>NW_006408523.1:28272419-28290957 GCF_000296735.1 Chrysochloris asiatica | reverse complement strand
GCAATTCATACAGACATTTTGGTCCAGTGCTTGTCGTACAGTGCTACTTTAGGGTTCCATTATATACACAAGAGTGAGTGAAAGATCATCCTCACTCTGGTTGTAGAATCTATTTTAATTAACTTTTAGAAAAGACAAAGGCATCATTTTTTTCAACATAATCTCCTTTGCTGTTCCATGCACTGTCCATTTGTCAACAAGCTTTTGCATTCCCTTATTACTAAATGTTTTAGTCTATCTTCACTTCTTCATCAGAGGTGAATCTTTGTCCTGGAAGGGCTGCTTTCTGGGGATCAAACAGGTGAAAGTCTGGTGGAGCAAGATCAGGACCAGCTGGAAGATGGTTTAACAGCTCAAAAGGAAGTTTTTGCAGAGTGTCAGCAGTGTGGGCAGAACTGTGCAGACATGCATTGTCATGCTAAATCACTCTGCCCTTGGATAGCCATCCTCTGTGTTTAATCAGAAGTTTAGGCTTTAGCTCTTCAACATCTCACTCTAAGGAGCACTGTTGACTGTTGACACATAACCTTGATCTTCATAGCCAACATTAATCAGTTAGCACCTTGGCAGTAGTTATTGCAAAATATAGATTATTAATGTTCAAAATTGGACAATTAACATAAATATTACATTTTGCATAGCAGGTAGTTGATAATTGAGCATTAAGCGTATGTTGTTATTGTTAAGTGTCATCAAATTGGTTCCAATTCATAGCTGCCCACTCTAGGGTTTCCAAGGAGTGGCTGGTGGGTTTGAACTGCCTACCTTATAGTAAGGAATCCAGGTGTTTATATATAACTGGTCTATATATATCACTGTATGTATAAATAATATTTTATATATATGCATATACACACGACTTGTCAGTCAGTTTGTCATACTGGGGTTGTTTGCATTCTGTGATGCTGGTAATTATGCCATTGATGTTTTACATACCAATAGGGTCACCTTTAGTGGACAGATTTCAATGGAGCAACCAGACTAATACAGATTTGGAAGAAGAATGTGGTGATCTACTTCAAAAAATAAAATGAGCATGATCTACTTCGAAAAATAAAATTTCTATAAATAAAACTTTATAGAAATCTGCCAAACATTGTATGCTATAATGCTGGAGGATGAACCCCCTTAGTTGGAAGGCACTAAATATATGACAGGGAAAGATCTTCCTCCTTAAGGTAGTGTTGATTTTAATGACATGGAAGTATTGACACTATCAGGACTTTGATTTATTGATGTGGCTCTACTCAAACTTTGAAAAGAACTACAAATATCTATAAATTACTGGAACATGAACAAGTACAAAAGCATGAATCTAGAAAAAGAATTTGTCAAAAATGAAATGGAACACTTGAAGATCAATATTTTAGGTATTAGGGAGCTGAAATGGGCTGGTATTGGCCATATTGAATTAGACAATTATAGATGCTCTACTATGCCAGAAGTGACAAGTTGACTATGTAATATTCATAGTAAAAAATAACTTTTCAAGGTTTACCCTGAAGTTCAACACTAATGGATAGCAAAATATCCATATTGAACTTGTCAAGGACTTCATTCTTCTTGGATTAGCTATCAACACTCACAAAGCAGCTGTCAAGAGATCTAACGACATATTGCATTAGGCAAATCTACTGCACAAGAGCTTTTTTTAAACTGTTGAAGAGCAAAGATGTCAGCTTGAGGACTGAAGTGCGCCTGACAAAAGCCATGGTATTTTCATTAACCTCATATGCATGCAAAAGCTGGACAGTGAATAAGGAAGACCATAGAAGAATTGATGCTTTTGAGTTATGGTGTTGGAGGAGAATATTGAAAGTGCCATGGGCTGCCGAAAGAATCAGTAGATCTGTTTTGGAAGAAGTGCAGCCAGAGTGCTCCTTGGAGGCCAAGATGGCCAAACTTTGTCTCTCATATTTCGGACATATTGTCAGGAGGGACCAGTCACTGGAGAACAATACATTGTTTGGTAAGGTGTAGGGTCAGAGAAAAAGAAGAAGACCCCAAAGAGATGGATTGGCCAAGTGGCAGCATCAATGGACTCAAGCGTGGCAATAGTTGTGAGGTTGGCCCAGGATCAGGCAGTGTTTCGTTCTGCTGTGCATAAGGTTGCTATGGGTCGGTACCGACTCAATGGCACCTAACACCAACAACAATAAGAAAGACCAACTACTAACTCTATTATACAAATATATGCACCAACCAGTGATGCCAAAGATTAAGAAATAGAAGATGTAAAATAGTTTCTACAGTCTTAAATAGATCAACGAGGCAATCAGGATGCATTGATAATTACTGGAAATTTGAATGTGAAAATTGGAAATGAAGAAGTTTTTTCCGTGAAAGAAGTCAGTTGGTGATAGAAAGTACACAGGAGATTGCAGGACAGAATTTTTCAAGACAATCTATTCATTGGAAATACCATGTTTCAACAACTTAAAGGATGAAAATGCATATGAACCTTGCATGATGGAATACACAGAAATCAAATTAACTTTATCTGTGGAAATATATGGCAGAGAATTCCAATATTATCAATCAGAACAAGGCCTGAAGTCAACTGTGGAACAGATCATCAATTTTTCATATGCGAGTTCAAACAAGATCCACCTGGAGTGTATCATCTGAATTTGCAGATCTAGGAAGCAAATAGTCCTTTAAAAGGCCCAAAGAAAGAAAAGACCAAAATTAATGTTGGAAGAGACTTTGAAACTTGCTCTTGAACATAGTATAGTTAACACAAAACTCAGAAATGTTGAGATAAAACAATCAGAATTCAGGATTTCAAAGAGGAGCCAGACAAGACAACATAAAGCATTATAATGAAATGTGTACAAGACTGATGTTAGAAAAGCAAGAGAAGAGGATTGTCATTGCCCAACCTGAAAACTGAAGAAAAAATTCAGGCTTCTAGTTTCAATATTGACAGATACTACATGGCGCTGTGGGTTAATGCTCCAGACTGCAAGTTCATTTGAACTACAAGGTCGTCTGTTCAAGCTCACCAGCCGCTCCTTGGAAACTTTATACAGGATCTCTATGAGTCAGAACCAGCACGACAGCACTTAACAACAATAACAGAGTTCACAGAGGAGAATCTTACAGATAGTGTCACAGAAAAAGGACCCAGAATATCTGGAGAGGGTTTCTCAAAAGTATTCTGGAAATGGTCCCCTTTAGTACTCAGCAGAACACTGGTAAGTTTATGCATTTGAGAAAACCAACTAAGGCTTGTTTAAGAGAACCCTAAAAAGATTACATAGAACAGCATCCAAAGATCACTCAGAAACATACATAATGTCTGTTTCCACCATCTAAAATAGTAGCTGTTAAATGCTGTGCAGTCAGTTCCAACTCATAGTGACCAGGTATGGGAGTCCTGGTGTGACGCTGTGGGTTAATGTACCAGACTGCAAAGCCATTTGAACTGCAAAGTTGGCAGTTCAAGCTCACCAGCTGCTCCTTGGAAACCCTAAGTAGGGTCACTATGTGTCGGAACTGACTCAACGGCACTTAACAATTTTTGCTGACAATAATTTTAAAATGATTGTTTCAATACATCACTAGGGAACTTCCAAAAATTCAAATGGGTTTCAGAAGAGGACATGGAACAAGGCATGTCATTTGCTGATGTCAAATGGATCTGGCAGAAACTCCAAGAAAGATTACTGTTGTTATTAAGTGCCATTGAGTCAATTCCGACCCATAACGATCCTGTATGCGGTTTTCAAGGAGCAGCTGGTGAGCTTGAACCACCAACCTTGCAGTTCAAAGGACTTTGCATTCTGACCCATTAGCCCACAGTGTCTCATCAGAAAGATAACTGTGTTTTTGTTTATTTCTTTTAATACAAAAAAAGCCATTAAATTGTGTGGATCATACCAAATTATGGATAAAGTTGGGAAGAATGGGAATTCCAGACTCTTGGTTGCCTATGACAGTAACAGCTTAAAAACAGTTAAAATAATACGGAAAAGGAGATTAAAACACAAATGCATGGACATTCAGGGAAGAAGAACAAACGTTAAATACTCTGGAAAATCCACGGGTTTGCAGTGGGAATATAAAACACCATCTTTGTTGGGAGACCACAATTTTTAAAAACACATACGCACTCCTTTTTAAAAATGAAATAATACTGACTTTAGCAGCAATCATAAACAAAGAAGAGGATGATAAATGAGGGACACATTAATTGTGCTCATGTAGAACCTGTATTAGAATAAGAGGACATTATTTGAAAAGAGCAAGGTATAACGTAGGGTTTTAAAGTTAGGAATGGTGTGCATCAGGGTTGTATCCTTTTACCATATGTATTCAATCTACATGCTGAACAAATAATCTAAGAAACTGGACTATGTGAAGAAGAACACAGCATCAGGATTAAAGGAATGCTCATTAACAACCTGCAATATATGCAGATGACTCAGTTTTGCTTATGTAAAATGAAGAGGAATCACAGTACTTATGATGAAGATCAAAACCTACAACTTCCTGTGTAGATTTGCATTGGCCAATCTGCTGCAAAAAATACCCTTTTAAAGTGTTAAAAAGGAAACATGTCACTTTGGGGACTAAGGTGTGCCTTACCCAAGAAACGATATTTTAAGTTGTCTTATATGAAAAATGAGGATGAATACTAGACAAGAAATGATGCATTTAAATTATGGATGTTGGTGAAGAAAATTGAATATAACATGGACTGCCAGGAGAATCAACAAATCTGTCTTGGAAGTAGTACAGCCAGATTACTCCGTAAAAGGGGGATAGTGAGACTTCATCTTAAGTACTTTGTAAATGTTATCATGAGGAACCAGTCCTTGGAGAAGGGCATCATGTTTGGAAAAATAGTGGGTCAGGAAAGAAGACGCACAGACATAATAACTGCCAACAGTGTGAAGAGAATACAAGACCAGGCAGTCTTTCCTTTTGTTGTACATTGGATCTCTATGAGCCAGAACTGAATCATGGCACCTATGTGGTGCTGTGGGTTAATGAGGGTTTCAAACTGCAAAGCCATTTGAACTGTAAAATCGTCAGTTCAAGCGCACCAGGTGCTCCTCCGAAACCCTATACAGGGTCACTATGGGTCAGAACCGACTGGATGGCTCTTACTACAAAGAATAACAATAACAGTCCCGGACTTAATTTATAGAAGGATATAGATTCAACCTGCAGTGATTGGGAAACTAATTTGCTATGCATACTTTCACTAAATCACAATAATTATTTTAAAATCCCAAATAAAATATCCCTATGAAAAGAAAAGTAAAAAGTAGTTATCATAATTATAATATTTATGTTGTTGTTGTTATTATGTACTGTGGAGTCGATTCTGATTCATAGCGACCCTGTACAGGGTTTCTGAGGCTGTAAATCTTTACGGGAGCAGAATGCCTCATCTTTCTCCCACAGAACAGCTGGTAGTTCCAAACTGCTGACCCTGAGGTTAACAGCCCACTTATAACCAGTATACTACCTGAACTCCTTATATATGATAGTTATTATAATAGTTATATTATTCATAGTGATGTGGGTATTGCTATTTCAAAACCATTTTATTTATACAAAAATAAAAATAATTAATGTGATAAAGAACCAATACTTTAGCTTAAGAAACTACAGATGCAAATATAAAGTCAAATAAATTATGTAGAAATTCTCAATTTGAGGTAATAGATCTAAAATTGATTTGGAACGATCAGTGTGATATTATCTACACAGCTGTGTACTGTCTACATAGAACACAATTTATTTTCTCTTAAAAAAAAATATATATATATTTCCAAGCCTTATATGCTAGAAAGCTTAGACACAACAAGCCATCCAGAGGGGTCCTAGAAGGAATGACTAAGTCCATATAGTTTCAAAAAAAAAGTAAAAAGTTAGATAGCAACATCTTGCCACCCCCCAAACTAAGGAAGTAGCATATACTAAGAAAGCTACAAAAAGTATTCTGCAAAAGAGATTCAGAATTCTATTGTAGTAGGCTGAGGCAATTTGATCAACAACCCAAAAAAGTATAACTAACTGCAAAACTGATTGTAACGGCATACATTCATGTTGTTGTTAAATGCTAAATTGGTTCCACTCCACAGCAACCCTGTTTTCGAGGAGCAATGGTTGGGTTCAATACACTAACCTTGAGATTAGCAGCCCAGTGCTTATCCTACAGTGATACTTAGTAAAAAAACAAAACAAAAACTCATTAATCTGCTTTGGTGGAAACTAGGTAATTAATGGCTAAAGTACTTTGGACACGTTAGCAGGGACCAGTCCTTGACAATGACATCACGTTTGGTAGAGTAGCGGGTCAGTGAAGAAAGAGGTCGACTCTGCATGAGATGGACTGACACAGTCAATGCAGTAATGGGAACAAAAGTAGCATCCTTTGAATATGGCACAGGATTGGGCATTGTTTGTTCAGTTGTCCATAGTGTTGATATGAGTAGGAACCGACATGATGACACCTAACAAAACACAAATGTATGTGTATATGTCCATGTGTGCATAAACAATATTATAAAATGTGAGCAGTAGTAGTTTGAAATGTATTTTTCAACTTATATGTTTATAGTATTTTTAAATGTAAAATTAAAAGCTCATTTATAGTCCCTTAACATAGCAAATTTAAAGGGACAGCTTCTGTTAGAAAGAAAGAACTAATTAGGATTGTTTTTAGTGGCTTTATTACATATATTTACCCTCTGATAAAAGGAGACCTAGTGGCTAAGTGCTGGACTGCTAACTGTTGAACCCACCTTGAACTCACCCAGCAGTTCTCCTAGTACTGGTGTTCTGCTTTCAAAAAGATTACAGTCTAGAAAACCCAATGGGGGCAATTCTACTCTATCGCATGGGCTATGAGTCAAACCCACTCCAGGGCACACAATAACTCTTTGGAATGATAACATTGCACTTTCTGTACATTTTAAAAAATGTGAACAGTATATATTTCTAAAAAAAAGTTATGTTTCTAAATTAGTTGATAATTTTTCTTTAAATTTGTTTATTCAATTTGTATTTAACATATTTTTAAATCATGTGTGAGGTATTTTCCATCATATAGGTTTTAATTAAAGCAATTTGGGGAATATCTATTTTTTTTATTACATAGAGTACTGATCAATAGCATACAAAGTCAAAACAACAATGAGATAATCATCTCACACCAGCAATAACATCAAAGATCAAAAAAATTAGAGGACAATAAATGCTGGCAAGGATGTGGAGAGACTGGGACATGCCTGCATTGCTGGTGGGATTGCAAAATGGTCCAACCTCCCTGGAAAGCAATATGGCACTTCCTCAGAAGGTTGGAAATAGAAATACCTTATGATCCAGCAACTCCTCTACTTAGTATTTACCCATAAGAAATATGAGTAGATATATGCAAACCAATGTTCATAGCAGCACTATTTACAATAGCAAAAAGAAGGAGACAGCCTAAGTGCCCATCAACTGAAGAATGGATAAACAAACTATGGCACATACACATAATGAAATATTATGCTACCTTGAAGAATAACAAGGAAGCTGCAAGCCACCACATAACATGGATGAACCTTGAGGACATTATGTTGAGTGAAATTAGTCACAAAAGGAGAAATACTGCATAGGCCCACTATTGTAAAAGAGTAAGAAAAATAGCCCATATTTAAAAGGGGGCGCATTGCTGGTTACCAGGATGAGGGGGTTGGGGGAAGAGGAGGGACAGGAAGGTGGAGCACAGAGTAGGAAATAGACACAGGATAGTTTGCATGCTGGAGAGGGAGGCAATGCACAAAAAGGGGGAAGGGAATGGAAGAACAAGGCAGATGGGAAAACAATCAGGCAGGTTTGCATGGGCTAAGTGGGACAGAAGTAAATAATGAGTTATGCATAACCTTAGAACAACAGGGTCCTAGGATGCAGGGATTGAGGCATGGTTAGAAATGCAAAACAGGGAAAGTCATGTTAAGATGCATGGCTGTCTTTTGGATCTTAGTTTCCCTTGCATACCATTATAAAATAGACACTTGAGAGGGAGAGAAAGGAATAGCCAGAAATATCACCATAGAAAGTTTTTAAGTCCATCTTCTGCCTATAACTGATTGGAATACCTAAAATGGGGCTATAATTTGCCCAGTGAAGGAGACTTCCTGTGGAACATCTGCATTACATTAGACCATAGGAGGAATCCTGAATCTCCTGAGGTGGGAAATTTCCACTTGAAAGGACGGGCCACCAGTGTGGAGCAGCTAGAAGAACAGAAAATACTTCTTGAAAAAAAGACTTGACAGGAAAAATACAAAACAATAACAACAGTCTGACTGACTACTACAAGAACAAGCAAGCTGCTCTCCCATGAGACATCAAGGCAAGAGGTCGGTTCCTCAGGGCAAACCCCCTTCCAACACTAAAACTCAATGGGAATACACAAGCAAACATGTGCTCTGACTTGTGACCACATTGGTCAGCGATAAGGGGAAGTGAGGCAAAATGATCAATGAAGCTATGAGCTAAATCCAACCACGTTCAATAGACTCCTGTGTGGAGATCTGGTTGGCCAGCAGTATGGCAAGACCTGGGGACAACTGAGCCCAGAGTCAGTGACATAGCGACAGAGGACTAGAGTGGAGAGTGAATCATCCAGCTGATAAGAAGAAAGGTCATATGCACAAGAACACCTACCCTTACAGATAATATCCACTTGACCTGGCTTCAATGACTGGATGATCAGAGCTCAACTAGAGGAAGAAAGAAGAGGAAAAAAAGAGTAATCTGATATAATTTGATGAACTTCACCCACACCTATGGATGCAGTAGCTCAAAAGAGGGAACAAATCTTTACAATGAGGATCATTCCCACCCCCCACCCCCGATACACAGGGTAGATAGAGATGGGCAACTTGGACATTGGCTACCCAAAATGGGGGTGCTACAAAGGCAAGAAGTGACTGGCTTACAAGCTCTCAATAGGGAGCCTAGATCCAGAGGGCATGGAGGAAGGTAGAATCTCTATTGAGTAGAATCCAATCTGTGTGGGTGGGGCTGATGATAGGAGATGGAGATAGGTTTCTTGTGATACAATAGTGAATAATTACTATCAGGACTGACTGTGAGGGTTGGAAATGTAAAGGTAGACATTGTGTACAAAAGGAAGGGAGTGATTGAATTTGCATTCCAGGAGCGGAAGTCCCTGGGACCATCAAGGGAGAAGAGTGGAGAGCAGGATCCTACCCAGAGCAACATGAACCCAGAGATGGAGGCAGAGATGAAGACATGGAGAGATTGGGCAGCTGGGAACTCTAGACCCAGAGAGGGAGAGATGTGCTGTATGCTGTGTGCTGACAACCATGGTGTATAGCCTTGCAGGGTGTACCCTCTGGTTGGTTGATGATACATGGAGGGGATTGTAACCATGGCAGTGTAACGATACATGATATAATGAATGTAAAGCTAATGTTCTCCTATGTAAACTATCACCTAATTCACAATAAAACATTTTAAAAAATAGCATACAAAGATACATCAATAATATATATATTCCAAATGTGTAGTGGGCTGAGTATTGAACTACTAACCAAAAGTTTGACTGTTCAAATCCACCTTCACCTCCATGGGAGAAGTATGAGACTGTCTGTTCTTGTAAAGATTTATAGCCTGTGAAAACCTATGAAGCAGTTCCACATTGCCCAGTAGGGTTGTTAAGAGTCAGAACTGAATCTATTACAGTGGGTTTGGTTGTTGTTTCTTTATACCAAATATCACTATTTGAAGCCCTAGTGTGGCAATGTAATACCAGCACTGGACTGGTAACCCCAAGTTCATCAGTTCACACCCACCAGCCACTCTTGGAAACCCTCTATCGGGTCTCTTTTGGAGAGTTGGAACAGACTCAACTGCACACAACAACATAATTATTTAAAGATGTATAGTTTGTTGAATATTTGTAGAATTAACTGAAAAATGTGCAATAAATACATAATGTCTCATTCACATTTTAATATTCTAAATTTAGCATCTGTTCTCCTACATAATGATTAGTAATATGGATCATCCTATTCTAATTTCCTTTTACTTGGTGTGGTATAAATGTGATTGTTATTTCAATAATGAAATCCTCTTCACTCTCAATATTTTAAATGTCATTATTACTGCTATTATCTAGTCTCCATGACAATTCCAGTTCCTCTTCTGATGCTAAAAGAATCCTTTATAGTTTGTTATAAGCACAGAGCTCTAATGGTTAGAATTTAAAATGGTAGCAATGACAAAATCCTCTATAAGTATAATTAATAAATCATCACCCTTTCTCTTAGTGAACAAAAACTGAAGTACTACATTAAACTAATGTATGAAAAATATTGGAACTATAGCAAGCTGACACTGGTGCCTAATAAAAAGGTATAAGTAAATGTCATCATAAAATACCTGGATTGTTCTATACAAATGTTATGTTTTTATTCCATGCAATGATGTTAATATAAAATCAAGTAAAAATTTGCTGAAGATAACTAAAATATGGTTGCAGTAGCTCATTGACAGGAAGCTGCAAGAAATTCAAGCCAGATTCAGAAGAGAACGTGGAATGAGGGATAGCATTGCTGACATCAAATGGATCTTGGCGGAAAACAGAATACAAGGAAGATGTTTGCTTTTGTTTTATTGACTATGCAGTCATTCAAAAGTGTGGATCAGAGCAAACTAAGCACAGCATTGAGGAAAATGGGAATTCAATAACCCTTAATTGTGTTATGTGAAACCTGCACATAGACCAACAGACAGTCTAATAGAACAGAGTAAGGAGATACGCGTGATTTAAAATCAGAACGAGTATATGTCAGTGTTTTATCCTCTCATCATATTTATTTCATTTGTATTCTGAATAAATAATCCATGAATCTACACCATTTGAAGAAAAATGAGGCATCAGGATTAGAGAAGGATTCATTAACACTTGCAATATGCAGACAACACAACATTGTTTGCTGAAAGCTAAGATGTCTTGAAGTCCTGAACTATGAAATCAAAGAACACAGTTTTCATTATGGACTACAACCCAATATAAAGAAAACAAAAAATCCTCACAGTTGGAAAAATAAATATCAATGATAAATAGAGAAAAGCTTGATGTTTTCAAGGATTTTATATTACTTGGATCTAAATTAATGTTTGTGGAAGCAGCAGTCAAGAACTCAAACTACAACAGGCAAATCTGCTATATAAAAGACCTCTCTAAAGTGTTAAAGACTAAAATGTCACTTTAAAGACAAAGTTAAGCCTAAACTGAGCCATGATATTTTTAATCACCTCTTATGTATATGAAAGCTGAACAATGAATAAAGAAGACTGGACAAAAATTGATGCATTTGAACTGTGTTAGTGAAGAATATTTAAAGTACCCCGACTATCAGAAAAACAAATCTGTCTTGGAAGAACTACAGCCAGAATACTCCTTTGAAGCAAAGATGGCAAGAATTTGGACATATTCTCAGAAGGGACAAGTCCCTGGAAAAAGACATGGTGCCTGTTCATTGAAAAAGAAGACCTTCAATGAGATGGATTGACCCAATGGCAGCACCATACCACCAATTGTAAGGATGTTTCAAGACCCTGCAATGTTTCATTTTGTTGCACGTAGCATTTCTATGAGTCGGAGCTGATTCAAAGGCATCTAATAAAAACAACAAAATTCCATGTAACAATCCAATTGACTTATTCTTTCTAATCAACTGTCCAAAATTTAACAAAACAGAAACAGTAGTAGGAAAAGCAGATAGTTGGGGTTGGGGTGATGGCTAAATCTATCATTATCTGCTAGGATTTTGCCTGGCATTTAGTAGTCACATGCCTAATGAATTAAGAGAAAATGCTTATTTACAGACATTTAGCCAAGGTCCAAGTTCCCAACCTACCTACTACTCAATGGGAGAAAGACAGGAGGGTCTGCTTCTATAAATATTACAGCCTTGGAAACCCTATGTGACCGTTCTAATTTGTCCTACAGGATCGCTATGTGTTGGAACTCACTGAATGGCAATTGGTTTGTATTTTTAGTGTTTAAAGACTAAGGGGAATTCAGTAAATACCATATACTACCTGAGTGGTTCATCACATCACCATTTATCTTGATATAAACTGCAAAGATGGCTGAAGTGTCAATAAAAAGGCTAGATGAGTGCTTAGTACTTCGGCATAATATGCTGAGATGCTACTAGTGAATTTTCAATGTATTTATAGTAAATAGAAAACATGAGACGTCTTTACTAAATGGCTCCACTTTAGAACACTTTCTTTTCCCATAAAAGTTCAGATACTTATGAAAATGGAGGTACAATTAGCACACAGTCATAAAATTCATATCTCAATTTAAAATTTAATTATTAATTTTGCTCCTTTGGTATAATTAGCTAAGTTTTTCAAATAATTAAAACAAATAATGGCTTCTTTTCTACACTTACTTTACTGACTTCAAGTACTAGGTTTGCCTTAATGGAGATACCAGTACAATTCTCAGGCATTTTCACCAGCTATGTTGCTGGTGGTTTTAAACCTACTGAGGTGTTTATCTATTTAGAAAGCTTTTCTGCGCACAGTGTGTTTTCCCCTGGGTGTGAGAAAATCAGTTCATCTTTTTAATGAGAATGCTACCTCCAGGGATAAAGCAATCCAAAAGGAATAATACATTCTTCAGGGCAGTCGCCTACACAGGGGACAGCTTTTTCTCTGGGGCTGACTGCATGTATATTTCAGTGGGAGAGTTTTAATATTTTAAATTTCATTGCATTTAGTCATAAAGCACTGTGACTATAAGGTACAATATATTTTTAATATATATATTGACCTATTTTTCTAAGCTTTTTAAATGTCATTGCAATTTAGGATATTTTAGTTATTTTTTTTTTTTTTTTGGCTGTCAACATATTTAAGTTACAATAGGCTGTTATTAATATAAAATTTGCATATTTTATTATACTTTGAATTAGAGAACAAGAGGATCAAATGAAGAGTAGCTTTAGATTTTCATTTATGAACCCCAAGCAATAGAACTTGAGTTTCTTTTAAGCTATTTTGGTGTCAAAGTAAACGTTGTTCACTATCTCGATGCAAATTTATTTAATTTCAGCCTTGATGGATACTTCGATGATGACATATTTATTGTCTTCACTACTAACATATGAATTAAAAATGTGAAGTTGCTTGACTATGTAGCTACTGCTTTGGATTTCTCAACATATTGAATGTTTGATATTCTGCTTATTTTTTTTTCCATGAAAGAATAGTAGATACTGTTATAGAAAGCTTTGGATTTTAAATATTGTTAAGTGCTATTGAGCCAAATCTGACGTATAGCGACCCTGTACAAGGTTTCCAAGGAGCAGATGGTGGGTTTGAACCACTTACCTTGTGATTCGCATTCCAGTGCTTATCTTACAGAGCCACATCATTTTAATATACATTTGTACTTTTATTCCCAAAATAAAAATCAATTAGATATTAAATGTTGTTGTTGTTAACCTTTCTGTTCAAACAGATTTTCAGCTACAATTCCACACACAAGGACTCCAAATATTACATATGCAATGTTAATGAATGCATCAAGATATGTTCTTATGGTTCTTTTGCTTATAAAATGTATAAGTACATAACCGCAAAGCTATAAATAGCTGTGTTTAATGTGCTATGTTGTTGATACTGTTAGTAGATACTCTCAAGTAGATCCCAACTTAAGGTGACCCTATGTTTTGATAGGTCAAGTCCTGCTTGATCCTCACAATTTTTATTATGCTTGAGCCCATTGCTGCTGCCACTGCTTCAAGCCATCTTGTTGGGGGTCTTCCTCTTTTTCTCTTACCCTCCACTTTACCAAGCATGGTATCCTTCTACAGGGACTGCTCCCTCCTGATAAATGTCCAAAGTATGTGAGATGAAGTCTTGCCATCCTGACTTCTAAGAAGCATTCTGACTATATTTGTTCTAAGACAGATTTGTTTGCTCTTCTGAAAATCCATGGTACTTTTAATATTCTTCTCCAATACCATAACTCAAATGTGTTGATTTTTCTATGGTCTTCCTTATACACTGTCCAACTTTCACAATGCCATGGCATGGGTCAAGTACACCTTAGCCCTCAGACTGATAACTTGCTCTTGAACATTTTAAAGAGCTTTTGTTTGGTTAGTTAGTTTTTTTAGCAGATTTGCCTAATGCAATATGGCATTTGGTTTCTTCACCGCTGCTTCTATGAGTTTTGATTTTGGATCCAAGCAAACTGAAGCCTTTGACAACCTCAATCTTTTCTCTGATTATCATGATGTTATTTGTTGGTCCAGTTACAAGGACTTTTGTCTTCTTTACATTGAGGTACAACTCACACTAAAAGCTAAGACATTCACCAGTAAATATTTCAAGTTCTCTTTGCTTCCAACAAACAAGGTTATGTCATTTGTATATTATTATTGTTAAGTGCTGGTGAGTTGGTTTCAACTTATGGTGACCCTACATAGCTATGATCCTATAAGAGATTCTTCCAAAGAGGTGCTGGTGGGCTTGAACTGCTGACATTAGCAGTCCAGTGCTTTTCCTATAACACTACACTAGGACTTCCATCTGCATATGCTGTTGTGTTTTTAATAAGCCGTCCTCCAATCCTGAAGCCATGTTCTTCTTCATATAATCCAGCTTCTTGCATTATTTTCTCATCATACTGATTAAATAAAATAAATAGTTAAAGGATACTACCCTTGAGGCACACATTTCCTAATTTTAGACCATTTAGTATGCCCTTGTTCTTGTGAAACAACTGACTGTTGTTTCATGCATAGGTTTCTTGTGAACACAATTCAGTGTTCTGGAATATCCATTCTTCACAATGTATCCATAGTTTGTTAGGATCAACACAGTTGAATGCCTTTGCATAGTCAATAAAGCACAAGCAAACTTCTTTCTGGTATTCTCTGCTTTTAGCCAAGATCCATCAGCAATGATATTGTTATTTCCACATTCTCTTCTGAATCTGTTTTGAATTTCTGGCAGGTCCCTGTAATCATTTTTCAATCATCTTCAGGAAATTTTACTTACATGTGATATTAATGAAATTTTCTGATGATATCAACATTCTTTCTTTGGAATGGGCACACATATGGATCTTTTCCAATTAGTTGGCCATGTAGGTATCTTCCAAATTTTTGTCATAGATGAGTGAGTGCCCCAGATCTGTATCAATTTGTTGAAATATTTCAATTCATATACTTTCAATTCCTGGGCATTTCTTAACCCAGTGTCTTCAGTACCATCTGTTCTTTCTTTAGTACCATCGGTTCTTGATTACATGGTATCTTTTGAAATGATTGAAAATCTGCCTTTTATTTTTGGTACCGTGACTCTGTGTAATACTTCCTTTTCTTTTTTTTCTCTCTCTCTTTTTTTGGATGCTTCCTGCTTCATTCAGTATTTTGTCCATTGAATTCTCCAATGTTGCAAACCACGGCTTAAATTATTTCCTCAGTTCTTTCAGTTTTAGAAATGATTGTGTTCTTCGCTGCAGGTTTTCTAACTCATCGTAAATACATTGTCTTCTCAAACTTCTGTTGAAATTTTCTGTTCAGCTCTTTTATTTTCAGATTTCTTCCTCTCCCTTTAGTTTCTCTACTTTCACAAGCAAGTTTCAGAATCTCTTTTGACACCCATCTGTGTTTTGTTTTGTTTTTTTTTTCTTTCCTTTCCTATCTTTTTGATCACGTTTTACTTTCTCCATGTATGATGTTCTTGATGTCATCCCACAATTCTTCCTGGTCTTTCAACATTAGTGTATAATGCATCAAATCTGTTCTTGAGATGGTCTCTAAATTAAGATAAGATAAAGTCAAGGTTTATTTCAGCTCTTGTGGACTTATTTTCATTTTTTTAAATCTTCAACCTGAACATGCATATAAGCAATTGATGGGGTGTTCCTCAGTTAGCCCTTGGCCTTGTTTTGGCTGACAATATTGGGCTTTTCCACTGTCTTTTCCCATAGATGTAGTCAGTTTGATGTCTGTATTGGATTTCATTTGGAGAAGTCCAGGTATATAGTCACTATATATGTTGTTTTAAAAAGGTATTTCCAATGAATTTGTCATTAGCCTTGCAATATTCTATGATCCCAGCATCATTTCTATCACCATGGCCATATTTTCCAACTAGGGGTGTTTCCTCTTTGTTTCCAACTTTCATATTCCAATCACCAGTAATTACCAATGCATCTAAATTGCATGTTTGATCAGTTTCAGACTGAGAAGTTTTTGTTAAGTGTTGTCTAGTTGGTTCTGACTCATATAGGGTTTCCATGGAGCAGTTGGTGAGTTTGAGCTACTGACTTTGTGGTTCAAACCAATCTTGTAGTCCATTGCTTATCCTACAGTGCTACAACTTCTTCAGTTTCATCATCATTGGTTTTAGTTGTTAGTGCATATATTTAAATAATAGTGATACTAACTGACATTTCTTGTAGGTGTATGGATATTATCTTATCACAGACAGCATTATACTTCAAGATAAATCTTGAAATGCTCTTTTTTGACAATGAATGCTTTTTTGTCATTTTCGGCTTTTTATGCATTCCATTTCATATTAGATGACTTCCAATTTTCCTATATTCATGTTTTGTACTTTCCAGGGTCCAATTATTAATAGATCTGTGCCGCTGCTTCTTCTTAGTTTGCATTGTGTTCCATCAGCAAATGAGGTCACCCAAGCTTTACTCCATCCATGTCATGAAGGTCCACTCTACTTTGAGGAAGAGCTCTGACCCAGTCATATTTTAGTGCCTTCCAATGGAAGGGACTGATCTGCTGGCACTATAGCAAATAATCTTCCACTCTTATTCATAATGTGTTTAGTGGCTAAACATTCAGCAATGTTCTTCTTAGTCCTTCTTAATTTGGAAGTTCTAATGAAAATTGTCCACCATCCTGCTGGCAGTTAAAATACCAGTGGTATAGCTTCCAGCATCACAGCAACACACAAGCCACCTCTTACAGACATTAGAAATACGATTCTACACACACAAAAAAAGATATGTACACTTCTTTTTATCTACTGTTTTTTTTTTTTTTCACTACAATGTGAATGTTCATGTAATTTAATAGTTTAAATTGCATTTTTGTTTGCTGACTATGAAAAGTACAACTACAATTAATTGATAAAACCTCAGAGGTTTCATATTAATAACACATTACATCATAGTATGTCATATCTTTGTTGTTGTTGTTAGATGCTGTCAAGAACAAATGCTGCCCGCTTCTGTGCCAGGCTCACAATTGTTTTTATGTTTGATCCCATTACTGTTGCCACTGAATCCATGCATTTTGTTGAAGATTTTATGATGCATAATTTTGTACAGTGACTTGATAAAATAAAACCATATGTATATTTTCAGAAATTGGATGTACTGAAGTTAAATACTGAATAGATATTATATTCAAATATTACATGCTAAAAATTTTAACTAGGGATCTTTAATTAAAAAATATATAATTTAGTTAACTGAGAGGAGTAATTTTTATTCTAAATAATTACAAAGAGAGAAATGTGTGTGTGACAAATTTAAGCCTGATCTCTGTGAAATGGTAAAACACTCCAGTGAATAATGAGAAAGAGGAATCTGCATGGTCAGCAATTTTGAATTTGTGTCTGTAAATATAAGAGGACTTAAGAAGGAGATGATCCTTCCATTGGTGAGGATGCTTTTTAGATTATGTTTTTGTTTATGCGTGTGTGCTGTGTAAGTTTTGTGGATTGCTTTCATACTTTTTAATTTGTTTACCTTTCATTATATTTTTTAAAATAACCATGTACATTTTCAGTACAAACTATATGCAACAACTTGACAGAGATTCAATTGAATGAAGGTGCAGCAGAATCATTTAACAATTCTTTTATCTTATCAATCACAAGTAGAAAACAACCAAGAAGACTTGTTTACTGTAATCTCTATTGGTAATGTTCTAGGGACTGCTTGGGACTTACTTAAGTAAGGTTCCTGTTACAGGTTAGACCTTGCTAGATGCATATATATTTGTCCTTTGATTTGGGAGTTGAAAACTGTCTTGGCTGGGTTCTCGAGAGAAACAAATCCAATGAAGTCCATATGTATCAATGAAGTCTATCAAGGAAATGATTCCAATAGCCATGTAGAGATGGTCATACCCAAGTCTGTGGGTTAGATGTCACCCTGGAGGCTTCCGAATCATGTAGCTGCAGGATTAATGAACCAAGATTGGCAGGACAGATGGCAGGCAGGTCTGGAAGATAGGTAGGCAGGAAGCTGAATAATTCCAAGATTGGCAGATAATAGAGCAAGCAACTGGTTCAAGTCCAGAGATTCAGAAGTCAGAGAATGAGCCAGATGCAAGATCCAGAACAAGCAGAGAGAGTAAGCAAGCTTTTCCTGAGTGTCTGATATACTGGAAACAGGTCACAATCCCAAGGAAACTTTTTTTCAACTGATTGGCTGTTCATAGCAGACCTCATCATAGAGTTGATTAACGTATATTCAGTCTTATCATAGGGG
>NW_006408523.1:28269711-28270289 GCF_000296735.1 Chrysochloris asiatica | reverse complement strand
TGTTGTTATGTGCCATTGAATCAGTTCCGACCCATAGAGACCCTGTATAGGGTTTCTTAAGAGCAGCCGGTGAGCTTAAACTGCTGACCTTGCATTTCAAAAGGGCTTTGCAGTCTGGCACATTAACCACCAGTGCCACGGCAGGACTGTGGGTACCATGTAACTGAGATAAACACAAAAGAGCTTTTTCCATAGAAAACTATGTCAAATATTGACATCTTACTGTGAATTAGGATCCCTTGTGCATTGCCTAAAGTTCTGGTGTGGTGCTGGTTAATGCGCTGGACTCCAAAGTCAGTTTGAACTACATCAGTGTTTCAAGTTCACTAGTCGCTCCTCGGAAACCCTATGCATGGTCTCTGTAGATAGGATCGACTCGATGGCAATCCTACTACCTGGTATGTATCCTAAAGAAATAAGAGCCAAGACATGGAAAGACATATGTACACCGATATTCATTGCAGCAATATTCACAGTTTAACAAGCAGATGAAGTAACCTGAGTCCACATCAACGGAAGAATGAATGATCAAGCTACAGTACACTGTTGAGTTGGTTCCGACTCATAGTGACCCTGTA
>NW_006408523.1:28263031-28264247 GCF_000296735.1 Chrysochloris asiatica | reverse complement strand
GTTCCGACTCGATGGCACCTGACAACAACAACAACATATCCTATGTTCTTTGGGAGGTTGTATCTGTAATTTTAGATATATATTTGACTAGAGCTACATGAGTGCAGCAGATACATAAGCTCCTTTAAATAAGCTGTACCAAAAGGATTTGATTAGTCAAAGCATAAATGATTGTATTACTCAACTCAGTGAACATTAAGATTTTAGAGAATGTTCAATTTCCTCTAAATCTGAGAAAAACTGCAAAATTTCAATATGTAAACTTGTGAATATTGCCTGAACCATAGTACAGTTCATAATGCTTAAAAGTATAGTTACTTTGGATTTTTTTTTTCACTAATAATAGAAGGTGTATAGTTAAAACTGCATTAGCACATTTTCCTCTCTATGTATGTGATGTCATAGAGAGATGAGCTTCATATACAAAATATCCAGTATCACAATTTTGGCTAAATTCTTAAATTACAACAATGAATATCTGTTCAGAATTATCAGAAACAACTTAGCTATTATTGTGAATATTATTGAATATAGTGGTTTTTAGTAAAGGCAGACCACAATATTAGAATTAGAATACTCCCTCCCTCACACAAAAAAGAAAAAATTGCCAAATCTCATAACTGCTAACTCACCCTGAAAATGAAACCCATTGATGCAATTGTTGGCTGTGAAAATAAGTAAATTAGAGTGATACTGCAGCTAGTTAAATTTTTATATTAATATTCTCCTGTACTCACACTCTCAATTTCTTTGGTGTTGGATAATTTCTTTTTATGTGAGAAAAGAAAACATGTAAAAAGGTAATTTCCACATCTAAATTGCAGATTTGTTGGTCCCTGAAAAATAATATTATTTTAGCTTGAAATTTACCTATGTTGTTGTTAAGTGCCATTGAGTCCTATAGTAGTAGAGTATTAAAATTTTATTTCAAATAATTCTTGGAAAATCAGTAATGAGAAAAGTTACTACAATGCAGTTATATTAAAATATTGTGCAGGTTATTGCTGTTGTTAAATGTTATTGAGTGAGTTCTGATTCATACAACCCTGTATAGGGCTTCCAATAAGAAGCTGGTGGGTTTGAACCATCAACTTCTCAGTTAATAGCCCAGTGTTTATCATAAAGTGCGACAATAAGACTTCAAAATATTGCATATAAGGTCTCAAAATATAAAATATATTTTAAAAAGTTAAAATATTTTGTATGTTTCTCCAAA
>NW_006408523.1:28249220-28262438 GCF_000296735.1 Chrysochloris asiatica | reverse complement strand
TTTTGGTTTTCTGATTCCAGATCTTTGGACATTTTGTTGTAATATTTGGCTTTATCTTCTCGAGCTGATCTTTGAAATTTTCTGTTCAGCTCTTGTACTTCCTTATTTCTTCCATTTGTTTTTGCATCTCTACTCTGGAGAGCAAGTTTCAGTGTCTCTTCTGACATCCATTTTGACCTTTTCCTTTTTTCTTGTCTTCTTAATAGCTTTTTGCTCTCTTCACATATGATGTTCTTGATATCATCCCACAACACTTCTAGTTTTCGGTCTTTAGTGTTTAATGTATCAAATCTGTTCTTCAGATGATCTCTAAATTCAGGTGGGATATATTCAAGGTCATATTTTGGTTTCATAAACTTGTTTTCATTTTCTTCAGCTTCATTTTGAATTTGCATAGGAGTATTGATGGTCTGTTCCACAGTCTACCTTCACTGATGACATGGAGCTTTTTCATTGTCTCTTTCCGCAGATGTCGTCAGTTTGATTTCTATGTTTTCCATTTGGTAAAGTCCATGTGTATCATCTTCTCTTATGCTGTTTAAAGAAGTTATTTGAAATGAACAAATCATTGGTTTTGTAGAATTTTATCATGCATTCTCCAGCATCATTTCTATCACCGAGGTCATATAGTCCAACCAATGATCCTTCCTCTTTGTTCCCAACCTTTGCATTCCAATAACCCATAATGATTAATACATCTTGATTGCATGTTTGAGCAATTTAAGATTGAAGAAGTTGGTAGAATTCTTCTATTTCATTGCACTGGCTTTAGTGGTTGGTGCGTAAATTTGAATAATAGTGTTATTAACTGGGCTTCTCTGTAAAAGCATGGATATTATCCTATGACAGACAGCGTTGTACATCATGACTGATCTGGATATGTTGTTTTTGATGATGAATGCAACACCATTCCTCTTCAATTTCTCATTCCTGGCATAGTAAACCATGTGGTTGTCAGATTCAAAATGGCTAATACCAATCCATTTCAGCTCACTAATGTCTAAAATACTGATGTTTATCTATTCCATTTCATTTTTAACAACTTCCAATTTTCCTAGATTCATACTTCATACATTCCATGTTTCTATTTTCAATGGATGTTTACAGCTGTTTCTCGTCATTTTGAGTTGGGCCCCATCAGCAATGAAGGTCCCGGTGGCTTTTCTTCCATGGGCTGTACTCCATTCACTTTATCATAGTCAACTCAACTCTTCTATCACACTCATCTCAAAGGATAGTCTACATTTAAATCTAACTTGTTGTTGTTGTTGTCAGGTGCCATCAAGTCAGAGCCAACTCATAGTGACCCCATGCACAGCAGAACGAAACAATGTCTGATCCTGGGCCAACCCCACCACCACTGCCACACTTGACACCATCAATGATGCCACCTGGCTGATCCATCTCATTGGGGGTCTTCTTCTTTTTCTCTGACCCTCCATCTTACCCAGCATGACATCCTTCTCCAGCTACTGTTCTCTCCTGACAATATGCCCAATGTATGAGAGACGAAGCTTAGCCATCCTGGCCTCCAAAAAGCACTCTGGCTGCACTTCTTCCAAAATAGATCTATTGGTTCTTTTGGCAGTCCATGGCACTTTCAGTATTCTCCTCTAATATCACAACTCAAAGGCATCAATTCTTTTACGGTCTTCCTTACTCACTGTCCAGCTTTCGCATTCATATGAGGTTATTGAAAATACCATGGCTTGGGTCAGGCTCACCTTAGTCCTCAAGCTGACATCTTTGTTCTTCAACACTTTAAAAAGTTCCTGTGCAGCAGATTTGCCCAGTGTAATACGTCGTCTGATCTCCTGACTACTGCTTCCATGAGTGTTGATAGTTGATCCAAGAAGAATGAAGTCCTTGACAACTTCAATCTTTTCTCCATTGATAAGAATGTTGTTTAAAATCTATATTGTATGTATGTATGTTAAGTGCCGTCGAGTCGGTTCCGACCCATAGCGACCCTTAGAGCCTTGTAAATCTCCATATGTGTCATCTATCCTATTTCTATCAATACCTGATTCCCACTTTTCTTCTCTTTGTAGAGGGAAAATGAGGCAAAGAGAAGTTAACTTCTCAGTGTCTTCCAGTAAGTTATGAAGTCAAGATTCAGAGGTCATTCACACCATCTCCAAATCCTATAATTACTCTCACTGCATGAAACCCAAAAATGTGAATAAAAATAACTATAAACAAAGACAACTGAATTCGCTCATATAAATGGAAGGGGAGATTACAAGAATATACCTAAATTTGGGGCTAGGGAAGGTAAAATGGAAGAGGTATTATTCTCAAATGCAAGGGGAAAACTAACATTGTTTTGACAGGAAAAAGTGGGGCGTTTTGATGTGCAACAGCACTCAAAACATGTGGGTTCTCTTTGGGACTCTTAACAGATTTGATCATCTCATTGCACAAATGAGTCCAGGTGACATGATCTATGTTTACCTACTAATATACTAGACTTCCTGCATCAAATGTTCAGGAACCATAGGGACAAATTTGAGGATAGGCATAGTCCTATTTAAGATGTGTATTAGTATTAATGCAGTGGTGTCATTTGCAGAGTATTTTGGAAACTCAAATTGTTAATAATAATGATAATAATGGCTTTAAAACAATGTTGAATAATTTCTATACAATTGGAGCCATTTGCAGTTTTTTAGCAGAGTTGTGACATATTTAAAATGCTCATTTTGAAAGAGAAAGATAGTGAGACAGACAGACAAACAGAGACAGAGACAGAGAGAAGGAGAGAGAGTTCTGATGTGGTGCTGTGGGTTAAAGCTAACGTGCTGGACAGCAAAGTCAGTTTGATCTGCATGGTCTCCAATTCAAACCCACCAGCTGCTCCTCAAAAACCTTATGAAGGGCCGCTGTGGGTTGGAACTGACTCAACAGCTTAAACAGTAGAACACCAGGAGATGGTATATACATAGATAGATGAGATAGATAGATAGATAGATAGATAGATAGATAGATAGATAGATAGATAGATAGATAGATAGATGGTGGTGGTTGTGTGCCGTGGAGTTGGTTCCAACTCATAGTGACCTTGTACAAGATTTCCAAGGCTATAAATCTTTACGGGAGCAGAAAGCCTCATCTTTCTCCTGTGCAACAGCTGGTAGCTTTGAACTGCTGACCTTAAGGTTTGCAGCTCTATTCATAACCACTACACTACCAGAGCTTCTTAATAAATAGATATGTTGTTGCTGTTGTTAAGTGCCATCAAGTGGTTCGGACCCATAACGACCCTATATAGGGTTTCCTAGGAGCGGCTGGTAAGTTTGAACCACTGATCTTGCTGTTCAAACTAACTTGGCAGTCCAATGGATTTACCCACAACACCACACCAGAACTCCAGAGAGATATAGACACAGATATGTTAAAGCTGTCCTGGCATGGCAATGTAAGATAAGCACTGAACCACAAGGTCGTTTGAACTGCAAGGGCGGCAATTGAAACTCACCATCTGCTCTTAACAACATATATGTTAAATGAGCTTAACAGCACTTAGCAACATAAATGTCAAAGGAGTTCTAGTTACTTAGTGCATTATGAGCTGGGTTGCTAATTGCAAAGTCAGCAGTTTGAATCTACAAGTTGATCAGTGGGAAAAAGATGCGACTTTCTATGCTTATAAAGATTTACATTCTTAGAAACCAGGGTTGATTTGAGGGCACACCACCACCACCATCACTGTATATACATGTTAACAGAGAGAGAGAGTGAGTGAAACTAGTCACACATAAGCGAACTTGGATGACGATTTTGATATGACTTGATGAGATGCTTTTGAAATATGTTTTTATGATACAAAATTGTGACATCAGTAATATTTCATTCATCATTCTTTTTTTCTGATTAGTTTTTTAAATTATCTTTTAATCTTGCTGGGTGTGTAACACTACCAAAGATAGAGCATGAAAAATGGTGCATATTTTTATTAGTTGCTTTTGTAGTTTTTACATAATTAAGTACTAATTAAAATAAATATTTCATTATTGTGACAGCATAGTAGACTTTAAAAAATAACCTTTGGATATGCATGGAGTCTTAGCAATTGGTAAATACACATAACTGATCTTTTTTATGGTGGAGAAAAGCAGATAAAAAAATAAATATTATCTAATGAATGTAGAAATATACTATGGTTATTAGTCGCCATCATTCCAACTCTTGATAAGCCCATTTGAGCAGAGTAGAACTGCCCCTGGGGTTCAAGACTGATCTTTCAGGGACAGATCTCTAGATCTTCCTTCTAAGAAACCTCTACTAGGTTTGAACCACTGATCTTTGGGTTAGTAGTCGAATGCTTAACATGTATACCCCCAAAGAACTCCTGAAAAACTATTCAATATAAAGGACTTTTTAAAAATTTTTTTATTAACCATCCTACTATTTGTGTGTGTATGTGTATATTGCCTTATAGAAAATTCTTATTTATTTTCTTAGAGTAACTTATTTAATTTCATGCCTGCCATCCTGAATATTTTAAACATTCCTTGGTGCATTAGTTTGAGGAGTATTCCCATTTTTCACATGGGAAAAATGATTTCTAAATCATAAATTATAAAATTTAGCATATACTCTTAGTTTAGCACAATTCCTTCTGTATTCTTTTGGGACTCTTAACAGATTTAAAATTCTCATTCCACAGAAAAGTCCAGGTGACATAATTTATATATTTTTTTCCAGTAATGTACGAGACTTATTAAATCAAATGCTGAAAAACTAATTTCATAAAGCATATTTTATCATCTAAACTCAATGAGCCCTTACTTCATGAACTGTTCCTTTTATTGAAGAGAAAATGGACACACAGTGATACAACAGGCTCTTAGTGCTGGAGGCCAGATCTTCTTGACATGCTGCTTTTTTGCATTTCTATTATCCCAGAAGCATCCCTTAATCTCTGTGAAACTTGTGTGCTAAAACTGAAATGACAGTTTGATCAGAATTCAGTACCTGAAAATGTAGCGATCTCTAAAAGGACCTTGTGATTTCTTGTAGCAAATACCTTTGTAATAGGACTCTGTGCTCTGACTAGCTGTTCCCATTGTAACTCCTCATTTGGAGCAGAGCCACATATACAACATTACTTTTGGAAGTGCAAGCATAGATGTGCCCCTAGGCACTCATTCTGAGAGAAGAAGCGAATTTAGAAATGAGATATACACTTTCCCAGGCCTCTATTTGAGCCTCAGTCTAAGAAAGAAAAGGAAGCAAACTATGGACTGATTAGAAATGTTTAGTTTCTTGAGCATCTACCTATACATAGGAGCCACATGTAAGTGTTAACAAAATTTCTTTGGGAGGAATAACGTCAATGATCTGAGAGGTTTTTCAAGGAGCAGAACATTTCTGGTCCTTTATTTTTGAATTAAGAAATCCATGGCTTGGTACATAAATTGACCTCCCATTCAAGGTCATCTACAATTTACCTTCATCATAATTCTTTGTATTTCATGTCATGTATGTATCTTGTCATCATTTGTCCTAGAATTATTTCTGTTTATAAGCATATTCAAATTTCCTTTATAAGAACAAAACTTTTATCTAAGGAGTCCTATGGTTATTCGGTCTCTTTCCATCACTTTTCTTCTATTTGATGCTTAAAAACACAAAAACAAGGATCCAACCTATACTCTCATCCAAGGCAATGATTTTCATTTTTTTGGATAGCCCATTTCAATCGGATTTGTGATGCAATTATTCTTGTGGCAGTGCCCTTGCTAATGTCACTAGCAATGACTTGTTTTTAAATCCACTGGACGTCTGTGCTGCATTTGACACAATGAATCGCTCGCACTTTTTCCATGAGTATCTCTCTGGCCTTAGCTTGTTGCCATCTTAGGATTCTTCTTGAATCTCTTTGACCATTTCTTCTTTCTCCATGATTATCACTTTGTCTTCCTTCCCTTTAATGTTTTATTCTCATAATTTGCTCACTGGAGTCCTGGAGTAGCACCGTAGGATAAGCACTGGACTGACAATATAGGAAATGCAAAGTTGATGGTAGATACGCTCCTTGGAAAATCTATACAGGGATGCTGTGAGTCGGAACCGACTCGACTACACTTAAAAACTACATTTTACTCAATGGCACATGCCAATAAAAATAATATTTCTTTTCCCTAACTTTTGTGCTTCTGAAAACCTTAATATGGTTTGTTTTCACCTATGGAGTATAGTAAAACAGACAACATGGACTGCCACTTCTCCATCTTTGTGATATAGATGACCTGCAGGTTTTACTGTATGATAATACAGTGCCCTACATACCAAGTCTGGTCACCATTGCAGAAAACTTTGAATGCAAAAAGATATACTAACTACTTCCACATATCCTTTTATTTCAGGCAATCATTCAACCACCACACTGTTTCATTTTGTCTTTTTTGTTGTTGTCAGTTTTCTTGCCGTCGAGTCAGTTCTGATCCATTGTGACCCTCTATAGGTTTTCTGAGGAGCTACTGGTGAACTTGAATGCAATCCTGCCACATCTCCATTTAAAAATCCTCTGATGTTTTCATATAGGAATAAAGATAAGGTCATTATGATGAAAACTGATGTCTGCTGTTAGTGTACTTGCCTCGCTATCAATTTCACTACTCAGAGTATTCTTTCAAACATTCTGCACAGCATTTGCATGCAATATGTTGTTTATTGCCTTCCTGTCTTCACTGCTCCTGTTCTTTTCAACGGAATTATTGATGTTGTTGTTAGGTGTCATCGAGTTGGTACTGACTCATAGTGACCTTATGCACAGCAGAACAAAACACTGCCCGGTCCTGGGCCAACCTCACGACTGTTGCCACACTTGAGCCCATCGATGCTGCCACTTGGCCAATTCATCTCATTGGGGGTCTGCATCTTTTTCTCTGTCCCTTCACCTTACTAAACATGATATCCTTCTCCAAAAAGTGGCCCCTTCTGACAATATGTCTGAAGGATGAGAGACGAAGTTTGGCCATCTTGGCCTCCAAGTAGCACTCTGGCTGCACTTCTTCCAAAATGGAGCTATTGGTTCTTTTTGGCAGCCCATGGCACTTTCAATATTCTCCTCCAACACCATAACTCAAATGCATCAATTCTCCTACAGTCTTCCCTATTCACTGTCCAGCTTTCACATGCATATGAGGCTACTGAAAATACCATGGCTTGGGTCAGGCGCACCTTAGTCCTCAAGCTGACATCTTTGCTCTTCAACACTTTAAAAAATTCTTGTGCAGCAGATTTGCCCAATGTAATATGCCGTTTGATCTCTTGACTGCTGCTTCCGTGAGTGGTGATAGTTGATCCAAGAAAAATGAAGTCCTTGACAACTTCAATTGTTTCTCCATTGATGAGTGTTGTTTATTGGTCCAGTGATGAGGATTTTTGTTTTCTTTACATTGAGATGTAATCCATACTGAAGGCTGTGCTCTTTGATCTTCATCAGTAAATGTTTTAAGCCCTCTTCACTTTCAGCAAGCAAAGTAGTATCATCTGCATATCACGGGTTGTTAATGAGTCTTCCTCCAATCCTGATGCCATATTTTTCTCCAGAGAACACAGCTTCTCAGATTATTTGTTCAGCATACAGGCTGAATAAGTATGGTGAAAGAATACAACCTTGTTGCACACTTTTCTTAAATTTAAACCATTCAGTGTTTCCATGTTCTGTTCGAACAATTGCCTCTTGGTCCAGATACTGATTCCTCATGCGCACCATGTTCCAGAATACTCATACTTCTCAATGCGGTCCATAGCTGTCATGATCCACACAATTGAAAGCCTTTGCATAGTCAATAAAGCACATTCAATGGAATGCCATCTGTTTATTCTCTTTCACACCTTGGAAGGAAGCCAAATGGTGTCATTCCATGAGCATCCTAAAATCTTAATACTTACCTCTTACAAAGATTTTATTAGTTGCTTTATAATCAAATCTACAACTTTCCATGTTAGATCATGAGTTCTCCTAAGGTTGGTTCACTTTTATACCCTTAGTACTTTAGCATAACTTTAGGCTTACTGATGTGGCACTGTAAGATAAGTATTGGAGTACAAGTTTGGTTTGAACTGCCAATCTTTCATCAGAATCTTTGTACAGGAATCAACTCAAAGGTATTTAGTAACAACAACAATATATTGGCTTAATGCCTAATTAACTGAAATTGAAGAGCATGTAGTTTTTAGAGATCAACTGGGATAAGGGACTTTAAAAGAATAGGGCAATGGAGGAAGTATGGGCAGTATTAAGGGAATGTCTTTGGAAAGGCAGAGTTCCAGAGCAGAGAATAACTGAGAGTAGTTGAATTCCTATGAGTGAGGAACCTGGATAAATGCAAAGAATCAGATATGTACGTGGGATCAGAGGAGGCTTGAAGAAAGTCATCTGACTTTGGAGGTCAAGAAAATCTAGGAAAATAAAGCGTTTCTTTCTAGGATAAATGCCAAGTAGAAAGCTTGTTCAAAACGTGGCATAGATTCCTCCCTATTAAGAAACTGAAATTGCTGTTAGCAGCAGTAGTTGTAGATGTATTTTCTATGAGAGGATGGAGTTACGATCATAGGGGAAATGTCAATCCTAATGCAGCCTTTGCAAGTACCTGAAATAAATTACATTTTCCAAGTTTAGTCACTCACCACCCATTTGGATTGGGGCTCAGTTCGTCTTAAAAACTAGGTATCAGTATGAAAGTAACAGAGGAAAGGGGGCATTATGATGGACATTCTTCATCTTTTCAGGTGTTTAACCCAATATTCGTCTCACATTATAATTCTTGGAGACTGATCTTCATGTTCTGGAAACATTGAATCAAGTACTCTGCTTATGAACACATTTAAACATATGCCACAATTCAAATGACTGTTTTTTTACTAATTTTAATGGAAGATATTTTGTGTTGCTTTATTTCTTCTGAGACTTAAAACAATTCTCCACTTCATATAAGAATTAAAAAAAAAATGACAAGAATAAAAAGCAACCTAGGGTGTTTGTCTTTTCTCATTTTTTAGTTTGGATTTTGAAAATGTATGTGATCATATCAAGCAAAATTATTTCTTCTGCTCCCTCAAAGATTTGAAGCCTCAGAAACCCTAAACATGGCCACTATGAGTCTGAATCAGCTCAATGGCATTTAACAACAACAACATGTCTTTCTTAGCAGAGAAAACAATATTTTTTTCTCTTAAACTTGGGAAAACAATAGCATGCTGTTGAAAGTTGCCATTGAGTTGATTGTGACTCATGGCCACTCCATGTATAGAACTGTGCTCCATAGGATTTTAAATTCTATGGTCTTCCTGAAGTTAATCACCAGTTCTGTTTTCTTAGGTACTTCTGGGTAGATTTTAACCACCAGCTAGTAGTCAAGTATATAATTATTATATTTGTGCTATCTGGGGACTTCAAAGGACTATACTGTTGTAAGCTATCAAGTCAGTTTCAATTCATAGTGACTCTGTAAAGAGTTTCCAAGAAGCCACTCGTAAGTTTGAACCGCTGACCTTGTGGCTCAAACCGACCTTGTGGTCCAGGATCACTCCAGGAACTCAATATATCTATAATGTATTAGATCAAGTTTCCAAATTTCTTTCAGTATTTAAATTTGATGAAAACTACAGAAATAGCATGTCTGATTAGACAATTTACCTTTGTATTCTAAACATAAAACTAGATCTGGTGTGGCACTCTAGGATAAGCACTGGACTGCTAACTGCAGTGATAGTAGTTCAAACCCATTAGCGGCCCCTTGGAAATTCTATATGCATTACTATGAGTCAGAACTGAATGATTAACACTCAATGTAATTGTTATTCATTTGAAGAGCTCTAAGGAGTCCTGGTGGGGCGTTGTGGGTTAATGTGCCAGACTGCAAAGGCTTTTGAACTACAAGGTTAGCAGTTCAAGTTCACCAGCTGCTCCTCGGAAACCCTATCCAGGGTCGCTATGGGACGGAACCGACACGATGGCACTTAACAACAAAGGAGTCCTGATGTGGCACTCTAGGATAAGCACTCTACTGCAAGGGTGGTTCAAATTCACCAGTTATTCCTTGGAAATCCTATACAGGATTGCTGTGGGTGAAAACTTAACATCAACAGCAAACTCTAAGCAGCCTGAAGGGACCCTGGTGTGGCCCTGTGAGATAAGCACTGGATTGCTAACCTGAAGGTTCAAACTGACCAGTAACTCCTTGGAAACCCTATACAAGGGCACTAGGAGTCAAAACCAACTCAAATAATGACAAGTACTCGGAGACCTACAAATTAGTTTTCTAAAAATTTCCTGGAAAATCTTTAAGAATATATAAAATTATTAATATAATAATTGGTGAAAACTCAACTTGGCTCATTAGAGCACATTGTTTTTTAATAAAATACAATTATTTGAAAATGTAAATAACAGAAATGCACTTGGTACTTTGTATTATGATTTTGTTTTCTAGTGTACAACCTCTTTTTGCAATGTTTCTAGAAGTTGTTTTGTCACTACTGAATCACCTTAGCAATGAGAATTGTTGTTGTTGGGTTTTTTTCTTCCAAAACTGTAACTCACAGAAAAGAACAAAATAGCCGACGTTGCTTGGCAATATGGTGATTGACAGGTTTTCATAGAGTTAATGAGAGGACTAGCCTATAGTATCTACAGGAGAAAGTACACAGTGAAATCTTCACATCTTAAAACAACACTTAGTAGTGCAACATAAGCCTGTGAGTGAAAAATTTAAAAGAAAGCAGAAATGTTAGGGAAGAATAAATTATTTGACATAAAATTTAAGGTAACTAATAGGCAATGCATAAAGCATTATTACAAATTTTAATGAGTTATTTACTACAACTGATTAGTTAATTTGACAGATCTGAGGAATATCAAGTTTTTCATATTCTTCAATAAGGAAAAACAATGACCCAAATATGTAAAACACATTTATAAGTAGAAAGAAACCAATATATTTAAATAAGCATAAAGGCCGATTGAGTATACCAAAAAGATTATTGAAATTAAATAGAATCAATATAGCCAAATCTTAAAATACTGGAGTATTTTTTTTCTATAGTATACTTTTTTTCTATCAGCAAGTCAGGATGTTAATTAGAGTGAGTGTTCATTAGGATGAATGTTGTATGTGTGTATCAATCTATACTGCATACGCACATAGGCTGTATCTCAAAGAGTCATAATCCTGCTAAGAATTATGAAACATACCCATTGAAATCAACCACTCTCTAGATACTAACGTCATCTGTGATTGAGTCAGACACACAAAACACCAGTGCTGGGCAAAGTGAAAGTCATTCTTATGATTTCTAGAAAGCAAACAGTAAGCAAGAGCAGAGTATGAAAGCAGAAATGCTTACCATTCCCTCAAATGATCCAAGTCCATTCTTGGGTACCTGAGCAGGCTTCCCCTGAGGTTTACATCACTAGCTACCACCAGGCTGCCTGAAAGCTTCTGCTATGCACAGGATCTTGTCTCAGAGGAGACACGACCACTATACAAGATCTCAGAGAACCCTTGGATTCCTGGTGTGGCACTGTAGGACCAGTACTAGACTGAGAATCACAAGGTCAGAAGTTCAAAACCCACCAGCTGATATATCTGCTCTTCAACACTTCAAAAAGGTCTTGTGCAGCAGATTTGCCCAATGATGACTTCAATGCCTTTAATGGCCATCTTGGACTTCTTCAATGACTCTGTGTATTCCTTCCATTTTCTTTTGATGCTTTCTGTATCATTCAATATTTTGCCCATAGAATTCTGCATTACCTCAAGTTGAGGCTTGAATTTTTTCTTCACTTCATTCAGCTTGAGAAATGCTAAGCATGTTCTTCCCTTTTGGTTTTCTAACTCCAGGTCTTTGCACATTTCATTAAAATATTTGACTGTCTTCTCTAGTTGACCTTTGAAATTTTCTTTTCAGCTCTTGTACCTCCTCACTTTTACTATTTACTTTAGCATTTCTATGCTGGAAAGTGAGATTCAGAGTCTCTTCTGACATCCATTTTTGTCTTTTCCTTCTTTCTTATCTTCTTAATAACCTTGTGTTTTCTTCCTGTATGATGTTATTGATGTCATCCCACAATTCCTTAAATCTTTGGTCTTTAGTGTCTAATGGATCAAATCTGTTCTTCAGATTGATCTCTAAATTTAGGTGGGATATATTCAAAATTATGTTTGGCTTTCATGGGTTTTTTAAAATTTTCTCAGCTTCAGCTTAAACTTGAATATGAGCAATTGATGGTCTGTTTCACAGTCTGCCCCTAGCCTTGTTTTGGCTAATGATATGAAGCTTTCTACTATCTCTTTCCACAGAAGTAGCCAATTTGATTTCTGTTATTCCATCTGGTTAGGCTGATGTGTACAGGCATCTTATATATTGTTTTAAAAAGGTCTTTGCAATGAAGAAGTCACTAGACTTGCAAAATTCTATCTTGGAATCCCCAGCATCATTTCTATCATCAAGGCCATATTTTCCAACTACTAATCCTTCCTCTTTATTTCCAACCTTTGCATTCCAATTGATGGTAGTTATCAATTCATCTTGATTGTGTGTTTGATTAATTTCAGACTGAAGAATTTTGTAGAATTCTTCAATTTCATAATCACTGTCTTTTAGTGAATGGTATGTAAATTTGAATACCAGTGTTATTAGCTGGCCTTCCTTGTAGGCATATGAATAGTATCCTATCACAGACAGCATTTTGATGATGCCATTTCTCTTCAATTTGCTATTCATGGCATAGTAAACCATGTGAGTGTCAGATTCAAAATGGCCTATACCAATCCATTTCAACTCACTAATGCCTAGGATATCAATGTTTATGTGTTCCATTTCATTTTTGACAATTTCAAATTTTCCTAGATTCATATTTTGTGCATTCCTTGTTTGATTATTAATGATCGTTTACAGAGGTTTCTCTTCAGCAAATGAAGGTCTCTAAGACTTTACTCCCTTCACATCATCATGGTCAACTCTACTTTGAGGAGGCAGCTCTATCCCACTCTCATTTTGAGTGCCTACCAACATGAGGGTCTCTTTTTCCGGCACAGTATCTGACAATATTCTGGTGCTGACAGTGTTCCAATGTGATTCATAAGATTTCAGTGACAAAAAGAAAAAGTAGTATGTCTCTCCTTCTTCCTAGTCTGTCTTCATCTGGCAGCTCAACTGAAGCCTGTCTCTCTCTCTCTCTCTCTCTCTCTCTCTCTCTCT
>NW_006408523.1:28236258-28249120 GCF_000296735.1 Chrysochloris asiatica | reverse complement strand
ATATGTATAATTATATATAATGTATATGTGTTGTTGTTGTTGTGTGTTGTGAAGACGGTACTGATTCATGTTGTTGCTGTTGTTAAGTGCCGTTGAGTCAGTTCCGACCCATAGCGACCCTGTACAGGGTTTCTGAGGCTGTAAATCTTTATGAGAGCAGAAAGCCTCATCTTTCTCCCGTGGGGCAGCTGGTAGTTTCGAACTGCTGACCTTAAGGTCCACAGCCCGATTTGTAACCACTATGCTAGCCACCCTTTTATAGGGTTTCTGAAAGTGGCTGGTGGGTGGGCAGTTCAAGTTTTCCATCACCACACCAGAGTGATATATATATATATATGGGAGTCCTTGTGTGGCACTTGGGTTAATGTGCTGGACTACAAAGTCAGTTTGGACTACAAGGTGTCAGCAGTTCAAGCTTACCAGCTGCTCTTTGGAAACCCTATATAGGGTTGCTATGGGTCAGAAATGACTGGACAGTACTTAACACCAACAACACTATATATAAGGAGCTCTGGTAGTGTATTGGTTATGAGTCAGGCTGATAACTTCAAGGTCAGCAGTTCAAACCTACCAGCCATTCTGTGGGAGAAATATGAAGATTTCTGTTCTCTTAAAGGTTTACAGCCTCAAAACACCTGTGCAGGGTCTCTATGAGTGAGTCATAAGTGACTTCATGGTATATAACCAACTATATATATATAACCCTCATACCAAAACCAGGGAAAGACTTCACTAAGAAAGAAAGTTATAGACCAATATCCCTCATGAACATAGATACAAAAATTCTCAACAAAATCCTAGCCAACAGAATCCAACAGCACATCAAAAAAATAATACATCATGACCAAGTGGGATTCATATCAGGGCTGCAAAGATGGTTCACCATAAAAAAAACAATCAACATAATCCACCATATAAATAAGAAAAAAGAAAATAACCACATGATCTTATCGATTAATGCAGAAAAGGCATTTGACAAAATCCAACATCCATTCCTGATAAAAACATTCAACAAAGAAGGAATTGAAGGGAAATTCCTCAACATAATTAAGAGCATATATACAAAACCAACAACCTACATTACTCTCAATGGAGTGAAACTGAAAGCCTTCCTTCTGAACACAGGGACAGACAAGGATGTCCTTTGTCACCACTCCTATTCAATATTGTGCTGGAAGTTCTAATCAGAGCTATACAGCAAGATAGGGAAATTAAAGGCATCCAAATTGGCAAAGAGGAAGTAAAACTCTCTTCTATTTGCAGATGATATGATCCTATACATAGAAAACCTTAAAGAGTAAGTAAAAAAGCTAATAGACCTCATTGGAAGATTCAGCAGAGTGGCAGTGTATAAGGTCAACTTATAAAAATTAGTTGGATTCCTCTATAGTAATAATGACAGTGCTGAAAAGGACATTAGGGAAGCAATACCATTTACAATAGCTGCCCAAAGGCTGAAAGAACTAAGATTAATGTAACCAGAGAAACAAAGGACCTATACAAAGAAAATGACAAAACACTACTACAAGAAACCAAAGGAGACTTACAGAAATGGAAGAATATACCATGCTCCTGGATAGGAAGGCTCAACATTGTAAAAATGTCAATACTGCCCAAAGCAACTTACACATAAAATGCCATCCCAGTCCAGATTCCAATGACATTCTTCAAAGTGATAGAAAAAAAAATTTCAAAATTTATATGAAAAGGAAAGAGACCCAGGATAAGCAAAGCACTGCTTAAGAAGAAAAATAAAATTGGAAGCCTCTCACTCCCTGATTTCAAAATTTACTACATGGCTACACTGGTCAAAACAGCCTGGTACTGGTACAATGAAAGATATATTGATCAATGGAACAGAATTGAGAATCCAGAAATTAACCCAACCACTTACAACCAAAGTGCCTAAGTATATTGCATGGGGAGAATATGGTATCTTCAACAGATAGTGCTGGCAGAACTGGAAAACAATATGTAAAAGATTGAAACAAGACCTTTACCTTATACAAAAACCCCTATACAAAAACCCCTTATACAAAAACCAACTAAGCATGGATTAAAGACCTAAATGTGAATCCCAGAATTATAAAGGTTATCAATGAAAAAATAGGTACACATGTGAGGGCTCTAATTCAGGGCATACACAGACTACCAAACATTTTGAAAATGACACAAACAAAAATAGACAAAATATATACTAAAAATTTAAGAACTGTATGTACATCAAAAGACTTCATCAAAAGAGTAAAAAGGGAGCCCATAGAATAGGAAAAAAATATTTTGCAATAACACATCAGACAAGGGACTTATTTCTAAAATATATAGGAAACTACAACATCTCTACAAGAAAAAGACAAATAACCCAATTGAAAGAAGGTCACAGGCCACGAATAGACACTTCACCAAAGAAGAGATCCAGGCAGCCAACAAACATATGAAGAAATGTTCATGATTACTAGCCACTAGAGAGCTGCAAGTCAAAACAACCCAGATATCATCTCACACAAGCAATAACAACAAAGATGAAAAAAATATAGGACAATAAGTGCTGGTGAGGATGCAGAGAGATTGAGACACTTCTACATTGCTGGTGGGAATGCAAAATCATCCAACCACTCTGGAAAACATTATGGTGCTTCCTCAGAAGGTTGGAAATAGAGATATCTTCTGATCCAGCAACTCCTCTACTTGGTATTTAGCCAAAAGAAATATGAGCCATAACATGGGTAGATATATGCACAGCAATGTTCATAGCAGCACTGTTTACAATAGCAAAAAGATGGAGACCACCTAAGTGCCCATCAATGGAAGAACAGATAAACAAACTGTGGTACACACACACAATGTAATATTATGCTACTTTGAAGAAAAACAAGGAAGCTGCAAGCCACCGCATAACGTGGATGAACCTTGAGGACATTATGCTGAGTGAAATTAGTCAGTCACAAAAGTAAAAATACTGCATAGAACCATTATTGTAAAAGATTAAGAAAAAGTACCCACACTAAAAGGTTAAAAAAAAAAAATCTTTGCTGGTTACCAGGGCTTATGGGGTGGGTTGAGGTAGGGAGAGGAAGGTGGAACACAGGATAGGGAATAGACACAGGACAGTTTGGGTGCTTGGGGTGGGCAATATACTAGGGGAGGAGAATGGAAGAACAAGGCAGATAGGAGAACAGTTAAGCAGGTTTGTATGGGTTAAATGGGACAGAGGTAAATAATGATGTATGCACAACCTTGGAACAACAGGGCTCTGGGATACATGGATTGAGGTATAGTTTGAAAGTGTTGTTGTTGTTATTAAGTACCGTGGAGTCAGTTCTGACTCATAGAGACACTGCACAGAGTTTCTGAGACTATAATAATATTAAGATGCTTGGCTGTCTTTTGAATCTTGGTTTCCCTCGCCTACCCTTGTAAAATAGACAGTTGAAGGGCAGAGAAGAATAGCCAGGAACATCACCAGAGAAAGCTTGTAAGTCCATCTTCGGCCTATAACTGGTTGGAATACCTAAAATGGGGTTAGAACTTGCCCAGTGACAGAGGCTTCCTGTGGAGCCTTTACATTACATAAGACCATAGGTGGAAGTCTGATCCTCATCCAGAACCTTCTGAGGTGGGAAATCGCCACTGAAAGGACAAGCCAACCAGCCTGGAACAGCTAGAACAACAGGAGATACATCTTGAAAGAAAGACCATCAGGAAAAATCAAAAACAATAATGATAGTCTGATTGACTACTACAAGAACTAGCAATTCGTTTGCCCAGGAGCCATCAAGACAAGTGGTCAGGTCCCCTCAGGGCAAATCCCCTTCCAAGACTAAGACTCAAATAGAATACACGAGCAGGCATGTGATCTTGCTGCTGACCACATTGGTCATCGACAAGAGGACGTGGGGGGAAAACAGCAGTGAAGTTGTTAGCTATTCAGACTATGTTCAATAGATTCCTGTTAACCTGGGTTGACACCTGGTTGGCCAGAAGTATGGCAAGACCTGGGGACTCCTGGGCCCAGAGACATGGACATGCTCCCAGAGGATTAGAGTGGAGCATGAAGTGTCCAGCTGATATGAAGTTAGGGGAGATGCACAAGAACACCCATACTTGCAGATAGTACCCATGTGACCTGGCTTAAATGGCTAATGACCAGAACTCTACTAGAGGAAGAAAGAAGAGGAAAAAAAAAGAGTAATCTGCTGCAATTTGATTAACTTGACCTATCTTTACAGTGAGGATCATTTCCACCCTTTCAGTAGGCAGGGTCAACAAGGATGGACAACTTAAACATTGGCTACCCAAAATGGCGGTGGGGGAGGGGCGGAGTTACAAAGGCAAGAAGTGACTGGCTTACAAGCTTTCAAGAGGGAACCTAATTTCCGAGGGTGCAGGCGAAGGTGAGTCTCCTCTGAGTGGTTTCCAATCTGTTTGCCTGGTGCTGATGAAAGGAGGTAGGGATAAGACTCTTGTGGCTCACTAGTGAATGATTGTTATAAGTCTGACTGTGAGTGTTGGAAAAGTAAAGGTAGATGTTTTGTAACAAAAGGAGGAGAGTGGTTGATTTTATAGTCCAGGAGTGGAGGTCCCTGGGACCATCAAGGGAGAAGAGCAGAGTGCATGCGGGACCCTATACAGAGAAGCTGCAAAGCCAGAGATGGAGGCAGAAACAATGACATGGAGAGATGGAGTGGCTGAGGACTATGGACTCTGGGAGGGAGAGGTTCTGTGTGTTGATGGCCAGAGGGCAGGCTTGTGGGTTGTACCCTTTGGTTGTTTGATGATGCATACAGGGAACTGTAATCATTCCATTGAAATAAAATAAGATAGGATGAAAGAAAAGCTAATGTTCTTCCATGTAAACTATCACATAATTCACCATTAAAAAATATATATAAGGAGCTCTGGTAGTGTAGTGGTTTCAAATCCGGCTGCAAACCGCAAGGTCAGCAGTTCGAAACTACCAGCTGTTCCGTGGGAGAAAGATGAGGTTTTCTGCTCCTGTAAAGATTTACAGCCTCGGAAATCCTGTACAGGGTCACTAGGAGTTGTAACTGACTCCATGGCACATAACAACATATAACACACACACACACACACACACACACACACACACACACATATATATATATATATACATATATACATACATACGCTGGACTGCAAAGCAGTTTGAACCCTAATGGTGGTTCAAGCTCAGCAGGTACTACTCAGAAACCCTATATAGGATTGCTGTGGGTCAGAACTGATTCAAAGCCACTTAACAACACCAATTTATAATATGTAGTAAATAATGTATTATTATGATAACTCTTAAAGTTAACTTGAGGAAGATTAGAGCAAAAAAAAATTGGTTTATTATTTTTATTATCTAGAAGGAAACTAGTGACTCAAATATATAAAACTTAAATGTAATTGGAAATTAATTTGCTGCTTTCTGAGAAGTTAAAAATCTAAAAATGATTAAAACACATTAATTCAGCAAACATCTACATTTCATCAACAATGTACTAAGCATTATGCTAGGTATGAAGGTTCAGGAATTAATAAAAAACTAAATACGTAATTTCTACTTTTAGTATTTCCACCAATGATTAATGTATTGAAATTCATATGTCTCTGGCTTATTAAATGGCATTGTATTAAATAACAGTGCAGAGACAAAACAGAAAATATTTAAATCCGTTTTGAAGGTGAATACTAATCTAGATAATAATAGTATTGTGTTTGCCAAGTGCCAAGAACACCTTGCTAAGCATTTTCAATGCAATATACATCAATGCCTATTAAACAAGAAAACAATCTAGTAACAAAAAAAATCATCCTCATTTTCCCATTAAAGCTCTTGGAGACATTAAGTATTAAGACATAATTTTCTCAAATTCACAAACAAATTTATTGGCAGAGCCAATGTTGTTGTCGAGTGCCTTGAGTCTCTTCTGGCTTAAGGCGAGTTATGGTGTTGGAGGAGAATATTGAAAGTGCCATTGGGCTGCCAAAGGAACCAACAGATTTGCGTTGGAAGAAGTGCAGCCAGAGTGTTCCTTGGAGGCCAGGAAGGCCAAGTTTCATCTCTCATACTTTGGACATATTGTCAGGAGAGACCAGTTGCTGGAAAAGGATATTATGTTTGGTAAGGTGGATGGACAGAGAAAAAAGAGGAAGATCCCCAATGAGATGGATTGGTCAAGTGGCAGCATCGATGGACTCAAGTGTGGCAACAGTAGTGAGGCTGGCCCAGGATAGGGCAGTGTTTCATTCTGCTGTGTATAAGGTCACTATGAGTTGGTGCCGACTCGATGGCACCTAACAACAACAAAAACTACATGTAGGGTTTCCAAGGAGCTGCTGATAAACCACAAACAATGTTGTAGCTCAAACTGACCTTATTGTCCAGGTGAATTATGACTTTTAGAAGATGTCCAAGTTGTACTGCCAATACAACTATCTATCCACGTACTTATTTCTTCAGAAGATGTGCTCCACTGATGAGCTGTTCCATCACTCAGGCTAAAAACGGATGCAATCCCAGGTCGATTCAATCAAGCAACATTAATAGCCTATAGCGCTGCAATACTAGAATTCATATCAACCGCCCTTCAGTGTTCTGTTTTTTAATGTTACATGATATTGTTGTCATTGTTGTTAAGTGCCATCAAGTTGGTTCAGACTCTTTGCGACCCTCTATAGGATTTCTGAGGCTGCAAATTTTTGCTTGAGTAGGGAGCCTCATCTTCCTCCCACAAAGCATTTAGTGGACTGCAACCAATGACCTTGTGATTGACAGCCCAGTGCTTATTCTACAGAGCCACCATGCTCCCAACATAATATTGGTGATAACTAATTTTATTTTACTTTTTTGAACATCCTGCCTAAATAATTATTTTAAAGTGCTACATTTATGAATAATATATGAATTGTATTGCCTTCAACTTTACAAAATTACATTTTATAAAGTTGAAAGTGATGCAATAGTTATATTACCAATAAATATCTGTGCCAAAAAGTGTTTTCTACCCAAATGGGTATAAATTTAATACCATTCTTCCCTGTCTTGTGATCAAAGACAGAGTTTGGAAGTAGTCCTCTTTTTATTGACTCTGATTATGACTATGTTGTTGTTGCTAAGTGCTGTTGAGTCGATGATGATTCATATGACCCTGTTTCCAAGGAGCAGCTGGTGAATTTGAACTGCCAACCTTGCGATTTAAACTGACCTTGCAGTCTAGTACATTATCCTGCAGCACCACCAAGACTCCGATTACGACTTTAGAACAGTGGAAGTCAATTACTCTCGATATCAACCTAAGACTTAAATTATTATCAGGGTGCATGAAAGTTTTTAATACACTGAAACATGTGAACGCTGGAACAGGACTGTCTTGTTTTCTGTCTTTAATAGGTTCTAGTTTCACCCCTTTTCATGGCTTGTGTTAATGAAAAATATTTTAATTTTCTTTTTCTGATAGGTTTCTGCCTTACACTAATTCCTAGTTTCACAAGTTTTATTGCATAAACTTACATTATACATAGTGTAAGTTTTTTACAAAAAAATGTTTTTTTAAAAAAAAGTTGTTTCTAAAGATTTTTGAATATCTAAGTAAGCAATCAGGAGTCCTGGTATGGCCATGCAGGATAATACACTGGGCCCTAAAGTCAGATTGAAGCACAAGGTCAATGGCTCAAACCCACTGGTGGCTCCTTGAAAACTGTATACAGGGTCGCTATGAGTCAGAACTGACTTAACAGCAATTAACAACAACACAACTAAGTTATGTAATTTTGCTTAAATTAACCAGAAAACATATATTTTATGATATTAAAAATATAATCTGGCCACTTCTGTGGTCTACAGAGAACATCATCAGTGGAAGACCCTTATCTTTCTAATGCTACCACTACACTCCTTGATAATGCTTTTTTAATTCCAAAAAGATACATTTTTGAGGTCTTGAAAATATTCTGCATGAGATTTCTATATCAAGAAAACAAATACATTTCCAAAGCCCTTTAAATCAGATTCTAAACTTGTCTAAACAACGTATATTTAATTGGAAACTGTAAGATAGTCAGAAAAAAAAAATTTTAAGCCAGATATTTTTAACATCCAAATATTCATGATTGCGTGTTAAATGTAATGTTTTATACTCCATACAGGTTTTAGTAATTTGTACTTTGTCTAGCATGTGCCTGTATTGTAACAGGGCAAAAAAAATGAAGACACTTTGGTCCTGCACATCCAAACACTTTACAATCATGCTAGAAAATATTTGTGCTACTAAATAACTGAGCAGTTTATAAAAGAGTACTGAAGTTTTTGTCAGTCTGATAGAAAATCAGCATATTGCAGATTTCCAAATGTTACAATTTTCTCTTAGAATGTTTGATTTGAAACACTCTGAAAAGCAACACATTTTATGTTTCTCACCCTTTTCTGTTGAAATAATACTTGTGTATTTTATTTCTTTAAAACTTAAAGAGATTTTCTTTATTTTAACTATCATTCATTACATTGTGCTTCTTTCCTCTTAGCCAGTTAATTTTTGGCTTCAGGAATTTATTTAAAGTATTTTTATATATTCTGCCATTGCGTGTCTGTCTCTACCCACATCTGTCACTTGTCTGATTAAGTTAACAGATGACTCTGTCTTCCCCATTACCTTCTAGAACACCATCCGATTCTCCTGGAATAACCCAGTATGTTTGTGTCAATTTGAACTATGTGCTGTTCTGCACTCAGCTGCTTGTCTTCAATTTTCACTTGATTCCCCTTATTTCCATGTACATATTATTTATATGGAATCTATACTTTATAACCCTTGAAAATGCCCCAGGTCCTAATGGTCTTAAATCCTCCTTCTTTTCATCAAAAATTAAAACTTTGAAATGAAATAAAAAGAAATAAGAATCTCTTGAAAACCAATAATCTATGGCAGTTCAAACTCATCAACTGCTCATTGGAAACCACATACAGGGTCATAGTGAATCAGAATCAACGTGATGGCACATAACAACAATAACATCTCTAATTAATATGAAAAGAAAAAGAAAAAATGCAGAATGGAGAAATTTTTCCAATGATTTCATATATGAACAACAATAACACATATGATAAACATGGAGATTTATTTTGTATATATGAGGTTCTGGTGTGGCACTGGAGGATAAGCAATGGGCATCAAAATCAGTTTGAATTACAAGGTCAGCAGTTCAAATTGACCAGCCCCTCCGTGGAAGCCTTATACAGAGTCGCTACGAGTAGGAACGATTCAACGACTGGTAAATTTGAACCACTAACCTTGTGCTTCAAACCAACCTCATGGTCCAGTGCATTATCCCACAAGGCCACACCCACTGAGCCAGTTCTGATTCATAACCACCCTATACACAGAAGAAAACACTGCCCAGACCTGCACCATCATGACAGTTGTTACATTCGAGTACATCGCTGATGCCACAGTGTCAATCCATCTCGCTGGGGAATTTCTTCTTCTACGATGATCCTCCACTTCACCAATGTCCTTCTCCAGGGACTAGCCTCTCCTATTAACATGTCTAAAGTCTGAGAGACAGAGTCTCCTCATTCTGGGTTCTAAGAAGCATTCTGTTTGTACTTCTTCCAAGACAGATTTATATGTTTTCATGGTACTCCATGATACTTTTAATATTCTTATTTAATGCCATAATTGAAATGCCTTGATTCTTCTATGGTCTTCCTTATTTATTGCACAACTTTCACATGCACATAAGATTATTAAAAACACCATGGCTTGAGACAGATGCATCTTATTCCTCAAAATGATATTTTTGCTCTTTACCACTTGAATTAAGTGTTTTAAAATAGATTTGCTTAATGCAATGTGTCCTTTTATTTCTTGACTGCTTCTTCCATGAGTGCTGATTGTGGATCCAAGCAAAATGAATTCTTTGACAACTTCATTTTTTTTCTCCATTTATCATGATTGTCATCAGTACTTGACTTTGTTTCCAGACAGCAAGGTTGTGTAATCTGCATATCACAGGTTGCTAATGAGTCTTCCTTCATTCCTGATGCCATGTTCTTCTTCATATAATCCAGTTTCTCTAATTATTTGCTCAGCTTGCAGATTGAATAAATATGGTGAAGGATACTACCATAGCATAAATCTTTGGTTTTTAAACCATTTATCACCAACTTGTTCTGTCCTAACAACTGCCTTTTGGTATATGGACAAATTCCTCATGAGGACAATAAGTGTTCTAGAATACCTATTCTTTGCAATGCTATCCATAGTTTGTCATGATCCACACAGTGAAAAGTTTTTGCATAGTCAATATAAAATACAAGTAAACATCTTTCTGGTACTCTCTGCTTTCATCCAAGATCCATCTGATGTCAGAAATTATATCCCTAGTAGCATGTTCTCTTCTGAATCTGGCTTGAATTTTGGACAGTTCCCTTTCCATGTACGGTTGCAACTATTTTTGAATTCTCTTCAGTGAAATTTTAGTTGCATGTGATATTAATCATATTGTGCAATTATTTCAGCATTCTGTCGGTCACCTTTCTTTGAAATGCCCACAAATACGGATCTCTTCCAATCAGTTGGCCAGGTCGCTTTCTTCCCAATTTTTTGGCTTAGAAGAGTGCTGCATCAGTTTGTTGAAAGGTTTCAGTTTGTATTACAACAATTCCTGGAGCCTTGTTTTTCACTAGGGCCTTCAGTGCACCTTGGATTTCTTTCTTCAGAGGTGAACTGGTTGAACATTGATCATTTCTTTTTGGTACAGTGACTCTGTGTATTCTTTCCATCTTCTTTTGATGCTTTCTGAATCATTAAGTATTTTGCCCATAAAATCCTTCAATATTTCAAATCAAGGCTTGGCTATTTTATTCAGTTTCTTCAGTCTGAGAGTATTCAGAGTGTCCTTACCTTTTGGTTTTCTAATGCTAGATCTTTGCACATATCATTGTAATACTGACTTTGTCTTCTTGAACTGCCCTTTGAAATTTTCTGCTCAGCTCTTTTGCCACACAATTTATTACACTCGCTTTAACTTCTCTGTGTTCAAAAGCAAGCTTCAAAGTTTCTTCTGACATTCATTTTTATCTTTTCCTTCTTTCCCATCTTTTAAATTATCTTTTGCTTTCTTCCTGTATGATAATTTTGATGTCATCTGACAACTTTCTGGTATTCAGTCATCAATGTCTATTGGATCAAATTTGTCCTTAAGATAGTATCTAAATTCAAGTGGAATATATTCGAGGTAATATTTTGACTCTTATGGATTTGTTTGAGTTTTCTTTAGCTTCAGCCTGAACTTGCATATGAGCCATAGATGGTCTGTTCCACACACAGTCTGCCCCAGCCTTGTTTTTACTGCTGATATTGAGCTTTTCCATCATCTCTTCCAACAGATGTAGCCAGTTTGATTCCTGTGTATTCCATCTGGGGAAGCCTATGTGTATAGTCATCTTTTATGTTGTTTAAAAAGGTATTTGCAATTAATAAGTCAATGATCTTGCAAAAATCTGCGATGTGATCTCTAGAATCATTTCTATCACAAACTACTGATCTTTCTTCTTTATTTCCAACTTTTGCATTCCACTCACCAGTAGTTACCAATGCATCTTGAATGCATGATTGATCAATTGCAATCTGAAGACTTTGGTAGAAGTCTTCAATTTAATTATCACTTGCTTTAGTGGCTGGTGCATAAATTTGAATAACGGTGGTTGTGGTGCTTGTGGTTATATACCGTGGAGTCAGTTCCAACTCATAGCGACACTGGACAGGGTTTCCAAGGAGTGGCTAATGGCTTTAAACCCCTGAACTTGTGTCTCAAACTGCCCTTGATGTCAAGCACATTATCTTACAGCACCACACCAGGACTCAGGTCTTCCTTGTAGGCATTATCCTATCACGGACCATGTTGTACTTCAAGATAGATCTTGACATGTTCTTTTTGATGATGAATGTGAAGCCATTCCTCTGCAATTTGTTATTCTAGGCATGGTAAACCATATAATTGTCAGATTCAACATGGTCAATACCAGTCTATTTCAGCTCAATAATACCTAAAATACTGATCTCTATGCATTTTATTTTTGACAAATTGCAATTTTCTTAGGTTCATTCTTCATATAGTTCATATTCTGACTATTAATGGATATTTTCAGCTTTTCTCTTCATTTTGAGTTATTCACCATTAGCAAATGAAGGTCTCAAAAGACTTGCTCCATTTAAATCATTATAGTCAAATTTACTTTGAGAAGGCATTTCTTCCCCAGTAATATTTTGAGTGGTTCTCTTCAGACATTGCACAGTTGCAGCATCAATGGGATCTAACGTGGCAATGATTGTGAGGTTGGTCCAGGACTAGGCAGTGTGTTGCCTTCTGTTGTGGATAGAGTTGCTATGAGTCGGTACCGACTCAATGGCACCTAACAACAACAACTTCAGACATTATATCTGACTATGCTCTGCTGCTTTTCATCTCCTGGGAATATAACTGATAGTGTTCTGTTGCTATTCATAAGCTTTTCAGTGACAAAATATTCTGAATTCATTGGCCTTTCCTTCTTCCTATCCTTCCTTAGTCTGGAAGCTCCAATGAAACCTGTGAACCATGGGTGACCCTCCTGGTATTTAAAATAATGGTGGCACAGCTTTCAGCATCATGGCAACACACAAGCTACCACAGTATTACAAACTGACATACACATTGCACATGGAATCCTGCTGTGGTGAGAAAAGATAAACACTGATCTGATAACCACAAGATCAGAATTTCAAACTCACCAGCCACTCTTTGCAAACTCTATATGGTGTTGATATAAGTTAGAACTGACTCTACAGCATTAACAACAAGAACAAGTATATATATA
>NW_006408523.1:28172657-28236158 GCF_000296735.1 Chrysochloris asiatica | reverse complement strand
TAAACAATATGTATGTGATACGCTGCATAAATATGTAATATTTATGTTGTTGCTAGGTGTCATGGAGTTGGTTCCAACTCATTTAGACCCTATGTACAACAGAAAGAAACATGCCCAGTTCTGCACCATCCTCACAATCATTGTTATGCTTGAGCCGATTGCTACTATCACTTTACCAAGCCAACGATCGGGCATTGTCTTTCTTTTCTAGAGAAGCAAAACCAGTGAACGTTATATAGGTAGAGTCCCAAGTCCAACTCAGATGAACCAAGATTGGCAGACAGGCAAGCAGATCCAGCAGGCAGGCAGGTATGGCAGACAGGTAGGTCTGTCTGTCAAACCAGCAGTCTGCTGATGGCTCCCACGATGGATAGGTAATACAGTAGGCCACTAACTCAAGTCCAAAGAACCAGAGGTCAGAGTATGAGCCAGATGCACGATCTTGACCCAGTAGATAAGCAAACAAGCTTTGCTTGAGTGTCTAATATATTGCAAGCAGGCCACACCCCTGAAGAAACATCCTTTCAATTGAATGGCTGCTCATACTCAATCATTATTCAATTAATTACATTAATTAATAAAGATCTCATTGTGAGGATAACTGCATATAAACCTCAAAACCACTGAGAATCCTGACCCAGTTACATCACAAAATCTTAACTGTCAAAGGGGTCTTCCTGTTTTATTCTGACCCTGTACTTTGCTAAACATGGTCACAGGATTGATCCTCCTAATAACATGTTCGAAGTATGAGAGACGAAGTCTGGCCATGCTGGCTACTAAGGAGCATTCTAACTGTACTTCTTCCAACATAGATTTGTTCATTCTGGCAGTCTGAGGTAATGTTAATATTCTTCTCCAACACCATTTGCTGTTGATGTTAAGTGCCGTCCAGTCAGTTCTGACCCATAGTCACCCTGTATAGGGTTTCTGAGGAGCAGCTGGTGAGCTTGAACCATTGACCTTGAGGTTCAAACCTGCTTTGCAGTCCAGTACATTAACCCACAGTGCCACATCAGAACTTCTACAATGTAATGTGTGTGGTGGTGGTGGTGGTGGTGTGCTGTGGAGTCGGTTCCGACTCATAATGACCCTGCACAGTGTTTCCGAGGCTGAAAATCTTTACAGGAGCAGAAAACCTCATCTTTCTCCCACGAAATAGCTGGTAGTTTCAAACTACTGACCCTGAGGTTCACAGACCGATTTGTAACCACTACGCTACCAGAGCTCCTTATAATGTGTGTATATTATATAAAAACATATATATTTCAAATTTCATGAAATACAATAAAAATTAAAAACATCACTGCGTAAAATAATTCATGATTTGCTTTTAATTAGAACAAAATTACATATAACTTCAAGTAATTTGTTCTTCAAATATTGCTTTTTTTGTTTACCTACTACATGTTTTTAATGATTTAATGATTGTATTTTTTAGTGATTTAATGATTGTATTTTTAGTTTGCAATATAGGACTTCCACCTTTTTTCTGTGTTTAATTTTTTTTTACTGTATCATAAGCTGAGTTTAATAAGAAGGTGTGGCACTGTGAGTTAATGCTTCAGACTGCAAAGCCATTTGAACTACAAGGTCGGTGGTTCAAGCTCACTAGAAGCTCCTTAGAAACCCTATACAGGGTCACTATGGGTTGGAACCGATGCGACGGCACTTAACAACAACAACAACATTGTTTGAAAAATATTAACACAGTAGTTAATAGAAGTCATCAAGCAAAACTACAGAAGCAGACCAATCAAAATTATTCATTTTTCACTAACATAATCTCATATTTAACTCTACCCTTGTGTTGCTCTGTAGGATAAGCATAGGATAGCTAACCACAAGGTCAATTCAAAGTCACGAGGTGCTCCTCAGAAACATTATACATAGTTGATATGAGGCAGAACTGACTCAATAGCACTCAACAGCAACAACAATCAGATCCCTGGTATGGTCCTGTAGGATAAGCAGTGGACTAGCCACAGGATGGGTAGTTCAAACCTACCAGCCACTCTTGGAAGCCCTAGAATGCTCACTCTGAGTTAGAACCAACGCGATGGTCAGTAACAAAACCTCCACCAGAGTCATCTCAAGCACAAATAGTTACATCAAAGGAAAAAGCTTTGCAAGTTTCTTAATAAAATAGCCTTCTGATAAAAAAAAAAAAAATCCTAGTGTACATTATTATTATCAAAGTAATTTTAAAACTGGGAACTTGCTTTCTAATAATTTGGTCATATGTATTAAATTAAATCATTAAAGCAAAATGCATATATTTAAATATTTAATTAATTTCCCACATGCAATGAGCAACTTTGGAAAGTACTTTTCATGTAATTAACATTTTCATGTTATACGTTATTTAAGATCACACCATTTGTGTAATCTTATAAAGTTTATAGAAGTAATATAGGATCATCAAGATTTTACTAAATTTGGAAATGTTTATATTTTGAAAACTGTACCATTCATAACACAAACAATGCAGTCAATATCACTGAATTGTATGTGTATAAACTGTGGATTGGTGCAGGTTTTGTTGTGCATATTCTCAGCAACTGCATTAAATTAAAAAGAAAGAAACAACTATGGTTTTATTTGTTCCTACAAGCATTTTTCTGGGGAAGAAATGAAAGATGAATGTGATCGAGAATCTGATTACCTTAGGGGAGAAGAAACATGAGAAAAGTTTTGTTTAAACTGAAACAAAACAAGCTTGTTTAAAAAAAAAAGAAAGAAAGAAAGAAATCAATTGTGAATCAATGCCTTAGCATTTAATTGAACTACCAGTAGTAGTCTTACTTTATATTTTGACAAATATGATATACACTCTAAGTTGCTCACAGTCTACTAGAGGACTATTATTGTATTCTATAAGAAGGTACAAGGTCAGCAGTTTGAAAATACCAGCTGTTCCGCAGGAGATAGATGAGGCTCACTGTGAGTCGGAACTGACTCTATGCCACATAACAACAACAACATAAGAAGGCACTATGGATTTAGGAAAGAGACTGATGCACCCCATACCTACAAACAGAATTTTGGTGTGGTGAAAAACATGTGCAATGGTTAATTACAAATGAGTCAGCATGCACCAGTAAGGCCGTGTTCCCTTGCTTATTGGATAATTCACCCCTGTGACTCACAGTTGTTGAGAAAACGATGCTTTGAAGGAGAAGGGACAGCACACATCAAGAAACGAAAACAGATTTGAAGGTCTGCTTAATTGTTGTTCAGTGCTGTGAGTGGCTTCACACTCATAGTGACCCTATGTTGGGTTCCCCAGGAGCAGCTGATAGATTTGAACTGCTGAGCTTGTGGTTTGCAGTTCAGTGTTCATCCAACAGCACCACACCAGGATTCCAGTGGTAAATGCCATTGAGTCAGTTCCTACTCACGTGGTGGCTGTGTACTGTTGAGTCAGTCACGACTCATAGCGACCCTGTAATAGGGTTTCCCAGGAGCAGCTGGTGAGTTTGAACTGCCAAGTTCGAAGTTAACAGCTCAATGCTCATCCAACAGTGCCACACCCAGTGGTAATACAGTTGTTGTTAAGTGCCTTCAAGTGGGTTCTTTCTCCCGCTGAGTCAGTGATGGGCTCAAATCATGGACCTTGTTGTCAGGCAGTCCAGTGCTTACTTTGTGCAGCCACTACCCTAACATGGCAATTTTAAAGTTACATAATATATTATTTCAAGTTTACCTTTAGGGAGGATAGCAAGAACCATGTTATCCTATGTTCCACTTCTTGCAGTGGAGTCAATTTCATCTCATAGCCACCCCATAAGACCTAGTAGAACTGCCCCATAAGGTGTCCAATGCTGTAAATCTTTTCTGGAACAGACAGCAGCACCTTTCACCTGCAAGTGCCTGGAAGATTTGCATAGACCTGTGAGTTAGGAATAGAGTGCTTAGCTACTGTGCCACTAGGTCTTCTTCATGCTCTTTGGGTGGTGGTGGTGATTGTATGCTGACAGTCAGTTCACATTCACAACAGCCCTGTATAGAGTTTTGGAGACTATACATCTATATGAGAGCATAAAGCCTCTTCTTTCTCCCATGGAGCAATTGGCAGGTTCAAATTGATGACCTTGCAGTTAGCAGCCAAACTCACAAACTTCTATGCTACCAGAGATCCTTGCAATGCTACTAGAGCTCAGGCTATATTGTTGCTGTTGTTTAAATGCCATCAAGTCGGTTCCAATTCATAGCGATCCCTGTGTAGGGCTTCTAAGTGGTGCCTCGTGTGCTTGAACCACCAACATTTTGGTTAGTAGCTCAGTGCTCATCCTATAGTGAAACACCATGACTCCCATGTCATACTTGCTGTTAAGTGCTGTGGAGTCAGTTCCAACTCATAGCAATCTTATATAGGGTTTCCGAGGAGCAATTGGTGAGCTTGAACTGCCAACCTTGAGGTTCAAGGTTAACTTGCATAGCCACATCTTACATTGTTGATGTTGTTATTAAATGCCGTAGAGTCAGTTCCGACCCTGTATAGGGTTTCCAAGGAACAACTGGTGAGCTTGAACCACCAACCTTGCAGTTCAAATGCTTAGCAGCCTGGTGTATTAGCCCTCAGTGCCACATAGGTGATAGAGTCCTAAAAAGATTCTGTATTTTAGGATTGCTTTCTTCCCTCTTTGATAGTAACTTTATTAGATACAGGAAAATTCATTAAAAACAGTTTCAGTTATGTATCTCTTATTTTCAGTTTATTGGCTAATTTATAGTTCAGAGTGACAGAGAAGCATACATCCAGGCATAAGGATCTGTTAGATTCTGAATGAGAACAGTTGGAAATGTTTATTGTACATATATGTTTATAATTACATAATGCTCCCAATAGACCCACAATATTCTGAAACAGAATAGAGGAGCTTTAGACTCTGGCTGGAAAGACACAGACTTAGGAGATGGGAGCCAACAAGGCTGCCAGGGCATCCATTTTTGAAGGAATGGGGGCTTGAAAATGGTCTATAACCGCCAATACCATTTAATCCCACTTGCAATACATTGCCACCTGCATCCTACTGTTGCCTGGGTGAATGATTCAGGATGTGGCAAACTGCTTTACTTCCCTGGGGGCTCTCTACTGACAGATGTTACCAAGTTACAGACATAATGCAACCAGAAGTGAAATGAGCCTCAGGGATTTTCAAAATAAAGTTTCCATAGACAATCTGGATAAAATATGAATTAACTTACTTAGTATATTTATAATAATTGGCACAACATATTTAGCTTAATATTGACTAACACTAATTTGTGTTGTTGTCAAGTGCCATCGAGTTGGTTCTGATCCATAGCAACCCTGTATAGGGCTTCCAAGGAGCAGCTAGTGAGCTTAAACTGCCAACCTTGCAGTTCAAGTGACTTTGCAGTCCGGCGCATTAACCCACAGTGCCACACCAGGACTCCATAACATACATACATGCAATTATTCAAAATGATACCTTATGAAAAACTTTCTAAAGGTAAAAACACATCTGTATTTAGTTTGGCAGTCATCAGCTTCATGTATCTTTCATTGTACCAGTACCAGGCTGTTTTGACCATGGTAGCCGTGTAGTAAATTTTGAAATCAGGGAGTGAGAGGCTTCCAACCTTGTTCTTCTTAAGCAGTGTTTTGTGTATCCTGGGTCTCTTCACCATATTGTTTTATAGTGACAAAATAAAGCTTTATAGAGGTTGTTCCCCTTCCTAAAAAGCTAGATGAGTCAGATGATGAAGGTACAGCTCATAAAGTTGAAAGCATTAGTTTGAATATACATTTACTTATTTGTTTTTGTTCCTGTGAATACATCATTTGGTTTATAGATGAAGCTTCTGGAAATTTCCAGCTATACTACCTTTTGCTGTTCTGCATAGGTCTAAAGGAGAGTTCCTATACACTCATAATATATAAGGAACCAAATTGTCAGCCTCCCCTCTACCCCTTCCTCACCACTAATTTTCAAGATTCACATTCCTCTTAAATTATCTGCTTATCAGTTGACCATAACAATCTCTTCTTTCTGTGCCATAGGTCATGAGCATTTTCTGCTGGCTGCTTGTTCCCTGAAGATTTTTGAAACAGTTCTATCTATGGGAGTAAGGAATTCTGAAAGAAGAGCATTTGAGATGAGAAGATTGGATATCCCAAATTTTACATCTGTGGGTTTGAATATGAGTTAGTCTGTAAATCATATCTGTAATCAAATTAATGCTGTTGAGGACTATGAAAAAATATGCACTTGACTTAGGAAAGGAAAATGATGATCACTTGAATGATGTTAGAGTTGTTCAGTATGGTAATAGAAACAATCATCAGAATACAGTTGAAATAGTTAAGGCAAGATACAGAATACATGATCAAAATTCTAGTGATGGTAGTATGAAGCAAAGATTGGATACCAAAGAGATAATGAAGGTGAAAATCTCTGTTTACATTTCCAATAGGATTTTAAATATATAAATAAAGTATCTTTACAAAAGCAAGGATTAAAGCAATGGTGTTGCTGTTCTTAGGTGCTAATGAGTCAGCACCAACTCATAGCAACTCTACGTGCAACAGAATGAAACAGAAACTTTGCCCTGGCCAACCTCACAATTATTGCTATTCCTGAGCCCATCACTTCTGTCACTGTGCCAATTCATCTCACTTGGCGTGGGGGTCTTCCTCTTTTTCTCTCATGACCCTCTACTTTACCAAACATGATATCCTTCTCCAGGGACTGGCCCTCATAATAATATATCTGAAGTATGAGAGGCAATGTCCAGTCATCCTGGCTTCCAAGGAGCACTCTGACTGTACTTCCTCCAACACAGAATAGTTTCTTCTTTGGCAGTCCATGGTATTTTCAATATTCTTCTCCAACACCATGATTGGATTTGCTAAAAGAGGAGTTAGAATGGGTTGGGCTGGAGAGGGGGGCTTGATTTAAGCTTTTTTAGAGTTTGTGGCCTTATGTGGAAGCCTGAGCCCCACTTAGAACCTTCAGAGTTGGGATATTTGCATTAGAAAAGACATGCAGATCAACCCAGGACTGGTAGGAAAACCTAGATGCTCAATTGAAAGAAAGCAGACTGTTAAAAAAGAAAGGAAAAAAAAAAAAAAAAAAAAAGCTTGTTTCAAGCAAGCTGTTTGCTTTGAGGGCATCAAGGCCAAAAAAATCTGTGCTCATCAATGTAAAATAAAACTTCAAGGTACAGTTTGAACTGCAAGGTTGGTAGTTCAACCCCTCCAACTGCTCCTCTAAAACCCTATGCAGTGCTGCTGTGTGTTGGAACTGACACAATGACATTTAACAAAAACAACAACCTAACCTAATGATCTCAAATGAAGCTCTGATAGCACAATGGTTAACAGCTCAGGTGCTAATCTAAAGGTGAGCAGTTCAAACCCACCTGCCAATTCCTAGGGAGAAAGATGTAACAGTCTGCTTCTGTAAAGATGATAGTTTTGGAACAGTTCTATCCAGTCCTATAGGATTGCTATGAATAAGAATTGACTTGAATGCAAGGGGTTATGGATTCAAAGATCCCAGAAACTGCCCCAAATCTGAGTAGAATAGATGCACTAGATCCATCAAAATGAATTTCACATGAAAAGAAACTACCAAACACAGAATGTAACAGTTGTCACCAAGTAGATTCTGACCTATGCTGACACCTCATGTATCAGAGTTAAACAGATTCATAAGGATGATTCTTTTTAATTATCACTTCTTTTCTTTGCTGTTCCTGAGAATCTATAGAGTAGAACATAGAATGATTCAACAGCTTCTTCATGTGTAGTTTAGTGGTATTGATCAAATTGTACAACAGTTCTTACCCTCCTCTCCTGAATTGTCCCTCTTCCATTAATGTAAACCCCTAAATTTCCTCTCTAGATTCTCAAGGTGCTGTTATTGATTTGATCCCACACAAATAGTTTTTTTTAAAGCACAATGGCTAAGCCAGACATTCTTAATGACTAGGGTATTTCAGAGACACATTTCTTCTGAGGTGACTTTTGGTAGATTAGAGCAATCAATTTTCTGGTTAGTAGCCAAGGTCTTAACTCTCTCAAATCTTAATATAATCTTAAATTTTAACTCTCTTAAATCTCTTAATGACCTTGAATCTCATTAGATAGCAGATAATTTTTTAAATTATTAAAATAGCAAAATTCACCAAATGTTAGAGGCATTTCTCTAACCTTTCTAAGTATTGTTCCAAAAGCAATTAGTTTGTTTGGTCTAATCTTCATTTTGCATATTTTATACTTTTCTGGATTATTGTATTATATTTTGCATTCTTCCTTTTTTTTTTTTTTTTTTCATTTTTAAAGATGTCTTATTAATGTTGTTGTTAATGTCATTGAGTCAATTCCAGCTCATAGCGACCCTCTATAGGGTTTCTGAAGAGCAGCTGCTATGTTGGAATCACCAACTTCATGGTTAGCAGTCCAGTGTTTGTCCTACCAGTGCCACACCAGGACTCCTGTCTTACTAAGAGTTGGATTAAAATTAATTAATGATGGTTTGTTAGCACTCCTCTTTGTAAAATTAATTTTATCCATGGTCCTTTCCATTATATATGGCTACCATTTTCTCTTTACATAAATTTTCCAGAGGGATGTTAACAATAATTGCCTTTGATGATTTTCTGATTAGAAACAAGATGTGGATAGGTAGGAAGAAAAAGCATTTTTGGTAATTTTGATCAATAAGTTCTTCAATACAAGAAAATTTTTAAAAGTTTGTAGAAAAATTCTATTGTTTTCTAATTCCAGTTTTTCCATGCGTTTTCACGATATCAACAGATAAGCAAGTAAGCACAAATGAACCTGTGCTGACCTTATTTATTGGGATATAGTTAACATATCCTACCCCTTAATTTTAGTTGCTGTATAATTTTTCAAATTAAATTGGATTTAGCCTTTCACCATTTGCTACAAATGAGCAGTTGTTTCTGTTAAGTGCCATGGAGTCAATTCCAATTCTGAATCATAGCAAACCCGTATAGGATTTCCTAGGAGTCGTTAGTGGGTTTGAACCACTGATCTTGCAGTTTGCAGTCCAATGTTTATCTTATAACACCACACTAGGACCTGAATGAGCAACGAGGTAATTAAGACATAGGTTGTTGTTAAGTGTCAGCGAGTTGGTTCCAACTCATAGCCATCTTTTTATAGTGTTCCTGAGGATTTAAATCTTTACAGAAAGCGTCATCTTTTTCCCAAGGACTGGATAGTGGTCTCGAACTTCAAAACTTGTGGTTTGCAGTCTAGTGCTTATCGTGGAAGAGACCAGAAGAGTCCAGGGTAGGAAGAGAAAGAAGAGGCTCTGATTACATCAAGCTGATCTTTTTAGATCGTTTTATATTTTTCAGAGTGATTGTGCTGTAAACATTGTTCCTTTTAGAAGTGAATGATAGTGCAATTTAGAAAAGCAACTCTTACTGGCTTTAGAGAGCTAATTCATACTGGAACTAATTAAAGAGAAGCAAGATATTTTTAACCTTCAAACTCTCAAACTAGAAAATTGATGTCCAGGAAAATTTGGAATTGATGGCTATCTGACCTATGTGGGATGCATGCCTAATATATTTGTCACTGAGCCAGCTAGCATAGTTAGCATAAAGTGCAAAAGCATCACTGTGGGTGGAGAAGAAAGAAAAGATGGAAAATGAGTATCAACATTTTGCAAGTATTTAAGCTTCTGGAATGACTTCAAGGAAAACACAATTAGTGAACTATTATAGTAATGAGGCTTAGCTTAGACAAAAGAAGATCTACCTGTAGCAAGGTCTGCATAGGAGAAAATGAGTATTAGTCAAATATTACATTTCTTATGATTTTGCTACTAACTTGCTATTGACATTTTTCCTCACTTTGGAAAAGCTCTGAAAGTAGAACATCTGCTTTTGATTAAATTGGTGTACCAGTATTTCTGCACAAATCCCAATCATAATTAAAGGTTGCTATTCCTATCTTCTCTAAAGACATTTTGGAAATTAGATCTCATTTTGAAAAATTGCTTTCATTTTTAACTAATAGTTATATTTCTTTTTGTTTTGCCCCAAAATAAAACAAAATGACATAACCCATGCTGTAAAGGTTAGTGTCATTATTCTGAATACTCTTTAGTTTGTGACAGATGTTTTTTGTGAGAGTTGTCTTGGTGAGTTCAGTTAATCAATGAGTTTCCTAGAAAACTGTCATATGTTTTTGTTTTGTTTTGTTTTTAATAGTTTTCAAAAGTGCAACATTGTTCAAGGGTTCAATTGATTTATGTTTGATAGTGCAAGAGAGACTTGCTAAGTGTAAAGAGAGAGAGTAACCTTTCTCTTAGGTTTTCAATTGGTTATGGATTTCAAATGGAAGTACGGTCATGGTGATTGTGTGCCATGAGTCGGTTAAGACTTGTTCTCGTTAAGTGCTATCAAGTCGCTTTCAGTTTGTAACAACCCTGTATAGGGTTTCCGAGGCTGCAGATCTTTATAGGAGCAGAAAGCCTCATCTTTGTCTCATGGAGTGACTGGTAGTTTTGAACTCCTGACCTTGTTGATTAGCGGTCCAGTTCATAATCTCCTAAGCTACCAGGGCTCCTTATGACTAAACCCTTTTTTTTTTTTCATCGTATTCCTTATTGTGGGCACTTTTTATCATCTATTTCTTTTACCTCATAAAAGGTTTTAGTTTGGAGTCCTGGTGTGGTGCTGTGGGTTAATGCACCAGACTGCAAAGCCGTTTGAACTGTAAGGTAGGCGGTTCAAGCTCACCAGCTCCTCCTCAGAAACCTTATACAGGGTCGGTATGGGTCAGAACCATACCATAATTAGGGTTCTGATTATTTTCCATAAATCTAAAACAATGGTTTATGGTCTCCAGTTGGGAGTCTCACTGGCAGCTGAAACTCAAAATGCATACTACAAACTACATGCTTTAAGCTTCTTCCTACATTATGTATTTGAAAAATGAATACCATCAACCCTGGTGGCCAATGGTTAAGAGTTCAGATCAAAAGGTTGGTGGTTCTAACCAGCCAGCTGCTTCACAGGAGAAGAGACAGGGCAGTGATCTGCCTCCACTTAATATCTACATCCCAGGAAACCCTATGGGGGCAAGTCTATGCTATAGAGTCATGATAGAGTTCCTATGAGTTGGAATTTATGTGACAACAGCATCTACCTGGTCACGAGGCATAGTCATTCTTATGAAATGAGCCTTTATTGTATTTAGAATGTTTTTAGTGAGCACACATAGACTAGAGCTCTGGTAGTGTAGTGGTTACGAATCGGGCTGCGAACCTTAAGGTCAGCGGGTTCGAAACTACCAGCTGCTCCGCGGGAGAAAGATCAGGCTTTCTACTCCCATAAAGATTTACACCCTCGGAAACCCTGTACAGGGTTGCTATGGGTCGAAACCGACTCGACAGCACTTAACAACAACAACAACAACAACAAAGAAACCCCATTATAATGATCTAGCTAGAGAACGCCACCTAAGACCTTGGCCATGTTTTCCTTAACATCTCTATCTATTATTACATTCAGTCCTGGTGGCACAGTGGTTAAATGCTTGACTGCTAACTGAAAAGTCTGTGGTTGGAACACATCAGCTGATCCCAGAGAGAAAGATATGACAATTTGCTTTAGTAAGTAGTACAGCCTTGGGAAGCCTATAGGGCAATTCCATTATGTACCTTAGGGTCACTGTCAGTCTGACTTGATAGCAATGGATTTTATGTTATTCACTCACTGTTTCCTTGAGGTCTTCAGGAGTTATGCACATCCCTCATCTTTCTAAGAAATTGATAGTCATGCTTCATATCAATTGGATTGCCTTCGATTCAAACAAATTTCCTAAATTTTCAGGGTCAGGAGTCTGTTTTCTCTCTCAGCCTTTGTATCTCTTTCTCTAATTAGCACTATCAAATAATAGTTGTTTGGTTTTATGTCATGCACTGGGATTAATACTTTGTCTTTCTCTCTTTTTTACCTTTCTTTTGTCATATACATGGTGGCATCTATGCAATGTTTGCTTAAAAGTTTAAGTAGTAGAAGCATTTGTAAATCATAATTTTTATTTCATCAAAGTTTATAATATAGAGTACATTTTTTATCTCCTTAAACCAAAACACCAAGGAAATTTTTCTTTATAAAAGAAAGCTCTGCTTACACAAAACTCCAGTAAAGGTTATTCTTCCATATTCCATTTCCAAGTTGGAATTTATCTTATACTTAATTAAGTTTAATATACTCTTTTGGGGGAGGGCGGGGGAAAGGTTATTAAATAATATATTGATGTTTTAATAATAACTTCTCTTACATCTTTTTCAAAATAAATATCCACCTTATTTGGTTAGTGATGAATTTGTAAAGTGTAGAACATTTGATTCTCTAAAATTAAATGGAAATATTCTAATAGCATACAGGATTATGAGCTGGCCTGATAACTACAAGGTCAGTAGTTCAAATGTGCCAGTTACTCTGCAGGAGAAAATGAGGCTTTCTACTCCTATAAAGATTTGCAGCCTCAGAAACCCTATGCAAGGTCATTATGAGTAGGAACTGACTTGGTGGAGCACAACCATCACCACCTCATATTTATGACTACAGATAATACTGGATATGAAAATGCAATTATTCCAGAATATATTTATTGTGAGGCACAAGTGTGTCTAATAATTTTTTTCTTTTGATTTCATTTTATGTTTCATTGGAAAAGGAAAAAAACAGTTAAGCTTGGATATAGAATCCTCACCCAAGTTTAAAAAATTAGTAAATAAAAAAGTCCGTGACATTTAAAAATAATTATTCAATGGAAAACAATATTAACTGTGCATCTCAGATAATGTTGAAATATGATCACTATTACTGGCTTATACTAATTTATATAAGAGTAATTCATGTAATTAAAATTCTGTTAGTGATTCTGTAATGAAGAAATGCATATCTATTTAGTGGCATATTGCTCGACTTATTTTATAGTGTAAAGCAATAATATCTTTGGATTTAATAATATAACAACAACTTTTTTCTGTTACTGTTTGCCTTAAAACTCACAGATAATGCCACTAATTGTAAATTAAAAAGATAAGTATGGTTTATAAAATCTGAATGTTGTCTTGTAACGTTATAAGCAACTTGGAAGCATCTTCATCTGCAAAACAAACACATTATCTGCCCACATTATCCCCGTATACTTACATAAAGGAAGGGTAAATCTGTAGAGAAAACTGCAATAATCTCAATATGTACACCTTCCTTGAAAGTGCGTGATTCCCCCCAAGTTCTGAAGATCATGTAATTCAGGAATTTCTTATCTCAAAAAAAAAAAAAAAAAAAAAAATAGGAGACGTTGATTATAGTGATCAGCAAGTTTCAGTCAATGTAGGATGATGAGTCAAAAATTACCCACATTCTGGCTCTAAAATATATTTTAATCAACTTTTAGAAAAGACACAGGCATCATTTTTTTTCAACATAATTCCTTGTTTTTCGATATACATCATCCTCTCCCCAAGCAGTTTAACATGGGTGAGGTGGCCTTTCCTGCAGTTAGCTTTACAGAGAAAGTGGGATCTGGACAAAACCTTACCTGAGGCATCCAAAGTGCAAGTTGCCCACACAGTCCACTGGCCAGGACCCAGCTGAATTCTCACTTGAGACACCTACAGCACGTGGGCCACACAGTCACACAGCAGTGCCAGAATCAGTGAGGCTGGGAGTCCCACTCTGGAGCCCGTGTCCCATGGACACAGGTGTTCACAAAATGTCCAAATCATATAAAGTGCCATTTCACAGAATATATCATAAACATTGGGATACACACCTAAAATAAAACAAATTAAATTCTCACCAATAAGGAACTGATCAAGTAATTTACAACATATTCATAAATTGGAATTCATATACTTCCTTTGAAATGGGCTTACATATCATTCACATATTAAAACATATGTAAAAATATGTTGCCTTTAACTGCCATTATGTCAGTTTTGACTCTTAGCAACCCTGTGGGGTTTCTGAAGAGTGGCTGGTGAATTTGAATCATCGACCTTGCAGTTCAAACCAACCTTGTGATCCCCCATATTATCCTGCAGCACCACACCAGGACTCCTGTTAAAAATATATATATGCAGATAATGATGTATCTGTATAGGCAATTCTCCCTAGAAAAATAAGTTTCAGAACATTAGATATCGTATACTTTTGTAAATTGCTCAAATGAAACAATATACTATCAATTTATTTTAATGGGACTTTTGATTCCTTATATAATTCCTAAAAATACACTAAGAAAGTTTATGATTTTGATTTTGTAATCTGCCGTTTAGGTATTAATTTTAAGAAATAGCCTAAAGTATCATTGAAAGATTTATGATAAAAAATATTTGTCACCCACCAACGTCAATCTCACTGCTGTGGAGTCGATTCCAACTCACAGCAATAAGATAGGACAGACTAGACCTGTCGCACAGGTTTCCAAGGCTGTAATCTTTAAGGAAGCAGATAGCCACATCACCGATTTTTCATTGGTCAGCTCACTGCTTAACCACTAACTACCAGGTACAGATACTAGTCTTAGTGACTTTCAACTGTGTAAAATGAGATCAAACTAATACATTTAATTGCAGGAACATAGCAAATAGTTAATAAATTGGGATTCTGGTGTGACACTGTAGGACAACTATTGGACTGCTAACTGCATGGTTGGCAGTTCAAATCCACCACCTGCTCCTCAGAAACCTAATACAGGATTGTTATGAGTCAGAACTCACTCAATGGCACTTAACAACAACAGTTAATAAATTATGGATCACCAGAAGAAAATCTTACTTTTAGTTACTACAAAAACTTTAGAATGTAAGTAATGATCATGGGGAATGCTCAACATAACATTCTAAGTGAACAAAGAAGACTAAAAACAATTTTAAAAAGTATATAATCCCAAATCTGCTTTTAAATACCATATGACATTGCACATTAAAAATTGGTAATAAATAAATAAGCGACTTACAATCGAGAATGACAAATTGATTTATTGCAAAGCCCGTTAAGTAATAATACCTTGAGAGAATGGAGACATGAGGGGAACACTTGACCAAATTTTGCAGGTGTTAAACAAATCACAGAACAATCCATTTCTGTACGTTTTCCAGGCCCAAGGAAAGTGCTGGGATAATGAATAAGAAGCTTCTAGATGAATAGTGTTCTCAGGACCACCAAAATAAAGAACGTATCACATTCTAAGACCCTCGCTTTCATATGAGATATCCTAAACTGTCATGTCCCTTGCTCCAGAAAATTCTTTGGTATATAGGCATTCAAGTGTTTCAGTTACTAAGAACAGGAAGACAAGGCTGATGAACATGAACTGGCATCAGAATGAAATTGTGCAGTCTTATTGTGCAAGTTGGATTTGTGGTATTCATTTGGACTAAATGATTACCTCATGAATTTTTTATATACAAAAATCTGTTAATTGGATTTTCATTAAATGAAGTATATGTTGCTTAATCATCACCATTTAAAAAATAAAAGCATTAAAAAGAAATCTGCCAAACTGAAACCCTTTTATAATGACAACAGTGAAAAAAAACAAGACTAACAAAGAATCAGCATAATATTCCTTTGGGGAAAAAAAAAAAACTTCTCAGATATATTGAGCATAATGTCCATCAGTGTTGAGCAGCAAAACTTTATCAAGTACCTAATAGGAAGAAAGAGCTGAAGTCTACAGAAAATGACACTCAATTGTTGATTTTAGTTGCCACTGAACTCCTGACTCAGGGAGCCCTTTTAGTAACAAAATCAACCTTTGTGAGGTCCTGTGACATCTTCCTGATCACCTGGGGAAATAGGCAAAATCCACATTGCTAGTGACACGATCTAATCTAGAGGGTTTCTCTGAACAGGCAGTTTTCTAAATTAGACCTGAAAGATAAATACCAGCACCATTTACTTTTCAGTCATTCAAACTCCTGGCAACCAGTGAAGAAGAACATTCCTAAGAGGGTAAACTAATAATTACCTTAAATTTGATAAAACAAATGTCCCTGCAAACCAAAGCATCCTTTCTCCAGTGCAATGAAAAATGAGAATTTTTATTCATTTGTTTGTGTAAAATAGAATCACCCCTTCTGCACTGAATTTATTTCATTAAGGCAACTGCAATTTTGACTTCATGTGTAATATATTCTTTAATAAATGAAATAAACTCAATTATATTAGTCTCTTATGTCTCTATGGAGTGCTGGTGTGGCACTGCAAGTTAATGTGCTGGACTGCAAGGTCAGTTTGAACTGTAAGGTCGGTGGTTCAAGTTCACCAGCCATTCTTCAGAGACCCTATAGAGGATCTCTGTGAGTCAGAGCCGACTCCACTGCAGTTAGTAACAACAAGAAACTGTCTCTATAGTGCTGTCATTAAATTGTTATGCTTAATAAAATTAAATATTTAAAATTAAAGCAAAAATGTACAAATTTAGTTGAACATATACACTCTGATAAAGCAATGGTTTTAATCAGAGCCCTTCCCATAGCTCACTCATTTGGCAACATATTTCACTGGAGAACATCTTGCATACATTATGGTTATGATAATACTCAAGGCGATGATTATATTTGAACTTAATAAATACCTAACTATATCATCGACAGTTAACTATTAAATTTAGCATATGGGTGCATCTGACCCATTTCATTGGACACCTAATTATATTACCAAAGTCATTGAACTATTGTACAGGGCCAGGAACATGGGATGGAGCCATTGGTCATTCCAATGGAACCAGAGCTTCTTTTGTTAGTAGTTTTAATTTGGTTTGTTTGTTCCCATCTTCAAAGGAAAAGAGAGCTTTTGTTTTTTTCCCCACTCTTTTTCCATATGAGTACATAGAAATATGGATTTCATGAAATGATTTTGATTCTGCAATAATTGGCAGACTTATAAAAGTAGCTGAATTATTTCCAATAAATCAACAGCTAAGACACATTTTTAACCTATACAACACAAGTCAGTGGTGACCTACATAAATGACTATGCTAATTTCCTTTTCCCTATTATGAAAAGCACAATAGCTTTTCTTTAGGACATATCCCTTGGCTGCCTTGTGTGTTCATTAACAGCCCTACTCAGGGCACAAAGGAATCTCCTGTCACTCATTTCTAATATTGCAAGTCACAGAGATACCCAATCTTGATATTGAATTTTGTAGCCAATTGATACCAAATTTTGTAGTATGTGATGGCAGTATGATATCTTGGAGCAGTAAATGCATATGTAGAGTTTGGTGAGTTTACTTAGACCCTCATAGAGATCTAGAGAGTGCTAGATTTTTGACTTTGGAGTTTCGGTGTAGGAATATGAATTAGAAAGTTGATTATAATTGGATTACACTTTTTCTTTGCTGTGTAATTGAATCCTGTCTGAAAACCAAAACTGTGGTCAGAATAGACTTTTCCATATGGATTTCCAGAAAGATTTCTGAGTTATTCCATTGTGTATCTTGAATTTGCTTGATGTGGTTTTTCTATCCAAAGTCTTCTAAATTCCCTCCAAATGATTACATTGTTGTTGTTGTTAAGTGTTGTTCAGTCGGTTCTAACTCATTGCAACCCTGTACAGGGTTTCTGAGTAGCAGCTGATGGGTCTGAACTGCTGACTCCGCAGTTCACAGTTCAGTGCTGAACCTACAGCACCACACCACGTTGAACCATGCAAATAGGGTGTATAGGACTCTACCTTAAGATGGGTTAGTTTAGCCATTCTGCTAGGTTTAAAGGAGCCATCTCAGAAGCAGGAACAGATGATCCCAGGACCATCAAGAAAGAAGATCATGAGCAGAGTATGAGAGCTTTACCTAGGAAAGCAGTGAAGCAGAGGTGGTGGCAGAGGTGGTGGCATGGGCAGACAGAGTAGTTGCTGGCTTCCAGGCCCATAGACCAAGTAAAGCCGAGTGCCTATGGGCAGAAGGATGATTTGCAAAATGTACCCTTTAGCATTTATTGATTGACTAAAAGGGCTTTGTAACACTTAGCCAAACAGAGACCACATGGCTGAGAGGCTGAATACATGAATGAGGCGTGCCTGCAGTACGGCAGAGAAGAGGCATTCCTGATTGGAAAATTGCTGCATCTTGAGTTGTTTCTGATCCTGAATGGTGCCTTGTTCATTTTCTTAATAAATTCCATTATCATGAGTTTTGTTATGAGTTCTATGTTGCCATTGCAATGGATTATTGAACTCATATGTGAAACAAAGGGTGCTGTGGAGGGAATGGTTGGTGTTAGAATAGAGTAAAGAAGGTTGTCTGACCTCTGTTTCATAGGAATTGGCCTTGGGCTAGTTTTGAGTTTGAGTCTCCTACCCTCTTGTGGAGCTCTGGTAGCACAGCGGTTACAAATCGGGCTGCGAACCGAAAGGTCAGCAGTTCGAAACTACCAGCTGTTCCATGGGAGAAAGATGAGGTTTTCTGCTCCTGTAAAGATTTACAGCCTTGGAAGCCCTGTGCAGGGTCGCTATGAGTCGGAACCAACTCCATGGCATACAACAACAACCACAACAACCCTCTTGTGAAGCCAGAGGAAGTCAGACATGGCCCTCATATGTTTTTGCACCTATTTTCTCAGTTCAGTGTGGCTGAGGCTTGTTTTAACTCAGTACCAATTATGTAGTAGATCTTGGAAACTCGTACTATGGGTGATGCCTTGGACATTATTAGTTAATAGATTTTTAGTGGCGGTCCTAATTGCATAGGAACTTTCCACATTCTCAGAATAAGGCCCTAAAATTTGCTAAGAAGCTTTCACCTAGAATGTCTTTACTTTTGGAAACCAAATCAGCCCTCTTGTATATATAACGCTACTATTGCAATCATCCATAAGATTCTTACATTAAAAAAAAAAAAAATACAGTACAACCAGGTGAGTAATAAATAAAACCATTAGAAAAAAAACCTATATTTTACTTCTTATAGGATAGCAAACGATTTAATGTACCACACTTGGAAACATTTCATAATCTCCTTCCTTTTCTCCCCAAATCTTTTATAGTCTATACTTTCTTAAGCTTCTCATTTTGTTTTTTTTCATCTTTATCCAATAAACTTCCCCCACTTTAGTATCCTAGCCCAAGAGGTTACCATTCCGTCTTCCTTTCATTCCCTCTACGCTCTTTCTTTGTCTGCTGTTCCTTCTCTCAAGTCTGAGTGCTACTTTTGCTCATTCTCTGCTTTGTATGATGAATAGAAGGAAATAGCTTTTGGTAGGATTATGGAATATGGCAGGATTTTCACCAATTATAACACAAGATTTGACCGGTTGAAGGAGACTATATTTCTCTCAATCTATTTTTCTTCAGCATGAATAACAAATGCAAGAATTGTAACTGCAGATAAGTATCCCAGGATAAAATGCATGTACAGGTCTGTATGTGTATATTTTTGAAGTCCTGGTTTGGTAATATGGGGTAAACACTGGACTTCCAACCACAAGGTCAGCAATTCAAACTCACCAGTCATTCTTTGGCAATCCTATCCTGGGTAGCTATGAGTCAAAATGGACTTGATGGCATTGAACAATAGCCGGTATATATTTAAGCCTTAAAGTGGCAGGAAGCATTGGAAGTTAAAGGGTAAAATAGAGCCTATTTTTGAGAAGATGTGAAATTTTAAACACCAGGAAACACATATGTAAAAGGAATATTAGGGATATTTTAAAGAAAAACTTCATCATCAACAACAAAAAATGTGTTTGGTCTTTAAAATACTGAGCTGGAATGAAGAATGCATTTACTTGTGGCTTATGAGTATTGTATGAAATAGCAGAAAATTAAATGGAATGGTTCACCCAGAGATCTATATTGTTTTTGTCCGCGGTCAAGTCAGCTTCAATTCATAATTGAATTGAAGGTATATAATACCCTATACAGTGTCCCCAAGAGCAGCAAATGGGTTTTAACTGCCAGCCTGAGATTTCCAGTTTAGTGCTTACAATATACTGCCACACCAGACCTCTCAGAGGTTTATAACCAGCTCTAGAAGATGGGGGGCAGGGGGTAAGACAATAACAGGGTCAATTGGAAACCTCTTCCAGATGGCTAGAACTACTACACAGTATGGTAACACAAACATGGAAATATTTGAGCAAACAATAAACACATTATTTCAGGTTATATTCAGTATATTTTTAGGTGACACAGTTTGTATATGGAAGTGAGGGAAAATATGAATGGCTCATTTAGTTAAAAAAACATGCTTGGTAACCATATATTTACATTTAAAGAAAATACCAGGAGAAAGAAAAAAAAAAAATGTTAAGGAGGACTCCAAAAGGTTGAGTTCCACTTTGAATTAGATTTTTATCTACAATAAAAAGGATGAATGTTTAATTTATTGTCCAAACTGGGATACCATCAACAGTAAAAGAGAGCGTCATTAATAGCTATGTGGAAACAATAGGAATAATCTAGGACTGACCTTTATAAATTGCATGTGTCATGTGTGTTCTTTGTAACAACAGAGGCTACATCTCTCAGTGAGGCTTAAGTGGATACAGTTTTGTGAAAAACAAACAAACAAACAGAAACAAAACAACACATCTTTTTGATAGTCTAAGAATTAATTAGCATTCTAGTTCTTACTACCTTCACCTCAGGAGAAGAATTTTAGGAAGTTGCACTTATGAAACAATAAACAGAGAGAAAAGAAGTGTGGATCTATGCCCAGTTTTTTTGTACTAAGAATAGATCCACTAGATAGACCTAAGAGAAAGGAGAAAGAGAACATTCCAAATGAAGCTAAGCACAAAATAATATTGATGGGGAGATATAGACCTTGGAGACTCAAAAGCTATTAGACATAGCTGGATGAGGCCAGAACGCTGCTGGGAGATTAAGTGACTAAAAATCTCAATAATGTGAAGCTGTGAATATTTCCAGGAGATCTTAATATGGATTTAGTATACTAAACTCTGAGTAGAATAGGCATTTCTTAAAAAAAACAATTAGCTGTGCTGTCTAAATACAGGCATTCTCAAATTTTAGATGTTCCTCCAGTTTTGGTATAATGTACTAAAAAGCAAAAAAAACAAATTTACTGCCACTGAGTCCATTCAGACTCATATATAGCTGATTAGAGGAAAACAAAACAAAACACTACCACAGTACTCACAGGTGTCGGTTGGAAGATGTATCCTGATTTCAAAAAGTCAATTTGGGTTAAAAAACAAAAATTAAAAAGTGACTTATTTCAAGTTAATAAGTGAGCTTAATAAGTAAATAACATAAGATAAATTGCAGATTATTTCTACAAACCCTGAAAGCTAAGTAGACGTAAGGTTAGAATATACCTGGTGTACCATGTCTCATACTTAATGGTAATCAGCTGGCACTTCAGTTGATGGTTAATGATCAGATTCCTTGAAACTTCATTATTAGTGGTGGAGTGTTTATCAGCATTTATTCACTTGTCTTGGAAATTATGGCTAAAGGTAGTGAGAATATTCAATTTGTAGGAACCACTTTAAATGTAAGCTGGGCTTATCATCATTTGAGTTAATTAACTTAAATCATTGAAGAACAAATTTAAAATGTTATTGAGGGAAGTGACAAGATGGCGGACTAGGCAGTAACGCTATACAAACCTTCTACAGCAGAGTGCAGGAAAACTAAATGAAACAGATACAGATGATTGTCTTGGAACCCTGAGCTTCAGATGAAGGTGTAGAGACATGGACTGAATGTTTACTAGAAAAGAAAGTGGAACAGCTATGTCAAACAGGACATAGACTGGTGACCTGTGCCAGACAACCAGATGTGGTACAGTCATCTTGAATTTTTTTGATCAGCTTCAGAGACAAGACAGCATATTGACATTGCAGAAACATATGGGAGGTCCATGGTGATAAAAGTGTACTTTTTTTCTTGTCCCCCACACTCCCTTGTTGAACAGAGGTCTGGCAAATTCCTACTCATCTACACCCCCAGAAAATTTCCAACTGTCCAAAAGTTGGAGCAGCACAGAAGTTAGTTCCACAGTTGTGAGCCCCATCACACTGAGGAGGGAGCTATCCAGACAAATTCTGTCACGTGGATTCAGGTAAGCCTTGCCGCAAATCTGCAGAGCTGGCTGACCAGCCTAAACTTGTCCTAACTAGCGGAAGCAGTTGAACAGATGTGTAGGGGAATAAAAAAAGGAGACGGGTGATCTGTGTCAGCCAGCTAGGCACTGCATGGCCATCTTGAATTTTCAAAGGTGGTCTTGAAAGCAAGATGGCAGTAGGTGGCACAGAGGCATATCCCTTATTGGGTGTGAGAAATGTGCATTTTTTTTTTCTTGTACCCCACATTAACCTGGTGACCAGAGGTATGTTCAGTTCCCCCATGCATACATTCCCAGAGAAGTTCCAGTTCTCTAGGCACCCAGGATTGAATCAAAGTGAGTGAAGAACTAGCAGCACCAATTCTAGCACAAATCAGGTGTGACCTACTTTAGACCTGCAAAGCTGGCTCTGGAAAGCCCAGGACTAGCAGGGACTCTCATTCTCAACTGCCCTCTGGGACAGAAAAACTCTGGTCCCCCAGTGGCTTTGGGGTCTGCATGAACTATTGCAGATTGGCTGCCCAGAACAGACAACACCTATTCTTATAGGAATTCCATCAAGGACCAGAATACCACTATTTCATTCCTTGCCCACCCACAATGTGATGTCACTGGCTGGCAGAAGATCCCAGAATTTTCTTCCCTCTGGGTCAGACACCTGCCCTGGTATTTTCATATCATTGTTTTGGTTTGTTTATTATCTCTTCCCCTTTATTCTTTCTTTACCTACCTTTGTTTTTGTTTTTCATCCTTTCTATCTCCACTTTTGTTTTTTCTTCTTTTTCTCCTGCTTCTCTTTTCCAACAATTACTGATTCTTTTATTTTTTTCTCTAGGTCTTTTGGATCTCTTTCCCTTTTACTCATCCCTTTCCCTAATTGTATTTAGCTCTTTTTCTTTCTTTTATTTTCTCTCTTAATTTTTACTTCCGTTATTTCTTTTTTCCTTTCTTTTCTCCTTTAGGCTTTTGTATTTCATTTCTAGCTGTTGCCTGCTTTCTTTTTGCTTTACTATTTTATGTTTTGCTGTTGATTGCTTGTTTAGTTGTTTTTGTTCTCCCTTGTGTGTGTGTATTTTCTCTTCTTGCCTAACCTAAGAGGGGACTGCAACTGTGCCCAGGCAGCCATGCCACAACTGGACCCTCTAGAACTCCATCCACTGGCAAAAACCAATACCAGCTACTTCACACCTGATCAACAAAAACAGCCAACGTCAACCAAACCCATCCTAAAGTAAGCTGCATGAATGACAATCAGAGAACAGTGCACATGTTTCCATTTCCTAATCATATCACAAAGGAGACAGTTGGTGAGTGTCTAAGGAAACAGCAACATACAATCATCAATTTAATACAAAGAAAACAACATTGCAATATCTCAGAAGCAACAATTTCTGTTCACACAAGGAAGCAAAACATAGTGGCTCAAACAAGTGACCAAAAAACTGAGCTAAAAAAAGTTGTTGAGGAATAAAAGGCAATAAAACTCAAAAGAATTCAAGAGAATTATATTTAGGTACCTCAAAATGACTAATAGAAAGGTCTAAGGAAACAAGGAAGAAGTCAAGAAAACACTACAAGAACAAACAAAAAAGTTGATAAAGGACTGAAGACAAAATAAAACTGGAAAATAGAAGTCCAGAAGATTAATTTTAAGATTTCAGAATTAGACAATACACCAAAAGGCAAATGAGTAGACTTGAATCAATGAAAGCCCAAATTAATAAGCTTAAAAAGATAAATCTCTCAATACTAGTAAGCTAGAATAATAGAGTGAAAAAATTCAAGAAAGCCTGATTCACGTGGGATTTCAAGAAGAGGAACAGCTTAAGGGTGATTGAAATTCCAGAACAGGAAGAGAAAAGAAACCACAGAACAGATAGTAGAAAAGTTATTGGAAGAAACCTTCCCTAACATCCTCAAAGACAAGAAGATAAAGATGCAAGAAGCTAAGCAAAAAGTTACCTACAAAAGAGAACCAATACAATTAATCTCTGATTTCTCAGCAAGAACCATGGAGGCAAAAAGACAACTGGAAGGCATATACAAAACTCTGAAAGGAAAAAAAAAATGTCGATCCAGAATCATACACCCCCCCAAAAAAAACTGTGCCCCAAATGTGATGGTAAATTAGAACATTTCCAGATAAGGAGAAAATTTAAGAATTGTAATAACCAGATCAGCATTACACATAAAACAATAAATTAATTGAAGGTAGTTCTTAGGACTGAAAACCAACAACAGCAGACAGCCACCTGAGATTGACATGCATGGTCCCACCACCCAGAATTCAATCCAGATATACAAATATCCAAAGTAAAACAAACCTTTGTCGTTGTTGTTGTCAGGGGTCATTTTAGTGGTTACAAGTCTTAGTGACCCTGTGCATGACAGAATGAAACCCTGCCTGATCCTGGGCCATCCTCACAATTGTTGTTAGGCTTGAGCCCGTTGCTGCTGCCACTATGCCAACCCAATTCATCGGGGACTTCCTCTTTTTTACTGACCCTCCATTTTACCAAGCATGATGTCCTTCTCTGGGGATTGGTCCCTCCCGATAGCATATCTGAAGGATGAGACACGAAGTCTCACCATCCTGGCTTCTATCGAGCATTCTGGTTGTTCTCCTTCCAAAGAGATATTATCTCATTCCAGCATTAATAACAAAGAAAAAAAAAATTAGAAAACAACAAATGCTGGCAAGTGTGTGGAGAGACAGGGACTCTCCTACATTGCTGATGGGACTATAAAAAGGTGCAACCACTATGGAAAATGGTATGACACTTCCTCAGACCATGGAAATTGAAATACTGTCTAACCCAACAATCCCTTTACTTGATAAATATTCACAAGAAATATGATCCCTGAAATGAATAGATATATACACACCTATTTTCATTGCTGCATTATTCATTTCCAATTCAACTATACTTGTGCTACTTCTTTCTTCAACCAAACCACAAGCGAAATGGCACAATTCTTCCAAACACCATGTCTGACTAAGTCCTCAGAACCCAGATGCATACTGTGGCACCTTGGAATACTGTCACTTCTGATGTGCTGGTTACAAAGTTTATGGTTTCTCACTACTCCATCAGTGTTCTCCACCCTTCTGACCAATTGGCTACCTCCATTCTCTCAGGTTTGGTCGTTCCCCAGAACTCACAGAATTCAGGAAAGTTCTATGCTTATGACTACAGTTCTAGCATAGGAAAAAGGATATAGATAAATAGAAATACAAGACAATGCTACCTTCCCATGTGTATGTCTTTCATTAACCATGAAGCCAATGGAGCTCCCTCGTCCAGAGTCTTCACTGGGAACTCATTATGTAGGCATGCCCACCCTCCCAGAGGTTGGCTCATAACACTGGTGGGTCTTTCAGGCATTGGCGTGCTTCACCTCAGTCACCTGATTAGCATTACCTCTCATAACATGAAAGCATGGATCACAGGTTTCAGTGGATAAGAAATAGCATAAAAGGTGATCAGACACTCTCACAATTCTGTGTGAAAAAAGATTTTAAAATGCAGATTTTAGGGAATTTACTTCATGTTTTCCTCCTCTTCTTTCTCTAAACTCAGATGTTAAAACAAATTGAGCCCTGAGTTTTATGTGTCTACAGGAGATATCTAAGTGTAATATACACAGAAGCCTTGGTTAAATCCATAAAGGAAGTCTATTTTTAATAATCTTGAAATTCTCTTCAGTTACTAGCAGCCATTGAAAAAGCTGTTGAATCCACTAAGCAACCAGAGCTTCTTGTCTTGAATGTATCCATCTGCAACAATTTGATGTTATTAATCATGTCACCGCATTGCCTACACTTAGTGATATGCTGGTGCTAGTAACTTGGAGCTCTGGTAGCATAGTGGTTACGAATCGGCTACAAACCTCAAGGTCAGAAGTTCAAAACTACCAGCTTTTCCAAGGGAGAAAGATCCCACAAAGAATTACACCCTCGGAAACACTGTACAGAGTCACTATGAGTCGGAACTGACCCCACTGCACATAACCACCACCACCAGTAACCTGGAAAGTGAACTTTGAGATTCTGGGTCTACTGAGAACCTCCTTTGTTCTTCTGATATGTGTGTATCCTTAGTCTATTTAAAGAGCTTTTAACCTTTATTTTCTAAATGAAGCATATTAAATCTAATGGGATTTCACCATGGGAAAGAATGAGAGGGACATTCACAAAAGGGCTTAATTAAAATACAAAAAGATATCTTATCTTTCATATGTTAGTGTGTTGTTGTTGTTATGTGCCATAGAGTTGGTTCTGACCCAGAGCCACCCTGTATAAGGCCTCCAAGGATCAGCTGGTGAGTTTGAACCACCGACCTTGCATTTCAAATCAACTTTGCAGTCTAGCGTGATTACCCACAGTGCCACACCAGGACTCCTATGTTAGTACATTAGGCTAGAAATGCCACGAGTATGCTGCTCTATTACTTTTCTGTGTGTGTGTGTGTGTTTAATTGTTGTCTGTGTATTTGTTGCCCTGAAATAAGTTCAGACTCATTATTATCTGTAAAGGATTCCTCAGGAGTGGCTGGTGGGTTTGAATCACAGACCTTGAGATTAGCAATCCAGTACTTATTTACTGAGCCACACCTCATGTATTTAACAGTGGAGCCAGTTTTGACTAATAGTGATTTCATGTGTGTCTATTTGAACTGTGCTCTATAGGGATTTCAATGACTGATTTTTGAGGAAGCCGACTGCCAAATCTTCCTTCTGAGGCATCTCTAAATGCATCGGAACATTCATCTTTTTGTGATGAAATAAAACAAGTTCCAGGTTCTAAGAATAATCAGCTAATTGAACTTCCCCAACTTAAAGGAAAAGACTTTTAAATAAATGAGAGGGATACTAATTTATAAAAATGGTATTTAGTCATTGCATTTAGTAAAGACTAAAAGTAAAATGTGTCACAACTGGAGTCCTGGTGTGACTCTGCAAGATATTACATTTAATCACAAAGGCAGTTTGAACTGCAAGGTTTGCAATTCAAACCCAACAGCTACTCCTTGGAGACCCTTTTCAGGGTCGCTTTGAATGGAACCAGTTGGATGACACTGAACAACAACAACAACAAAAATGAAATAGTTACAACTATTTTGCCTTTGGTGTTTGGAATGTATGGGTTTTTAACTTAATTTAAATTTTTACTTAAAATAAATATAAATTTATACTTAGTTCAGAGTATTAAAGGAACCCTGGTAGCATAGTGGATTCTAAACTGGGCTGCTAACTGAAAGGCCAATAGGTCAAACTAGTAACTGCTCAGCAGGAGATGGATGAGCCTTGCAGCCTTGGAAACCCTCTGCAAGGTTGCTAAGCGTCAGGACTAACTCAGTGGCATACCACAACCACCACTGAAAGAGTTTTGTGTCCAGACTGGTAGTTTCTAAAAATGGAAGGAAAACCAAGATTTTTATGGTTATTAGAATTTAGGATTTTGAGGCTTTTAAACATTCAGAAATTTCTTGGTGAGTGAAGCAAACACCATTTTGCTGTCACCATAAATACAGTCTAGTGGGAAAGAAAGGTATTCAAAGAAGTCGGATAATTCTTATGAAGAACAAATCCAGAGTACTATAAATGAATGTCCGCAATCATTTCCTGAAGAAAAATTGATCTTTTAATTGAGAATTAAATGCTAAGTGGTTATTCGGCAAAAGAGAAATACTTAGGGCAGAAGGAACTGTATGTGTTCTATACTAAGTATGTGTTCTGTGTGTGTTCAATACTGAGAGTATTGCTTATTTCAAGAATTGAAGGAAGGTCAGTGTGAAAAGAAATAATGGTAGGATATGAAAAAGTAGGATAAGCATTGGACTGTTAACTACAATGTAGGTGGTTCAAACCATATACAGGTTCATTATAAGCCGAAATCAACTCAGTGAAACGTAACAACAACAACAACAACAACCTGAGAAGGTGAATCAGAGAGCAGAGTAGAAGCCTGAGAATGAGAGGTAATACTGTACATGTTAAAAGTCGGGATCCATTGAAAGACTGTATAATGTATAAGACAAGCATGTTCGGATTTACATCATTAAATGATTGAGGTCCTCTACTCTATAGAAAGAATCTGAAGGAGAAAAAGGAAGTAAGACCACTTAGGCAGTTGTGGTATTAATGCAGGGAACAGATAATGATAACTTGGATTAGAATGTTGGCAGAGCAGATGCTGCAAGATGGAAAGTTTTGAGACCTATTTAAGAGGCAAATTGATAGGGCATTCAGATTCACTGATATGGAGGAGGAGAGAAGAAGTGTCTTGAGAGATTCTCAGGTTTTAAACTTATGCAATTGAATGAACATTGCTATAGTTCACTCAGATGGAAATCAGTAGAGGAAGACACATTTTGACATGTGGGGGTATTATATCTTTACTTTGGAACATGGAGACGTAAAACTAGGGAGTTGGACATGGGAAGCTAGAATTCAGAAAAGAAGGATGAGGTGCAGGCACATATTTAATGTCAAGGATGCCTATCTAATAACTGAAGGGGGGTGACTTTGTGAACACTTGAGTGAAGTCCTTTGAGTAAAAAGTGATATATGCCCTAGGACAAATCACTAATAAATTCAAAATTTAAAAACTAAATAGAAGTAAATGGAACCTCTAAAACCCTCTCCAAAATATTGTTATCATAATTCTATTTATAAGCAGAATGCCCATTTCCACTGAATAGATTCCAACTCATAGTGACTCGTCCCTCTAGAACAGAGAACTGCCCTACAGGGTTCTCAAGGCTGTAATCTCATGCGGTGCTGTGGATCAGCTCTGGACTGTGAATCACAAAGTCGGCAGTTCAAACCCATCAGCAGCTCCTTGGAAACTCTATCCAGAGTTGTTATGTTGCACTTAATAACAACAATCTTTATCAAAGCAGACAACCACATCTTTCTCCTGCAGAGTGACTGGTGGGTTTGAATTGCCAAGTTTTCCTGTTAGCAATGAGCGCTTAGCCACTGCAACATTAGGGCTCATTAGTGTGAAATTCTTATAAATTATCAGGCAAAATTACAATTGGAAAGCATCCACTGAATGTTGTGATATGAAGACCATTGATCATGTAAGCAACAATACTCTGAGTAGAAAAGAAAACAGACATATTACAACAGAATGAAGAATGAGAGAATGGTGAAGAAGTTTCTTAGAGTAGTTACCGTGTGAAGTTTAGAATACAGGGTGGAAACGGACTAGGGAACTGGCTTTGAAGGAGGGATTTTTGTTTTGTTTTTGTCTGTCACCATCATCGAATGGCCATTCTTCCTCAACCTGTTTCTTCTCTTTTACAAGACACCATCCAGATAAGTATTTTCAATAACCTCATACACATGTGAAAGCTGGACAATGAATAAGGAAGACTGTAGAAGAATTGATGCATTTGAATTATGGTGTTGGAGGATAATATTGAAAGTACCATGGGCTGCCAAAAGAATGAACAGATCTGTGTTGGAAGAAGTGCAGCCAGGGTGCTCCTTGGAGGCCAGGATGGCCAAACTTCATCTCTCATACTTCAGACATGTTGTCAAGATGGACCAGTTGCTGGTGAAGCATATCATGTTTGGTAAGGTGGAGGGTCAGAGAAAAAGAGGAAGACCCCCAGTGAGATAAGCTGCAAAGTAGCAGCAAAATGAGATTTGCCCAGGATCGGGCAGGGTTTTGTTCTGTTGTGCATAAGGTTGCTATGAGTTGGTACTGACTTGATGGCACCTAACAACAACAACAACAATCCAGATAGGATTAGAACTCACTCTGCTCTTGTAGTGTGACCATTTGTTATCTGATAATATCTTCAAAGATCCCATTTCCAAACAAAGACACAATCACATGTACCAAAATTTAGGACTTCAACAGATTTTGTTAATGAACATAGTTCAATCCATGGCAGAGGTTAAAACTCTTGACTGTTTTATATTGTCATAAGATTTCAGCTTTATTTCAGAGAATACTAAGGGAAACCTATCTTATTACCTGTAATTTTTTATTTCAGTATGTTGAATTTAATCTTCATAATAAAATAAACCTAAATCAAACCCACTGCTGTTGAGTTGATCTCGACTCCTGGTAACCCCATAGAACAGAGTAGAACTGGTTTTAGGATTTACTCTGGTAGCATAGTGGTTACGAATGGGGCTGTGAACCGCAAGGTCTGCAGTTTGAAACAACCAGCTGTTCCGCGGGAGAAAGATGAGGTTTTCTGCTCCCGTAAAGATTTACAGCCTCGGAAACTCTGTACAGGGTGGCTATGAATTGGAACCGACTCCACGGCACATAACAACAACAACAACAATTCTTTATGGGTGCAGCAGACTCATCTTTCCCCTGAGGAACAGCTGAACCTCGCTCACACTATGCAGTTAGGGCTCAAAACATAAGCCACTGCACCACCAGTGGGACTTTCATAATAAAGTGCACATGGTTAGCCCAATACTTTAGATGAAGAAACAGATGTTTAGAGGAGATGAGAAATGCTTCCACAGTATATATACTAAATGGCAAAGACCAATTTGAACCCAAATCTAAGTTTAAAGCAGTTGACCTTTCCCCTCACTAAAATGAATCATTTTCAAATTTTCAGGATTGAAAGCTGCCATCCTGCTGATCACAGCTACTCCAAGATTGATCCCTCACCCCAGCTTTAGAAGAAAGCTTTTCTCTATTCCTTTTTTCTTTGTCTTTCTTTTTCTCCTCTAGCGTCTACTACAGTGATTCACATGTGCTGCCCTCTTCTTCCATGCTCCCCTAGTACCCCATACCTGCTTCAATCACTGCATACCTCTTTGTACTGCAATCATTTGTTTAATTATGGAGCAGAAGCGGTTAAAGCCTTTTTTGAATGAGAAAGGCTGCCAGCTGCTTAAAAAAAAAGAGAGAAAAAGAAAAGTAGCATTGCTAAAATTAACTTGGAAAAAAATCTTGGAGATTAGTAAACATTACTTCGTGTGAGTGTCTGTGTGTGTGCTCAGCTTTATGAAGGAGTTGGAGAAGCTGTATATGGAACCCTTGTTAAGCGCCATCAAGTTGGTTCCAACTCATAGCGACCCTATATAGGGTTTCCAAGGAGCGGCTGGTGAGCTTGAACCACCGACCTTTCAGTCCATTGCATTAACCCACAGTGCCACACCAGGACTCTGTATGGAACCCTATTGTTGTTAAGTGCTGTTGAGTCGATTCCGACCCATAGCGACCCTGTATAGGATTTCCTGGAACAGCTGGTGAGCTTGAACCGCCAACCTTGCAGTTCAAGCAGCTTTGCAGTCTGGTGCATTAACCTACAGCGTCACACCAGGACTCCTATGTAACTCTGTTGTTGTTAAGTGCTGTCGAGTCGATTCCGACCCATAGCGACCTTGTACAGGGTTTCTGAGGCTGTAAATCTTTACGGGAGCAGAAAGCCTCATCTTTCTCCCACGGAACCACTGGTAGTTTCGAACTGCTGACCTTGAGGTTCGCAGCCCAATTCGTAACCACTACGCTACCAGAGCTCCTTTTATGTAACTCCAGGGCTTTTTAAAAGCAAGGAGGATTGCCTTGAGTTGTTGTCCTCAGAGATCCAGTATTAAGGAAACATTTGGCAAGAGACTAGTTACCAAGTCTGATGTCCTTTAGTAAAAGAAAACCTCAAGATCAGCAAACGAAGTTTAACAGGACTAGTGGAAGGACACTGAACAGTGGATGGGGGGACTTGCTGATTCTCATATCTATATCTGTATCAAAAACGGGAATTATTTTGAAAATAACCAGTTATGTTTGTGAGGTCGAAGCTGAATATGAGGAAATAAACTAAACGATACAGAAATCACCTCTTGGTGAGGACATTTCTGTGGTTCTGGAAGGTCATAGTAACAGCTGACAGCTTCATCTTTATATGAAGGACCAGGCCTTGACAGTAAGATGCTTAAAGTTCTCTTGGCCTGGAATTGAAAGTCATCCCCTCACTCCCTTTGTCCCCACTGAATCTGAGGTTTCTTCAACCAGTCTATGACAGAACATCTTAAAAGATAATGTAAGATTTATTTTCCTATGATGTAATATGAGAAATAATAGGGGAAATAACAGTAATTATTATATTCATAACTGCAGTCAAGCAGTGCCCTGGTGTGGCACTGTAGAATAAACACTGGATCACAATGATTTGAGCTGAAAGGCCAGCAGTCCAAATCCCCCAGCTGCTCCTTGGAAACCCCATGCAGGGTCTCTGTGAGTCGGAACCAACTTCGATGGTACTTCACAGTCAAGCAGGGCAAAAATGTTGCTGCGTTCAAGCGCTTACTCTACAGTGAGGAGACACTGGAAATTCCTTTTTACAATCCTGTCTCCAACATAATATCTGGCCAAAATGGGACTTAATATTTACACAGTTAATAAGGAAATCAGGAAAAGACCTAGATATGAAGGGGCTTCAAGAAACTCATGAAAAAATTCCATTATCTTTCAGTTCCATTTTCTCATGAGTTTTCTTGAAATCCCTTCATGTGGCGTGTATACACTTACACACAAGTACTTGTTGTTGTTAAGTGCTGTCCAGTTGGTTCCAACTCATAGCGACCATGAGTGGAGAGTGGTTATGAATCCCAACCTTGGATAGTGGGTTATGAAACCCAACCTTGAGATTTGCAGCCCAGTGTGTATACTGCAGCAATTGAAAAGATCTTGAATTGAGTCAGGTACTCCTTAATCTTGAAAATGACATCTTTGTTCTTTAATATTCTTAAAGGGATCTTTTGCAACAGATTTGTCTAATTCAATACATTTTTTGATCACTTGACTGCTGCTTCCATGATTACTGATTATGGATTCAAGCAAAATGAAATATTTGACAAATTCAGTATTTTCTCCATTTATCATGATGGTATTTGTTGGTCCAGTTGTTAGGCTTTTCATTTGCTTTATACTAAAGTGCAATCCATACTGAAGACTGTGGTCTTTGGTGTTCATCAGTACGTATTTCAAGTCCTCTTTCCTTCTAGCAAGTAAGGTTGTGTCATCTGCATATAGTAGTTTGTTAATGAATTTTCCTCATGATGCCACTTTCTTCTTCATATAATCCAGCTTCTGGAATGATTTACCCAGCATACCAGTTGACCAGTTGAATAAATATAATAAAATGATACAACATTGACACACACCTTTCCTGATTTTAAATCATTCAATATCCCCTTGTGCTGTTTGAACAGCTGCCTCTTGGTCTTTGTTACAGGTTCCTCCTCATCAGCACAATTTAGTATTCTGGAATAACCATTGTTTACAATGCAATCCATAATTTGTTAGGATCCACACAATTGAATACTTTTACATAGTCAATAAAGCACAAGTAAACATCTTTCTGGTATTGTCTGCTTTTAGCCAAGATCCATCTAAATTTAGCAATGAAATCTCTTATTCCACATCCTCTTCTTGAATTTTGGATCGTTTCTTGTCAATGTACTGCTGCAACCATTTTTTAAAATTATCTTCAGCAAAATTTTATTTTCATGTAATCATAATGATATTGTTTGATGATTCTACATTCCATGTGTCACTTTTTTTGGAATGGATGAAAAGCCACAAATATGGATCTTTTCTGATTAGTTGGTCAAGTAGCTGCTTTCCAAATTTTATGACATAAATGATTGAGCATCTCCAATGCTTCATCAGTTTGTTGAAACATTTCAATTTGTATTCCATCAATTCCTGGAAATTAGATTTTGCCCTCAGTGAAGCTTAGATTTCTTCCTTCAATACCATTAGTTCTTAGTTATATGCTACCTCTTGTAGTGGTTGAAGACTGACCAATTCTTTTGATATGGTAACACTATATAATCCTTCAATCTTATTTTGATGCTTCCTGCATCATTTAATATTTTGCTCATAGAATCCTCCAATATTGCAAGTGGAGGCTTGGATATTTTTCTTCAGTTTTTTTAGATGGAGAAATGCTGAGTATGTTCTTTGCTTTTAGATCTTTTGTTGTTAAGTGCCATCAAGTCGGTTCCGACCCATAGCGACCCTGTACAGGGTTTCCAAGGGTGTAAATCTTTACGGGAGTAGAAAGCCTCATCTTTCTTCCGCGGAGCGGCTGGTAGTTTCGAACCACTGACCTTAAGGTTCGCAGCCCGATTCATAACCACTACGCTACCAGAGCTCCTTATCTAGATTATCTTCTCAAGGTACCCTTTGAAATTTTCTGTTTGACTTTTTTTTTACTTCATCATTTCCTCCAGTTACTTTAGCTTCTCTTTGCTCAAAAACAAGCTTCAGAGATTCTTATGACTTCCATTTGGTCTTTCATTTCTTTCCTGTCTTTTTAATGACCTTTTGCTTTATTCATGTATGATGTTCTTGGTGTGTCTAATGCATCAAATTTCTTTTTGAGATAGACTCTAAATTCAGGAGAGATATGACCAAGGTCATATTTTGGATCTCATGGACTTAATTTGATTTTCTTCAGTCTGAATTTGCATGCAAGAAATTGATGGTTTGTCCCACAGCAGCCTTCATTGGCCTTGTTTTGGCTGGTAATATTGAGCTTCTCCATCATCTCTTCCACAGATACAGTCAGTTTCATTCCTGTGTATTCAATCTGTTGAGATTCAGGTGTAAAGTAACATTTTATCGTGTTTAAAAGAGTTTTTTTGCAGTGAATAAATCTCTAATCTTGCAAAACTGTGTCATGTAATCTCCAGCATCATTTCTATCATGAAGGCCATAGTTGCCAACTATTGATACTTCCTTTTTGTTTCCAGATTTGCATTTCAATTATCAGTAATTATCAGTGCATCTTGATTATAAGTTTGACCAACTTCAGATTGAAGAAGTTGATAGAGAATTCTTCAGTTTCATCCTTACTGGCTTAAGTGGTTGGTGTGTCCATTTGAATGACTTGACAGTGATAAGCAGTGATATTAACTGCTCTTCTTTGTAGGCTTATGAATATTATCCTATCACAGACACAGAAACTACCAGATATTCAAACTGAATTTAGAAGATGATATGGAACAAATTATATCATTACTGGCATAAGATCGATCATGACTAAACACAGAGAATATGAGAAAGATACTTGTTCTTTGTTACTATCCAATGACATTCGACTTTTTGGATCATAACAAACTATGGATAACATTGTGCAAAGTGAGTGATTTATACTCATGAGGGGCCTAAATATAGACCAAGAGGAAGACCCCAATGAAAAGGATTGATGTCTCACTAATGATGAGCTCTGTCATAAGAACATCTGTGATGATTGGGCTTGACCAGGCAGTGTTTGAGTCTGTTGTGCATAGGGTCACTATGAGTCAGAACCAACTCAATCACACCTAATAAGAAAAACAAAAATCCTTAACCCCATAGCTGTCTAGTCAATTTTTACTCATAGCAACCTTGTAGAGCAGAGTAGAAGCACTTCATAGAGCTTGCAGTGGTGTAAATCTTTATGGGAGTAGACAGCCTCATCTTTCTCCTGTAGAGTTAGTAGCTGTTGTTGCTAAGTGTTGTTGAGCTGACTCCAACTCATGGCAACTCTGCTTAGGATTTCCAAGGAACTGCTGGTAAGTTTGAACGACTGATCTTGACAAATCAATGGCTTCTTGTTGTTAAGTGCCATCGAGTGAGTTGCGACCTATAGTGACTCTGTATAGGGTTTCCGAGGAGAAGCTGGTGATCTTGAACCCCCGGCCTTGAAGTTCAAACCGACTATGCAGTTCAGCACATTAACCCACAGCGCCACACCAGGACTTGGACAAATCAATGGAGGAAATTAAAATTTTTTCTTCATCAATAAAATAAACTTGTATTTTTTTTTTTCTTTTTAATGACTATTGTTGAGATAAGGAGCTCTGGTAGCATAGTGGTTACGAATTGGGCTGTGACCCTCAAGGTCAGCAGTTCGAAACTACCAGCTGCTCCACAGGAGAAAGATGAGGCTTTCTGTTCCTGTAAAGATTTACAGCCCCCGAAACCCTGCTCAGGGTCGCTATGGGTCAGAACTGACTCGACTACACATAACAACAACAACAACATTGTCGAGATGTTGTTGTTAGGTGCCATTGAGTCTGTACTGATTCAGATTGACCTTATGCATAACAGAACAAACCACTGCCCGGTACTGGGCCAACCTCACAATTGTTGCCACACTTGAGCCCATTGATGCTGCCACGTTGCCAATCCATCACGCTGGGGGTCATCATCTTTTTCTCTGACCCTCCACCTTATCAAACAGGATATCCTCCAGCGACTGATAATATGTCCAAAGTACGAGAGATGAAGTTTGGCCATCCTGTTCTCCAAGGAGCATTCTGGCTGCACTTTCTTCCAACACAGATCTGTTTGTTCTTTTGGCAGCCCATGGCATTTTCAGTATTCTCCTCCAACACCATAACTCAAAAGGATCAATTCTTCTGTGATCCTCCTTAGAGCTTTTATAATGTCAAATATTTTAAATTGTTTCAGTAACATTTATAGAACAATACACTTCTATGATTGGAGTCCTCCTGGTGTGGTGCTGTGGGCTAACGCGCCAGACTGCAAAGTTGTTTGAACTGCAAGGTCAGTGGGTCAAACTCACCAGCTGCTCCTTGGAAACTCTATACAGGGTCATTATGAGTCAGACTCAATGGCACTTGATAACAACTTCTGTGATTATATTGTTCCTGAAACATTTCCTAGTGAAGTAATTAAATAATTTGATGTTTTCACTTAAGTGTGGGTATTTGAAAGCATTTGACTTCAAAATTATTCAGTTGCTATCAGAAAGGTCAACATTTGACCAATAAGTGGCTCCAAGGGAGAAAAACCTAGGCTATCTGTTTATGTGAAGGGGAACCCTGTGGGCAGTTTTGCTCTGTTATGGAGGATCACTCCTATATAAATTGGCACAGTGGTTGCAGCGATGGGCTTAAGCGTAGCAAGATGGTGAGGTTTGTGCAGGACTGGGCTATGTTTTGTTTTGTTGTGCATAGGGATGGAACAGGCAGCATTTGGTTCTGATGTGCATAGGGTCTTTCTGAGTTGGTATCCACTCAAGGACACCTAGCAACAACAACATAGGAGCACTCCATGTCACAATCAACTCAATGGCACACAACGACAATTCAAACTACAGTTAATTTTCTAATGATCTGTTGTTGTTGCTAAGTGCCATCGAGTCAGTTCCGAACCATAGCGACCCTAGATAGGGTTTCTGAGGTACAGCTGGTGAGCTTGAACCACCGACCTTGCAGCTCAAACGGCTTTGTAGTCTGATGCATTAACCCACAGCGCCACACCAAGACTAAGACTAGCACTGGAGGTTTCTTTTTTTCCATTTTCAAATACCTATTGGCATAATTCCATCAATTTTTGTATTCCAGCACTTCTTGAAAACACTGTGGGGATAATCTAAAAATGATATCATGGTTTTTAGATCTTTGATGCCTGTTATGAAGGATCCCTGGTAGGGTAGTAGGGCTGTCTACATATTGGGCTGCTAATCACAAGGTGAACAATTGGAATCCTCCAGTGGCACCACAGAACAAAGATGAGGCATTCTGATCCTATAAATTTACATCCTCAGAAATCCTGTACTGGGTTGCTACAAATCCTGGTGTGACACTGTAGGATTAAAGTAAGGTTGGTTTGAACTGCAAGGTCACCAGTTCAAACTCACCAGCCTCTCCTTGGAAACCCTACACAGGGTTACTATGAGTTACATGACTCAGTAGCACCGTACAATAACAGCAATCAGTCAGAACAAACTCGAGGACATGTAGCAGCAGCAGATATCTGTTATGAATTGAATTGTGTCCCCCAAAGGTATGTTGTAAATCATAATTTATATGCCTGTGGTTGGAGTCCTGTGTGGCACTGTAGGGTACGCCACGGACTGCTAACCACCAAAGGTCAATGATTCTAAATCGGGGCCACTCCTTGAAAATGCTAATGTCTGTGGCTTGAATCCCTTTTGGGAAAGTATTGTCTTTATTATGTTAATAACATAGGAGTTGCATGGGTATCTCTTAAACCCATCTCTGTTTTGATATAAAATAGATTAAACTGTCAAACAAGAGAAGCAGAGATGGTAGATGACTCACCACGTCGAGCCACATGAAGATCACTTGGGAGAAGAAGCTCAGAAGACATAAGAACTTTTTTCAATAGCGGGCAAAGTGAGAAAGCTTTTCCCTAGAGCTAGGGCTGAGTTCAAGCTTCTAGCTTCCTAAATTATAAGGAAATAAATTTCTGTCTGGTAATATCAACTACTTTTGCTATTTCTGTTATAGCAGTACTAGATAAGTGAGTCCTGGTGTGGCGCTATAGGATAAGCACTGGACTGCTAAACACAAGGTCAGTCATTCAAACACAACTGCTGCTCTTTAGAAATAACAGGTAAGTTAAGACAATGTCTCCTAAACATACTGAAAATAAACAGGTAGAATGTGCTAAGTGACCACCTGTGGAAATGGATTCTTTTCTTTTCTTTCTTTAGTCTCTCTGTTATCCACCTGACACCAGAAGTTTTATCTGATGATTTAATGTGCAATATAGTGGGGAGCTGTAGGAGAATGCACTGGACCACAAGGTCAGTTTGAATTGCAAATTCACTAGCCAGTCCTTTGAAACCTTATATGGGGTTGCTAAGAGTCAGAATCCACTCTAAGGCACTTAACAGTTACAACATCATAATAATAACAAAGGAGTCCTGATGTGGCATTGTAGGAAAAGCACTGAACCGAAAAATTGGCTTTAACTGCAAAGTTGGTGGTTTGAACTCACCAGTCACTTCTTGGAAAACATATGCAGGGTCACAAAGGCAAGATTGGTGGTTCTAACTAACAATCACTCCTTGGAATCCATATACAAGGTCACTATGAGTTGGAACTCAAAGGCACTTAACAACAACAGCAATAACAATAAAATAATGAAAACAGTTTTGTTTCATTATGTTTTTGTTCTGGGTATTTGGGGAGGGAATACAGGAATTGAAGAATTTTGTGTGTATTCTAATTGAACAAATAACTTCAATCAACTTTGGTTTCTGGAGATCATTTGCAAGTGTTACTATTATGGGAAGTTCCACTCACATCTTCATCCTTCAAGAGAGGGGTCTTGCCTTCTACTGATTTAGAATAGCCAGGTGAGGCACAGTTACCATACCAGAAAGAGTTTATTACAGGAAAGAGGCTTGCAAACAGAAACAGGGATGGCTCAATGCATACTTAACACCAGTTCCCTCTTTCTGAACAGAGGTTTTGCTGAGGTTTAAAAGGTTATGGGTAGGCAGAGTACATCATGTTTATTAATGGTATAGGTAGAGATTTCTGGGAAATGGCCTGTCTAGGAGGAGCCATGCTAATTGGGTGCATGCATGTGCAGCATTTCTTTAGAATGGATTCCACTGCAGAGGCCTCTGGTAGGAGCTTTGTTGTTAAGTGCTGTCAAGTGTGTTCTGACTCATAACGCCTTATGCACAACAGGATGAAACACACATGGATCCTGTGCCATCCTTTCAATAGTTGTTATGCTTGATCCCATTGCTGCCGCCATTGTGTTGGTCCATCTAATTGGGGTCTTCCTCTTTCTTACTGACCCTCCATGATGTCCTTCTTCAGTAGCTAGTCCCTCCTCAGAACATGTCCAAAGTATGAGAGATGAAGTCTTGCCATCCTGGCTTCTAAGCAGCCTTCTGGCTGTACTTCCAACACAAACTTGTTTGTTCTTCTCGAAGTCCATGGTATTTTTAATATTCTTATCTAAAACCACAACTCAAATATCTGGTAGGAGCAGACATACTTATTTCAGGATGTTGAGTGTGCCTGATTCTTTGTGACTCTAATTCAGACGCCTCCCAGGAATTAGCATTCTTCTTTGCTCCATATAAGATCTGTCCCTTAGGCAAACAAGTTCGACCTGGAAACTATCTCACAAGGAGGTAAAAACAAAGAATTGTTCTTACTGTGGTCATCATTAGTGGTATGTGGCAGGTTGTGGCTGCTCAGTTAAGGTCCCGGGACTGTCCTGCATATCTTTACAGTAGCTAAAGCAATGAGGGAAGCAGGCTTAAATATTCCTCAGGATTTCAGTCTCAAGATTTCAATTAATAAGTGGCTCATGTTTAATTCTGATTTCTGGATCATCTCTCCCCACTTCCCCCATCTCATTGCCATGACTCTCAAACATTATGTATAGGATATTTTTATTTTTCTGACCATCCTTCACCATTGAACTCAGATATTACAGACTATAAAATGTGCAATGTGAGACAAGCAATAATTCTACTTGTAGATTAAACCTCTCTTCCTGCAGGTCAATTTATAGTTATTTTTTTTAATGTTTCTACCATATAGAAGTTTGCTATCCAAGTAGTACAAACTTTTATTCCTTTGGCAATCTATCTTTCAGGGTAGAAATTAGAGATATAAAAAGGCCAAGTGAAGGAAATTGAGATGGCCAGAGCTCCAGGGTGTGAAGCTGTGCTCTATAATTTCCTACCTTTGGCCTAACTGGTGGATAAAGGCAGTTTTTTCTAAATACAATGGATGTCTTGGTTATCTCTTTTCTTCCTCTTAGTTTATGATTCAGCTTAATATTTTATATATACTTGTATTCAGCAGCTTTTTCTCACTCTTTCTCTCTCATTTAAAATTCTCACTCAATTCAATGACTCCCCTGATCAATCTTTATTATAACTTAACTCTTTTGTATATATAAAACAGCTCATAAAGTACTCCTTGTTTTTGGTAAGTGCCCTTGAGTCCGTTTGGATTTAAAGAAATCCTGTCTAGGGTTTCTGAGAAGCTGCTGGTGGGTTTAAAGTGCCGACTGTGTGGTTAGTAGTCAAGTGCCTACCCTGCAGATTTAGACCAGGATTCCAAGTATTCCTCATCAAACATTATTAAACTAAAATTAGGGCAAAATGCAAAAGTAAATATCTTCCTAGGCTCTTCAGTCTAGTGTACTAGTTTCCTTCTAACTAGGCAACTTGAATCAATTTAGCATAATCCAAGCCATATGTGATTTTCTTATGAGGAACATTTCAATATTAATTTCTCCAAAGTGACATTATTTACTTGACATAATTTAAAATAAACCATATAAATACATATGAAAATAGAAAACACATTTGAAACATATCTGACTTTGTGTCTCGGTTTGGAATACCAGTGTACATATTAAACTTATATATATGTATGTGTGTGCACTTGTGCTTACATACATATAAAAAACACAGATGCACACTTGAATATGAGACATATTAACATATTAAATATCGGATCCTCTTGTTTTTTTAATATCCCACAGCTTATCAAGTCATTTTCATTATATGTTGAAATGTGTTAGAACATATTTTCTTTTCAGAAAAACACATATTTTTAAGCAATTCATGTTCATTTAAAGAGTGAATGTGCCAATAAATGTTATTTATAGGAGAGTGTGGTAGTTCTATACGATAAACATTGGACAGCAAACCACAAGGTTCGCTGTGCTAGCTTGCCAGCTATTCCATGGAAGTCAGCTGAGGAGTTTTGATCCCTTGGAGATGTAAAGGCTTGGAAACCCTATGTTATTGCAGTTGTTAAGTACCATTGAGTTGGGTCCGACTCATAACAACCCTCTATAGAGTTTCCAAGAAGAAGCTGGTGAACTTGAACCACCAACTTTGCAATTCAAATTGACCCTGTCATCCAGTGCATTTTTTCCACAGTGCCACATTTACTTGATATGATTTTTTTATCTAAAGTCTTAAATCTCACCAAGTGATGCAAATAAAGTATATAGGATTCTAAGGCTGGGACTGGTTAGTTTTGCCCTTTAACTGGCCTTTAAAGGAATCATCTCAGAAACAAAAACTGAGATCTCATGATCATCAAGAATGGAGAGCAAAAGTGGAGCATGAGACTGCAAAAGGTGGAGAGACTGGGAGAGAGAGTATCTTTGGGCTATAGGTCTATGGAGTTAAGCTGAGTGCCTAGGGTCAGGAGACTGGTTTGAAGAATGTGCCCTTTGGGCATTCACAGATTGGCTAAAAGAACTTCGTCACACAAGCTTGAGCAGGGCAGAGACCTAGGAACCTCATGGCTGAGAGGCTGAAAACAAGAGTGACTTGTGCCTGCTGTCTGGCAGACAAGAGGCAGTTTTGAATGGAGAACTGCTGCGTCCAGAGTTGGTTTTAATCCTGAATTGTACCCTGTTCACTTTCCTAATAAACCCCATAATCATGAGTATTGTCATGAGTCTGTGTTGCTATTACAACAGATTATAGAACCCAAGTGTGAAGCAGAGTTTTGAGGGAGCAATGGTTGGTGTCAAAGTAGGGTAAGGAAGATTGTAGGGTGGAAATCTGTCTGATCTTCTGCTTCATAGGAATCGTCCTTGTGCTGATTTTGAGTTTGATTCTTTTTTTTTCTGCCTTGTGAAGCCAGAAGAAATCAGACATGGCTTCTACATGATTTTTACAATGGTACTTTTCAACAACAACATACATAAACACTTCAAAGCTGTAATTAAAAAAAAAATCTATCAACAATTACAAAATAACCTTTCTAAAGTATATGCATACTCATTAGTTCATGAAGATAAGATGTGCTTGCTGCAGGAATTTAGTATAGAAAAATATACTAAATCTTTGTGAATAATGACTACATATTTATATTGTATCTATTCATTTATTTATTTAACTGATAAAAGTAGAAATTTCTGGGTTTTTTAAAAAAGAATTATCCACGAATCAAATAAAGTTTATGTCATACATTTATTATAAAAACTATGAGAATCAATGAGATTTCAGAAAAAAAATTATATTTGTTATTAAGTAAGAGTGGTGCTGTGGGCTAATGCGCCAGACTGCAAAGCCATTTGAACTGCAAATTCGGTGGTTCAAGCTCACCAGTCACTCCTTGGAAACCCTATACAGGGTCACTATGGGTCGGAACCAACTCAACAGCACTTAACAACAATAACAAAGAGTAGGAAAATGAAAGGCAGACTTTTCAATAAAAGAAAATACATAGTTTTAGAAGGCTTATAAAATTAGGTCAATTCATTTAGTTAATAGCTTTTTGTTTTGAAAGGCTTTTGAGAGAGTTTAATGTAATAGCTATTTTAAGAATAAAATACCTCTCTTTTCCCAATCTACTATTTGATTATTCCAATTTTCAGTACCAAAGGAAACCTACCATTTTGAAGGAGATAAATTATATGAATAAATTATTTATTTGTAACAAAGAACTCATATTTTTCCAGACATAGACACTGTCAAGTTAATTAATTTCAAAATAAAAGATGATTTGCTATTATATGTTAATTTCTCTTTTACATTTCAGTGGTCTGCAATGGGGTTATTAGTAGATTTAATAGGTCAAAAATGGAATAATTTGCTTTGGAATTTACCATAGTAGCTTTAATATACATGCTAAAGGAAAGCCTCAATCTTCACTAAACTTGTGAAGAATAAACGCAGATGATAACTATGTGTAAGCAAATACAGATATTTATGTTAGTATCTTCTCAAAGATATTATCATATGCAACAATATAAAATAATTTAAAATCTATCATTAAAATCAACATTGTAATGAAATCATTATGAAGATAAAAACAAACATAAAAATTTAAATATAGAACTGCACTTGCAATATATATAAATATATATATGTACATATATAAGTTGAAAAATTCTGTCTGAAATTGATGAAACATGTAATCAAGATGTTTTGATAATTACTGGTCATGGGAATGCAAAGGCTAGAAACAAAAAGGAAGGGTCAGTAGTTGTAAAATATGATCTTGGTGAAAGAAATGATGCTGGAGAAAATGCATGATAGAATTTTGCAAGAAGGTGACTTGATCATTGTAAATACCTTTTATGAAACAACATAAAAAATGATATACAGACCTCTAAGACTGAAACTCAAAGGGACACATGAGCAGGTATGTAAGCTTACTGGTGCCCATGTTGGTATACAGGTGAGGGTAAGAGGGGGAAAGGCAGCAATGGAGAAATAGGCTGAGTTCAACCATGTTCCACAGACTCTCATTGACCTGGCAATGAGTGAGAAAAGAGGAAGGCCTGCTTGGTCCAAAGTGTGGTGAGACCTGGGGACACTTGAGCCTGTGGACAAGAACATAGTCACAGAGGGCTATAGCTGAGAGTGAAGCATCCAGCTGATATGAAGTGAAAGGAGTTGCATAAGAACACCCAAAGTTGCATACAGTACCCATTTGACCTTGCCTTGATGGCTTGAAAATCAGAACTGTACTTCTTGTTGTTGTTAGGTGCCATCGAGTCAGCAGTGGTGAGGATTTTCGTTTTCTTTACATTGAGATATAATCCATACTGAAGGCTGTGCTCTTTGATCTTCATCAGTAAATGTTTTAAGTCCTATTCTCTTTCAGCAAGCAAGGTTGTATCATCTGCATATCGCAGGTTGTTAATAAGTCTTCCTCCAATCCTGATGCCAATTTTTTCTTCATATAACCCAGCTTCTCGGATTATTTGTTCAGCATACAGGTTGAATAAGTGTGGTGAAAGAATAAAACCTTGTCGCACACCTTTCTTAATATTAAAACATTCAGTGTTCTCATGTTCCGTTCGAACAACTGCCTCTTGGTCCAGGTACAGATTCCTCAAAAGCACAATTAAGTGTTCTGGAATACTCATACTTCTCAATTTTGTCCATAGCGTGTCATGATCCACACAATCAAATGCCTTTGTGTAGTCAATAAAGCACAGGTACACATCTTTCTGACATCAGCAATGATATCCCTCATTTCATGGCCTCTTCTGAATCCGGCTTGAACCTCTGGAAGTTCTCTGTCACTGTATGATTGTAGCCTTTTCTGCATTACCTTTAGCAAACTTACTTGCATGAGATATCAAAGAGATTGTCTGATGATTTCCACATTCTGTTGGGTCACCTCTCTTTGGAATGGGCACAAATATGGATCTCTTCCAATCAGTTGGCCAGATAGTTGTCTTCCAAATTTCTTGGCATAGCTCAGTGAGTGCCTCCTGTGCCACCTCACTTTGTTGAAAGATTTCAATTTTTATTCCATCAATTCCTGGTGTCTTGTTCTTTGCCAATTCTTTCAATGCCCCTCAAGAGCATCATACAGGATGAAAGCAAAATGTCATTAAGATGACAAGATATAAGGAAAAGAACAAAATGGATGCCAGAAGAAACTCTGAAACTTGCTGTTCACCATAGAGATGCTAAAGTAACTGGAAAAAATGATGACCTGAAAGAGCTGAAGAGAAAATTTCAAAGGGGATTTCTAGAAGACAAAGGCAATTATTATAATGAAATGTTGAGTTAGAAAACCAAAAGGGAAGAACACACTCAGTGTTCCTCAAGCTGAAAGAACTGAATAAAAAATTCAACCCTCTACTGCAGTATTGAAGGATTCTATGGGCAGGATATTGAATGATTCAGAAAGCATCAAAAGAAGATAGAAGGAATACACAGAGTCACTGTACCAAAAAGAAATGATTTATGTTCAACCATTTCAAGACATAGCATATGATCAAGTGCCAATGATACTGAAGGAAAAAGTCCAAGATGCATTGAAGGCATTGGCAAAGAACAATTTTCCTGAGATTGATGGAATACAAATGGAAATCTTTCAACAAACTGATGTAGCTCTGGAGGCACTCAAGCATCTATCCCAAGAAATTTGGAAGATATCTATCTGGCCAAATGATTTGAAAGGTTCATATCTGTGCCTATTCCAAAAACAGGTGACCCAATGGAATGTGAAAATCATCAGATAATATCATTCATATCACTTATAAGTGCAATTTTGCTAAAGATAATTTAAAAATGGTTACATTAATACATTGGAAATGAACTACCAGGTGTTCAAGCCTGTTTTAGACGAGGACGTGAAATGGGGGATACCACTGTTGACATCAGATGGATCTAGCTGAAAGCAGATCAGACCAGTAAGATACCTTTATTGGCTATGCAAAAGCTTTCAACTGTGTGGATTGTGACAAGCTATGGACAACACTGTGGAGAATAAATACTCTGGAACACTTAACTGTGTTCATGAGGAACCTGTACATACACCAATGGGCAGTCTTTTGAACAATTTGGCTTAAAAAGAGGGAAGTGTATGTCAAATCTGAATTTTTTTTTTACCATGTCTATTCAATCTGCGACCTGAATAAATAATCTGAAAACATAGATTATATGAAGAAGGTGGCATCAGGAGTTGAGGAACACTCGGTTAAGAGCCTGTGATATGCAAATAATACAACCTTGCTTGATGAAAGAGAAAAGAACTTAAAATACTTACTGATGAAGACCAAAGATCACAGTCTCCAGTATGGGTTACACCTTGATGCAAAGAAAATATAAATCCTCACCAATGAACCAAAACATAACATCACGATAAATGGAGGAAAGTTTAAACTTGTCAAAGACATCATTTTGCTTGGATCCACTATCAGCACTCATGGAAGCAGCAGTCAAGAAATTAAATGACTTATTGCATTAGGCAAATCTGTAGCACAAATGTAAAAGAAGTGTTCAAGAGCAAAGATATCACTACAAGAATTAAGGTGCTTCTGACCCAAGCCATAGTATATTCAATAACCTCATATGCATGTGAAATTGGACAGTGAATAAGAAAGACCACAGAAAAATGGATGAATTTGACTTTTGGTGTTGGAGAAGAATATTAAAAGTACCATGAAAGGCTAGAACAAAATACACATCCGTGTTGGAAGTACAGCCAGAATGTTTATTTGAAGCTTGTATGGTGAGGCTTCGGGTCTCCTACTTCAGACATATTATCAGGAGGGACCAGTCCTTGAAGAAGGACATCATGCTTGATAAAGTTGAGGATCAGTGAAAAAGAGTAACACCCACTATGAGATGGATTTATGCTCCTTGGAAGCCAGGATGTCCAAACTTTGTCTCTTGTACTGCAGACATATTGTCAGGAAGGACCAGTCGCTGGAGAAAGATACCATGTTTGTAAGGTGGCGGGTCAGAGGAGATGAAGACACCCAGCTAGATGGATTGGCCAAGTGGCAACATCAATGGGCTCAAGCATGGCAACAATAATGAGGTTGGCCCAGGACCGGGCAGTATTTTGTTCCGTTGTACATAGGGTCGCTATGAATCGGTACCGACTCAATGGCACCTAACAACAACAACAGTAACAGCAATAGACTCAAGCTTATCATTGACTGTGAGAATTGCATAGGACCAGGCAGAGTTTTGTTCTGTTGTGCATAAGGTCGCTTGAGTCTGAACTGACTTGATGGTGCCTAATTACAGCAAGTTGTTGTTGTGATTGTTTATGTTTTTTTAGGTGGTGATTGCTGTTGTCAACTGTCATCAAATCAGCTCTGATTTGTGGCAAACTCATGAACAAGAGAAAAAACTGCTGTCCAGTTCTGTATGATTCCCGCTGTCTGTTGTGGATCAGACCCTTGTGTCTACAGAATTCTTACTACTAGTAGATCAGCAAGGCTTCCTAATCTTTTTGATCTTTTTTGTCTCAAAGCTCTATTAAAACTTGACCAGCACATAAATGCCAGTTCTTCTTAAGTATTTAGTAACATCGCCACTTTAAATAGTTAATTCTTGTTAGAATTTAATCTCCATAACAGGAGAAACTCTGTTTGTCCTCAGTTTTGTCCCAAGCATGGTAGAGGAGTCATCATTAAGTCATTATCAATAAAGAGTAATTAAAATATGAATGGATAGTAAGCATTGCTATTGCTTCAAAATTAAACAAAAATTAGTAAAGTTTTGAAAATAGTCAAGTCCTGGTGTGGCACTATAGGAAAAGCAGTTGACTATGCTAAAAAATGTGGTAACACTAATTAAAATGTAAATAAATCTGCAGTAATTTAGGAAAATCAGATGCACAAGACCTTTTTAAAGTGTTAAAGAGAAAAGGTATCAATTTGAGGACTAAGGTGCACCTGACTAAAGTAATGGTATTTGCAAGCACCTCCTATGCATGTGAAAGTTGGAAAATGGATAAAGAAGACCCTAGAAGGATAATGTTTTTGAACTATGGTGTTTTAGAAAAAAATCAAGCCTTGACTTACAATATTGAAAGAGTCTATGGGCAAGGTATTCAATGATGGTGAAAGCATCAAAAGAAAATGAAAGGAATACACAAAGTCACTATATGAAAAAGAAATAGTCAATGTCCAACCATTTCAAGAGGTAGCATATGATCAAGAGCCAATGATATCGAAGGAAGAAGTCCAAGGTGCATTGAAGGCATTGGCAAAAAACAATTTTACGGAAAACAATGTAATACACATTGAAATCTTTCAATAAACTGATGCAGCATTGGAAGCACTCACTCACCTATGCCAAGAAATTTTGATGACAGTTATGTGGCCAACAGAAGGCAGAAATCATCAAACAATTCTATTAATATCACATGAAAGTACGTTTTTGCTAACGTAATTGAAAAATGGCTGCAACAGTGCATTGACAGATAATTGCCAGAAGTTTCAGCTTGATTTACACAAGGATTTGGAATGAGGGATATCATTGCCGATGCCAGATGTATATTAACTTAAAACAGAGAATACCAGAAAGATGTTTGTTGTTGTCGTTAAGTGCCGTTGAGTTGAATCCGACCCATAGCGATGCTGTATAGGATTTCTGAGGAGCAGCTGGTGAGCTTGAACCGATGACCTTGCAGTTCAAATGGTTTTGCAGTCTGTTACTTGAACACACAGCGCCACACCAGGACTCCAGAAAGATGTTTGTTGTTGTTGTTGTGTGCCTTGGAGTCTGTTCCGACTCATAGCGACCCTGTACAGGGTTTCCAAGGTTGCAAATGTTTAAGGGAGCAGAAAGCCTCATTTTTCTCCCACGGAACAGCTGGTAGTTTTGAGCTGCTGACTTAGGTTGGTAGCCCGACTCATAACCACTACGCTTTGTGCTTTATTCACTACACAGAAGCTTTCAATTGTGTGGATCATGACAAGCTACAGACAACATTGCAGTGAATGAGTATTCTGGAACACTTCATTGTGCTCATGAGGAACCTATAAATAGACCTAGAGGCAGTCGTTCAAACAGAATAAGGGATCACTGAATGGTTTAAAATTAGGAAAGGTGTGCACCATGGTTGTATTCTTTCACTGTACTTATTCATGCTGTATGCCAAATGTATGCATTTTGAGAAACTGTATTATATAAAGAAGAATGTGGCTTAAGGATTTGAGTAATACTCATTTATAATCTGTGACATGCAGATGATACAACTTTGCTTGCTGAAAGTAAACAGGATTTAAAATACTAATGGAGTTTAAAGAATGATATGTGTTGCACCTCAATGGAGAGAAAACAAAAAACCTCATCACTGGACCAAAAAATAACATCAAAATAAACAGAGAAAGTTTGAAGTTGTCAAAGAATTCATTTTGTTCAGATCAACTTTCAGCACTCATGGAAGCAGCAGTCAAGAAATCAAATGATGTATTGCATTAGACAGACCTGATGGGCTAGACTTCTTTAAAGCGTTCAAGAGCAAAGATGTCAGTTTAACAACAAAGGCATGCCTAACCTAAGCAATGATATTTTCAATAACCTCATACTCATGTGAAATTTGGACAATGAATAAAGAAGACCGTAGAAGAATCGATGCATTTGAGTTATGGTGTTGGAGGAAATATTAAAAGTACCATGAGCTTTCAAAGATTAGACAAATCTGTGTTGGAATAAGTACAGATAGAATGCTCCTTAGAAGCCATGGATGGTGAGACTATGTCTCTCACACTTCAGAAATATTGTCAGAAGGGACCAGTCTTGGGAGAAGAACATGATGCTTGGTAAAGTGGAGGGTCAGAGAAAATAGTAAGACCCCTAATGAGATGGATTGGCACAGTGGCAGCAGCAATGGGCTCAAGCGTAGCAATAATTGTGAGGTTGATGCAGGACTGGGCAGTGTTTGGTTCTGTTGTGCATAAGGTCGCTGTGAATTGGCACCGACTTCACAGCACCTAACAACGATAGGAGAACATTAGTGCTGTAGAGTAAGCACTGGACTGCAAATTCGATTTGAACCATAAGATCGGTGTTTCAAATTCAACCGCCAGTCCTGGAAAACCTTGTACACAGTTGCTGAGAGTCAGAACTGACTTGAAGGCACCTAACCACAACAACAGAAGAATATTGAAAGTACCATGGATTCCCAGAAGAATGAACAAGTCTGTTTTGGAAGAAATATTGCCAGATTCCTCCTGAGAAGCATGAATGCTGAGACTGTCCTCACACTTTGGGCATGTTGTTTAGAAGGGACCAATCTCTGGAGAAGGACATCATGCTTGGTCAAGCAGAGAGCAACAAGGGGTCCCGACATAACAACTGTGAAGACTGTACAGGACGGGGCATTGTTTCTTCTGCTGTGCATAAGGTTGGTTTGAGTCAGAGCCACTCAAGTGCAACAACGTTAGGTGCTGTCCTTCTCCAGGGATTTGTTCCTCTTGACAATGTATCCAGAGAAGTAGAGACAACGTTTTCACATTCTCACTTCTAAGCAACAAAACGCCTATCATTCTTCCAAACCAGATTTGTTTGTTGTTCTTGCAATCCATGATATTTTCTATATTCTTCATCAATACCATAATTAAAATGTATCCTTGTTTTCTATGCTCTTCCTTATTTGTTGTCCACTTTTACATCCATATAGGCAATTAAAAATACTATGACTTGGGTCAGGCACATTTTAATCCTTAAAGTGATATCTAAGCTATTTCACACTTTAAAGCAATCTTTTGTAGCAGATTTGCCCTGTGCAAATGCAGAATTTGATTTCTTGACTGCTGCTTGCATGAGCATTGATGGCAAGCAAAATGAAGTCTTTGACAACTTCTATGTTTTCTACATTTATTATAATGTACATAAATGTTTACATTTTAAAAATTCATAAAAGGCTATATGCAGAAATGTATTAGAAAAAACCTTTAATTTTCATTCCTCATCGAATTGGCTCATTATGTGACGGTCTTAGCACTGTTATAACAGAAATACCACAAGACTTTAATGAACTGAAATTTATTTTTCTCACACTTTAGAAGATTAGAAGTTCAAATTAAGGACAGCGGCTGTAAAGGAAGACTATGTCTGGGGGAAATCCTTGTCTTCTTCAGCTTATCTTCCCTGCTTCCTTAGTTATCTCTACCTGGCATCAGTCTTTTGCCATTTGTACTTTTTTGTTTCTGTGGCTAATCTACTTTTTTATATCTCAAAAGTGATTAACATATAACACAACACTTAGACCAAACATGTGGTCTCATTAACTTAACATAGAAAATTCTATTCCCAAATGGATTTACATCTGAATGTATAGAGGTTAGATTTTATAACATATATTTTGGGGGTGAACCAATAGGTTTATAGCAGTGACATAACTCTTTATTGGTTCTTGTCACGCCTTTAATTACAGGTAAAGAAAGATAATAATACTGATATTCTTTATCATGAAGCAGGCTTCTCTAGTAATTTGGATCTTTTTGGTGACATTTATTTTGTGCTGTCTACATGGAAATGGAATTCTTTTGGAGTTAGATAATTCTTTTTACTTGAACTGTTCAAATCAAAACTGGGAAATGAATAATTATGATATGGAGATACTGTAGAGAGGATTCATAGATAAAATAGGAAATGATACATGAATTGTGATTTCAAATTGCATTCTGTGAATGTGTAGGAATTCTAACTTTCAATTATCCAGGATCCTCTTCAGGAAATGAAGAAAGCACTAAGTAACCTAGGACTTCAAAGTCTCCTTTCATGTTTCATGTAGGGAAGATTGACTTTCATCTATTTTATATATTGCAGTTGTTGTCAGATTCAATGGAGTCAGTTCCTATACATAATAGAATGAAACACTACCTGGTCCTGTGCTAGCCTCACAATCATTGGTACAATTGAGCCCACCGGTGGCTCAGCGGAGCCCACTGTTCCAATCCATCTCACTGGGGGTCTTCCGCTTTTTCAAAGACCCTCCACTTTACCAAGCATGATGTCTTTCTCTAGGGACTGGTCCCTCCTGACAATGTGTCTGAAATATGAGAAATGAAGTCTTGCTATCCTGCTTCTAAGGAACATTCTGACTGTACTTCCACCCCAGATTTCTTGTTTTTTCTAGCATGGTTCATAGTACTTATAAAAATTTCATACATTGGGCTTCCTTAAAGGATTTCTTTTGAAGAAAGTACAGTGTGACACTATAAACTGTAATAAAGCAAGTTTAAGGTTATTTTTTAACTTTGATGTTCCATAATTTTATGAATGAACAAAATAAAGATATCCTTTTATTTGAGTATACCATCTACTATCTCTCTTCTCTTTTAATGCATGTTTACCTTCCTGCAGGGGGACTGTATAGTTCTATACTCTAAATTCAAGTGTGGCCTTGAGTTCTTTTGGCCAATGAAGTATGAGTACAAGTATTACTTCAAGGCAAATTGTTTAAGAAATGACAGGTGTTTTGTCACATTCTACCCCTCCCCCCACCATCCTAGAAACATCTATTGAGTTGACTCTCCATTAGCCTAGGGACCTGAATGTCTTTGATGAGAAGAGCACCTGCTGATCTTCTGAGACACCTAGCATGAGTAAGATACCAACTTCATAGCTGTGAGTCCTTAAGAAGTGTTGGTGTTTGTTGTATAATTTGAGATAGGAAAACAATGTCAAAATACTTGAGTACTTTGTGCCTAACCATTCAATGCAGACTAAAATAATATTTGACAGCCTATATAGTCAAGGAGCTCTGGTAGCGTAGTGGTTACGAAGCAAGCTGCAAACCTTAAGGTCAGCAGTTTGAAACTACCAGCTGTTGCGTGGGAGAAAGATGAAGCTTTTTGCTCCTGTAATGATTTACAGCCTCGTACACCCTGTAAAAGGTCGCTGTGAGTTGGAACCGACTCCACGGCACATAACCACCACCACATATAGTTTGAGTAGATATAAAGTCCAAACTGAAAGCACAAACAGTTTGAATACCACTCGTTATATTTTTAACCTCTTGCAATATACTGTTTTCATACTATGTGAAACAATGTTTTCTTAAAAGTTAACTTTTCTCTGTCCATTTCCTCCTTCTCTGTAAAACAATCTCTGCTATAACATTTAATTTTCCCAATAACATTTACTCAGCTTTTTCTTGGTGGTTCTTTATCTTTGAATACCTTAAAGTAGGAACATCTGATAGGCTGCTTAGGCCAGAATTTGTTTCCTTGTCTTGTCTTTAATTACTTCTGATGTGGTGCTGGGGGTTAATGCTCTGGACTGCAAGGTCAGTTTGGACCCCAAGATCGGCAGTTCAAGCTCACCAGCCACTCCTCAGAAACCCTATACAGGATCATTTTGAGTTGGAACCAACTCCACAATATAACCACTACAAACCTTCAATTATACTAATTAAGTAAATTATTCTTGAATCTGCATTATCTTCCATAGTGCATCTTTTGCATACCTAATCTACACATGAAGTCTTGGTGTGGTGCTGTGGGTGAATTTGTTGGACTGCAAAGTCAGTTTGAATTGCAAGGTTGATGGTTCAAGCTGACCTGCTGCTCCTAGGAAATGCTATAGAGGTTCGCTATCGGTCAGAACCAACTCGGCAATACTTAACAACTACAACCACAATGACACTCTTCACTTATCCACTACTCATTAATGACATTTTATATTTATGACCTTAGTAAAGTATATTCTGTCTGAATATTTTACGTTTAATAATGTATGTCTGTTCAGTGATGAACAGTATGGTGCAATGCAAGACTTGTGATGGTTAACGTTATGTATTAACTTGTCAGAGCCAAGATTCTCAGTGGCTTGTCAATTATGTAAGGATGAAATCTGGCAATATATATAATAATGCACCCATCTTCCAATTTATGATTTGATGTAGTCTTCCTTCATTTTCATACAATGACCTTGTATTTGAGCTCTGTCTTATTTATCTAGATCTGCTTCAACAGAAATACCACAAGTGAGAGACTTTTAACCAACATAATTTTATTTTCTCACAGTTTTGGAGATAGAAGCGGGAACTCAAGGTGCATACTGATTCCAAGTTAAGACTTCCTTTCTCTGTTGGCCCACCATTTAGGAAGAAGTTCCTTTTTTCCTTTAAAAATGTGTGAGTCTGTGTCCTTGCAGTTCTCCATGTGTCTTAGCATTAATCTTCCTCTGATTCTACATGCACAGGAACCCTGGTTCCAAAAGCTGCACACTGTTTCTCGCTCTTCTTTCTTCGTGGTTGTAGGTTCACTTCTCTCTTCTTTTATTTCTCCTAAGATAAAAGGTAAATGTCAGGAGAACTATTTTTACATCAGATCAGGGCTGTGATCGAAGTAAGGGTATTGCATCCCACCTTAATCTTCTTACGTCAATCAGAGATCAGGAGTTATCACATCAGATCAAATCATGGGAGTGATTACATCATTGTGTAACTGTCTACTCATTGAGAATCCAGGGTCAGTCAAATTGATACAAATGTTCAGGAGAAATAATTCAATCCATGATGAACTCTAACCATGCCAATAAGTGAGGAGTGCATCTCAATGATTTTCCTTTGTCCTTGCACCTGGTCCATGTATAAATTTCATATTTTCATTGAATTTTTACTACAACACATTCTAATAATCATGGACTCATTTATCAATGTCTGAATATAGGTTTCTAGCATAATCCCTTGCAAATCACATCTGTTTAGAAAGTTAGAAAAATTAGAACAAATAGATATACTAGCTTTAAGTGAACAAAAAAAGAGAATCAAGCAAGAATTAAGGTATTTTATCAGTTATATAGCAAATTAACAAACAATTTATTAAAACAACAAATGTTTATTATCTCATAGTTTCTGTGGATCAAGAAGTTGTAAGTGACCCAGCTGGTTGGTTTGGAATCAGGATCTCTAATGAGGTTATGGAGTCCTGGTGTGGCGCTGTGGGCTAATGCGTCAGACTACAAAGTCATTTCAACTGCAAGGTCAGTGGCTCAAACTCACCGCTGCTCCTTGGAAGCCCTATACAGGTTTGCTATGGGCCAGAATGGACTCAATGGCACTTAACAACAAAACAACAACAAATGATGTCAAAGTCAGCTTGTTCAGGGATGCAGTCATTTGATGACTTGACTGACGTGGGCAAATCTGCACCCAAGAGAACTGATTTTCATGGTTGTTGCTGGCAGTTCCTGACCTGTGGGCTATTTGAATGTCCTGGTGGCTGGCTTTGTTCAGAATTATACAAGAGAAAGAAAAAGAAGAAACGATGTCTTCAATGAACTAGTCTTGGTAGTCAAAATTATTTTCTGCCATATGCAATTTATTAAAAGTAAATTTAGCCAAAGCTCCAGAGATTAGGAATCACACTCCACCTCATGAAGTAGGAGGATTAATTAATTTGTGAGCAAAGTTTAACACTACCATGCATACTGTGCTGATATTTGGGGGGAAATAAAGGAAACTGAAAGAAAGTCCATATAAGATTTTGACAATTATGCTTTTTGTTTTTTAAATTGTTGTGAATTTTTATGTAACACAGCTTTTGCCATTTTCATATTTTTTTACATATATAATTCATCATATTGTTCAACCATCACCACTCTCTATTTCCCTTGTTTCCTATAATCCTTAACAGAAATTCCATGAGTCTGCATTTTCCCCTCCCTTCTACTTACCTCTGGTAACTGTTAAAAAACTTTGGCCTATATACACTTACCCATTCCAGACATTTTATGTAAATGGGAGGATACACTATTGGACCTTTTTTGACTGATTATTTTCTTAAGCATGACTACAACTTCACTTTGAACTGCAAGGTTGGCAATTTAAACTCACCAGCTGCTTCTTGGAAACCATGTACAGGGTTGCAATGAGTTGAACCCAACTTGATGACACTTAACAATAACAACAACAACAAACGTTATCAAAATACAACCATGTTGTAGCATGCATCACACATTTTATGGCTGACTAATATTTCATTAAAGTCTTATGTGGCATTGTAAGATAAGCACTGGATTGCTAACTGCAAGGTTGGCAGTTCAGACCCACCAGTTATTTGTTCCTCAAAAACCCTATACAGGGTCACTATGAGTCAAAACAAAACCGAAGGTACTTAACAGCAAAAATAACAAAATTTCATTGTGTGAATACACCACAATTTATCTATTCATCTGTCAATGGGCATTTAGATTGTGTCCACCTTTTGAATTTTATGATTAATACAACATTGAGCATAAGTGTGCAAGCATGTTTTCATCCTGCTTTCAATAATTTGTTCCTATGGTTATTAATAGGAGCTCAGGTAGCATATTGGTTACGAATCGGGCTGTGAACCTTCAGGTCAGCAGTTCAAAACTACAGCTGTTCTGAGAGAGAAAGATGAGGCTTTCTGCTCCCATAAAGATTTATAGCCTCGCATACCCTGTGCAGGGTCACTATGAGTCGGAACCGACTCCACTGCACATAACAACAACAACAACATAGCTTTTAATGTAATTGCTGGGTAACATGGTAGTTGTTATTAGAGAGAAAGATGAGACTTTCTGCTTCCATAATGGTTTACAGCCTCAGAAACTCTATACAGGCTTGCCATGAGTCAGATTTGACTCAAAAGCACACAACCACCACCATTTAGGAGTGGAATTCTTAGGTCATGTGATAGCTGCTGTGTAGTCCTGGTGTGTCACTATATGATAAGCACTCAACCTCAAGGTCAGTTTGAACCTCAAGATTAGAGATTCAAACTCTCCAGCTGCTTCTGTGAAACTTTATGCAGGGTTGCTATTCATTGGAACTGACTTGAGGATACTTAAAAACAACAGTATGGTAGCTTCTCTGTGGGAGAAAGATGAGGTATATTCTCCTGTAAAGATTTAGTCTACCATCACTTTAAGTCAGAATCAACTCAGTGGCATTGTTGTTTTAGATTTTTTGGTCATATAGATTTTATTTTCATTTTTTCAGAAGTCATCAAACTGTTTGTCACAGTGACTATACCATTTTATAATCACACTAGCAATGAACGAGAGTTCCAATTTCCAGAGGAGATATTTTTATTATAAAGACAGTGTAAGATAACATAAAATTTGAGGAAATTAAAAAGATGCATTTTATTAATCTACCACGCTTTTTAAACACCTTTCATATTTATATTTTCTCAACTACATTTTGTCCACTACATCCATGTCATATCATAGAACAATTATTACTGCTAACCACAAATATTCAGCTAAAAAACTGAATTTGTACATATTTTATCCTCACTTTCCAACATGGTTAGGGTCTAAATACCAGGTCATTATGTGAAATTGGCATTATGTAAATCTGGAATATGAGCACAACTCATCAAAAAAAATTTTAAAAAGGCGGATTACATTTTTACAACACTGCTGAACTGCATCATTATATAACTTCCAAACCACTGGGGATCACGACCCTGTCAAGTTGACACATTATCTTAACCATTAAAGCCATCATTACTCTTTCCTTTGTTGTTGTTGTTATTGCTAAGTACCGTTGAGTCAGTTTCAACCCATAGCAACCCTGCATAGGATTTCTGAGGAGTGACTGGTGAGTTTGAACTGCCCAACTTGTGATCCATACTGACTTTGCAGTCCATTGGATTAACCCACAATGCTGTGCTGGGACTCTTGCCTTACATCTCAGCATTTATTACTTCCAGATACATGTCATCAGTACAAAAAACAGGTGGATATTAGGTTTTTGTTACTGTTGAACATAGTGATACTACGTGTTTGAACTGACTCAAAAACACTAGACTGTTGTGATTACTGTAGCTGTATGTTGTTGTTTGTGAGTGCCGTTGAGTCACTTCTAGCCCACAGTGACCCTATATAGTGTTTCCGAGTCTGTAACTCTTTGTGGGAGTAGAAAGCTTCATCTTTCTCCTCTGGGTAGATTGGTGGGATGCAAGTGCCAACCTCGTGGTTTGCAGTCTAGTTCTGGTGTTGCTGTAAGTGCCTTCGAGACAATGCTGACTTGTAGTGACCCTGGATAGGATTTCCAAAGAGTGGCTGATGGGTTTGAACCCCTAACCTTGGGGTTAACAGTCCAGTGCTATCCTATATAAGCATGTATTAAAATCACACTTGTACAATTTACTACATATTGCTGTTGTTAAGTGCCATCGAGCTGCGTTCTGACTCATAGAGGCCCTGTGTAGTGTTCCAAGGAGCAGCTGGTGAACTTGAACTGCAGTCCCAGTTCAAGTGGACTTTACAGTCCAGTGTAAAGAAATAAAAAATCCTCACCACTGGACCAATAAACAACATTCTTATCAATGGAGAAAATATTGAAGTTGTTAAGGACTTCATTCTTCTTGGATCAACTATTAACACACATGGAAGCAGCAGCCAAGAAATCAAATCATGTATTGCATTGGGTAAATCTGCTGCACAAGACCTTTTTAAAGTGTTGAAGAGCAAAGATGTCAGCTTGAAGACTAAGGTGTGCCTGACCCAAGCCATGGTATCTTCAATAACCTCATATGCTTGTGTAAGCTGGACAGTGAATAAGGAAGACCATAGAAGAATTGATGCTTTTGAGTTGTTGTGTTGGAAGAAAATATTGAAAGTGCCATGGACTCCCAAAAGAACCAAAAAATCTGTGTTAGAAGAAGTGCAGCCAGAATGCTCCTTGGAGGCTAGGATGGCCAAACTTCGTCTCTCATACTTCAGACATATTGTCAGGAGGGACCACTCGCTGCTGGAGAAGGATACCATGTTTGGTAAGGTGGAGGGTCAGAGAAAAAGAAGAAGACCCCCAGTGAGATGGATTGGCCAAGTCGCAGAATCAATGGGCTCAAGTGTGGCAACAATTGTGAGGTTGACCCAGGATCTGGCAGTGTTTCGTTCTGTTGTACATAAGGTTGCTATGAGTCAGAACCAACTCAATGGCACCTAACAACAACAAACATTAACCAACAGCGCCACACCAGGACTCTTGATTTACTGCATTGTTGTTGTTGGTTAGTGCCATAGAGTTGATTCTGACCCATAGAGACCTTGTATAGTGTTTCCAATGTGCAGCTGGTGAACTTGAAACACCGACCTTGCAGTTCAAACGGTTTTGCAGTCTGACACATTATTCAACAGCGCCATACCAGGATCCCGAGTTACTACATAGTGTATATTAAAATCAGAAAGTATGGATCCTCCTATTGAAATATATTATTTTACATTTTACCAAGGAAGAGGCTGAGATAAGTTTATAAATGATTGACATCAAATGCTTTGACAGAGATTTCTCAACAATAAATTTAATGCTTAATTACTCTGTTTATTTTGAGGCAGCTTTATAAAATCTGTATTTGCTGTTGTTGTTGTTGTTAAGTGCCATAAAGGTGCTCATAGTGACCCTGTATAGCGTTTCTGAGGACCAACTGGTGGGTTTGACCCACTTACATGGTTCGTAGTCCCCAGGAGTCTACTTAATGATTCACACACAGAATAGACTAACTACAGTTTACTTTCTTTCCTGTCCAGCAATTTTTTTGGTTTCTGAGCATGGAAATAAAGGAGACATAGCTAAAACAAAAATAACTAGGAGCTTATAATTATAAAAACATTAAATATCTGTGTAATGAACAAGATATGTATAATGAAATGTATATTAATTACATACAGTAAAACTTAAGAGAATGGAAGCATATATGTGGCAATTGAAAAGATATTCTGAAAGTAATAAACAAGGAGTTAATAAAAGGTAAAGCAATTATACAGAACCATTAAGCTAAAAAATGCTATTTAAAGTTTTAGAAAAGTTGCAAGTAACATGCAAAATGTGTTTTTATATAACTTTTGGGAGTAAATTGCTGATTTGATGCCATATAATCTTCAGTTTTGTAATATATATTAATTTAGTGATGGAAATCTTGCCTCCCATGTGCAATTTTATTATTCTCATTACTGACGATAATTACGTTGATCAGTTGATTAACATTGTGTCTATCAGTCTAAATTTGATTCTTAGTCAACACACCTCATTCACAGCTGATACTTATTTGTCAGTAGAGGCTTTTGGTTTGCAATGACGCTGAACAGGAATCAGAGAGGCTTTCAGACCAAAGCTGACTTGGAAGCAATGCTTAGCCATCTGACTTCCCCAAATCAGCCAATGAAAACCCAGTTTTATCGTACTGTGCTTTGAGTTGACATCTTTGAGGGCTTATTTGGTGGCAGCTAAGCACCAGCACCACCTATACACTTCATGCTTCTCCATAACCGCAAATATGACAGTCAAATCGGAATAGTGGTATTGATATATTAAGCCATTAAATCCTTAGATAACACTCAAGTTTGGTCAATTATCTTAATATTGTTTTTTGTGTCTAACTGATCAATTTTAGAATCACCCATTCTATTAAGTTGTCCTGACTCTATAGTCATGTTTGATTTGGGATGTTTCTGTGAACTTGAAACTTTTGAAGATTGCAAAAAAAAAAAAAAAAAATCACTTTGGCAGAATTTTCCTCAATTTAGATTTCATGATCTTTCTCATGATCAGATTCAATTTGTGGATTTTTGATGTCAATATCACAGAAAAATAATGAACTACCTTTGCATTTTATTAGGTACATATGAATTTGATTATATGGTGTGGTGTTGTGAGTTAAGGTGCCAGACTGCAAAGCCATTTGAACTGCAAGATTAGTGGTTCCAGCTCATCAGCTGCTCCTCGGAAACCCTATACAGGGTCACTATGGGTCGGAACCGGTTTGACGGCACTTCACAACAACAATAATTATTGATAATGAGAGTTCTGGTTTAATTAATAAATATTGTAGCAATGTATATTGAAACTCTATAAATATCTAAATTCCTCATCAAATTTTCAATTTATTCATCTTATTTACTTATATCAGAATAGACACATGGTTTCTTATTTTGTTTCAAGGGGTTAAAATTAATTATTAAGATTATTTAGCCATTGGGAGAATGTCTTTAATTGCCTCTTTGACCGACTTAACCTTATGTTATCTCTCAGCCTTTTCATGTTCCAACATCCACCTATGGGAACCCACTCTCATCTTATATGACTCCAATCTCTACCCCACTAGTGCACATGTCTTCCTTGCTGTGTACCCCTTAATATGTCTAGAAATGCATCATTTTCAAGAGTATGGAAGATATAAGAAAGGGAAGAGAAAGGGCGACAATGTTTCTTTTAAAGAGTAGTGCTACTTTAGGAGTTGTGATATGGAGCTGTAGGGTGAACAGTGGACTGCTAACTATGAAGTTGGTGGTTCAAGCCCTTCAGCTGCTCCTCAGAAACTCTATACAGGATTGCTATGAGTTGGAACTGACTTAATGGCACTTAACAACAACTGCACTATTTGACAGCTTTCATGTTTTCTATAATGTAAAAAGAATAGGGTGGTCATTATCGTGTTGGTAGTGGTGGAGTTAGTGGGGTGGTGTGTTATGTCTGTATTTTCTCCCAAAGAAAATAATTCACAGCTGCAAATCTTCCATTATTGTGGCTTACAGAACAAAACTTTGAGGAAAACTTTGAAAAATATATCTTTGTTTGTTGCCATCCAGTCTATTCTAAGTATCCATATACAGTATATCTGCTCCACAGGGTGTTCAAGGCCATGACCTTTTGTAGGCAGATCACCAGGCCTCACTTCTAAGGTGTCTCTGAGTGGGTTTGAACTGTCAACTACTAACAGCAGTTAGTAGTCAGTGCTACCTGGGAATTCCTTAGAAGGATACTACCTATTCTTTGTGTTAATAGAGCTATTTTTCCACTAATAGTTAGAAACAACATAATCATATCTGAATTCTCTCCCTCCCTTACTAATCTCCTACAAAATCTATTAGTGCATGTTTGCAATTTTTTTTTTTTTTTTTTACATTTCTTGTTATTTTTATTTCCTTCTGTGTTCTTTCTAAGGCACAGTTCTTCCTTCTCATTTGTTGCAATGTTGTCTTGCATCTCCAGTATTAATGCTTTCATCTTATGTGCTGTGCCAAATTAACTGTCTCTGTTCCCTATTGTCAGGAGAAGAAAAGTCTTCTTCAACTTGTAGGATTTCTTTATAAACTACTTTTCCAATTGTTTCCTTCACATTATTTCCCTCAAAATTTGTCACTCCAGTTAAGTCTAAGGATTTATTATTCCTTTTGTAAATCCTTGGATTCCCACCTCTGGGCTTTTTCATCTTCCATTTTCTTCAGTGAAATCATGTTCTTTAATATGTTGTTTACACTGATAATCCTCAACAATTGAAGCCCACCTCAAATGCAAAAGAAACCTTACCCTCATGAGCCTTTTAAGCAGGAGTGAATGTGGCCAATTCTTAACCAAATGATATGCATTAATATCCACCAGGTATTTTAGTTTATCAGAATGTTATAAGGTGCCACAAGTCCCTCTAAGTGTTTTGCAGATACTTATTGATTCAATCTTCAAAACAACCCCATAAGTAATATCTTCATATTTAAAAATTAGGAAATAAGACACAGAAGTTTAGGCGATTTATCAAGGCCTCATGTCTTTTATGTAGGCATGTGGTATTTTAACTCATAGTTTGACTTCTGAGATCATATATTTAAATTTGGTGATATGTGCATGGTATTATTTTTCATATACAGATAAAAAGGGAAAAATCCATTACTTTAGTTTCCCAAATGATATTTACTGTCATAAAACAACAACAAATACTCCAAGTGAATAGCTTTAAAGGAGAGCAGTTTATTTTCTCAGAGTTCTTGAGGCTTGAAGACTAACTTAGGGTCTCTGGTATGTTGACTCCTTCTGTGGGTCTCCTGGTTTCTAGGGTACTGGCAATCCTTGGGGGTCCTTTTCTTGTAGAAAAGATTCTGATGGCATCTGTCTTCCTCCTATGTATGTGCACACATCTGTGACTAGTCTTCTGTTTTTGTAAAACACTTTTCAGAATGCTTAGGCTTGGAACCACCCTATTCTGGTAGAGTCTCATTAATATAATAGAAAAAAAACAAAAAAAAACAATTTCAAAATTGTTGTTGTTGCTGTTATTTTGAGTTGATTCTGACTCATAGTGACCCTGTATAGGGTTTCCAAGGAGTGATTGGTGGGTCTGAACAGGAAACCTTGGGTTAGCAGTCTAGATTCCTTTACAAATACAAATAGGGATATATATATTGTGTATATAATTACTATATATACACTATAAATATATAGTAATTCTAATACTTGTACTTATAAATATAGTACTATATATATAGAGAGAGAGAGAGTGAGAGAGAGAGTGAGTGAGACAGAGAGAGAGAGAGTCCTTGTGTGACACTGTGGGTTAATGTGTCAGACTGCAAACATGTTTGAACTGCAAGGTTGGTAGTTCAAGTTCACCAGCTGCTCCTCAGAAACCCTATACAGGGTCACTATGGGTCAGAACCGACTCGACGGCACTTAACAACAACAACAACATATGT
>NW_006408523.1:28168524-28172557 GCF_000296735.1 Chrysochloris asiatica | reverse complement strand
TTACATAAACTGAATAAAAAAAAAGGTACTGTTAAAATAAGTCTCAAGCAACTTCTTTCACTACCTGCCCCAGGAATAACATTTCACTGTGTGATCTCTAGTGCTCTGGTGGGGCAATGGTTAAGTGTTTGGCTGCTTATGGTCAGTGGTTCAAACTCACAATCCACAACCTAAGAAATAAGACCCGTCAATCTTTTCCCATAAAGATATTGGTCTACACAACCAAATAGGGCAGTTCTACTCTGTCATATAGAGTTTCCATGAGTCTAAACAAACTCCAAGGAACACAACAAAAAATATGCTTTGAATAACTGGAAGAGAGATAGCTTAAATCTGACACAGCTGTGTCAGTTGGAGAATAGTATCCCTTCTTATAAACAGGGAAAGAAGTTCAGAAAGGTAGCTGAACTGCTCAAGATCACAAATCTATAAGAGGCACATTTGGATTTAAACTGTATTTTCTTACTCTCAAATCTGACTTTCACTTTATCCCATCTCTCTCCCACGCTCTCCACAAATGGATAAATAAGGAACTAAGAAATTATGTTCTATCATGCCCTTCTCAAATTAACCTTTGGGAAACTAAGATCAGATCATGAGCAATGCATTAGTAATCAAGGAAAACATTACCAAGTTCATTTGCTTCTACAGAAAGCAAACATGGACGTCTATCTTGTTTCTAGGTTTGGATATAAGGTCAAAAGTAAAAAGTTAATTGTACGTAAGAAATCTATGAGAAGCTAGAACAATGTTTTCTACATCATTGAAGGTATTAGAGACACAAAATTGGATTCTATCCAAAATAATAAAGAATATAACTTTGAAGATGTGATTGGTTGTGTCATAAATTTTCTCAGAATTTTCCTTAAAAGTCAATTTAATTGGTAGACAGGAAATACCTCTGTATTTCCTCAAATCTATGCTCTGGAAGAAAAACAAACATATTCAGCCAAATCTACTCAATTGTTGAAGAAAAATTAGAAACTCTAAAACAATGTATGGAAAACAATGGACTAGAGTTCTAAGTTCTATAGCTCTCATAACCAAAACATGAAAATTAAAATTATGGTTCAGAACTCCTAAGAATGTAATATCAACATTTTATAATGTTTAACTGTGTATTTTCTTACTCTCAAACCTGACTTTCACTTTCTCCTCTATTTCTCCTACATTTCATCCAGAATAATGATTTTCAGCATATATTCTGCCCAAAGTCAGAGATGTGTGATGTATATTGAAAAACACTTTTTCAATGACTAACTTTAGGCCAGAAAAGCTATGTGGTGCCTAGGTATGACTGACTATTCTAAGCAGGACCACAATAGATGGATCCTGATAGAATGGAAGAAAAATGTAAGTCAAACCTCAATTTCTTAAAAAAAAAAAAAAACAGAACAAACAACGAAGAGCAGACTTAATGAACTGGTTGTGTGGAGGACTCCCCGAAACTATTGCCCTTAGATACTCTTCATATCATGGACTGAAGCTAGCCACTGAAATTACCTTGTAGCTAGCAACAACAACAAAATAACCCCAACCCACTGCCATCAACTAGATTCTAGCTCTGAGACTGTAATCTTTACAGGAGCAGATAGCCTCTTATTGTTCCCTTGGAGCAGCTGGTGAATTTGAATTGCAAACTAAATAATTGTTGTTACTAAGTGCCATCAAGTCTATTACAACTCATTGTGACTCTGCATAGGGTTTCCAGAACTCCTGGTGTGATACTGCAGGATAATGCACTGGACCGAAAGGTTGGTTTGAAAGGCCAGGACATTGGTTGAAACCCACAAACTGCTCCTTGGAAACCCTATACAGTGTTGATATGACTCAGAACTAACTTGATGGCACTTAATAACAACATGATTTCCAAGTAATGGCTGGTGGGTTTGAACTTCCAACTTCATGGTTAACAGCCCAGTGCTTATCATACAGTTCCACATGAATATCACAGAATAATGAATATCACCCGCAAATTCTGTATTCCTTTAAGCATATCACCTCTATAGGACCATCAAACGATCAGTATTTATATATCAAATATGTGAATATAAGGGGACAGGGGACATAGATTATTAGAAAAGGACTATTCAGAAAAGAAAAACTGAGAATGCTCATGCATTGGGAAGACTGTAACCACTGTCAATGAATATTTGTGTAACATTGTTGAATGGAAAACTAAACTTTTGTGTAAACATTTACTAAAAAATCAAGGAAATACTATTTTTCAAAAAAGGAGTGACCAAAACTCACAACTTGTAATTATATGTGTATAATATCTCCAATGCAAAGAGATTAATTTTAAACTTTTTCTATCTGTATGTTTGCAGTGCAGCTACTTGTCTGTCAGTTTGCACACTGTGGTGGCTTGTGTGTTGCTGTGATTCTGGAAGCTATGCCAACAGTATTGTAGATAACAGCAGGGCCACTCATGGTGGAAAGGTTTCAGATGAAATTCCAGACAAAGACAGACTAGGATGAAGCAGAGACAGAATACTTCAGAATATTTACTCACTGAAGACCTTGTGAATAGCAGTGGAATACTGTCATATAGCACCAGAATATTGAATATTGAAACCTGATGAAGAGAACCATAATACTATCAGATGCAGTGCCATAAAATGAGCCCCTCAGGTAGAAAGGCACAAAAAATATGCCTGGGGGGGGGGGTTGCTGCCTCAAAGAAATGTTGACTGTGATAACACGAATGGAATAAAGCCTCAAGGACATTTATTTGCTAATGGGACACACTCAAAATGAGGAGAAACAACTGTAAACATTCATTAATAATTGGAGCATGGAATATAAGAAGTATGAATCTAGGAAAACTGTTGTTGATAAGTGCCGCTTAGTAGGTTCCGACTCACAGTGACCTGGTATAGGGTTTCTGAGAAATGACTGGTGAGTTTGAACTCACAACCTTGTGCTTCAAACTGACCTTGCAGTCCAGGGCATTTTCCTGCAGCCCCAACTGGAAGTTGTCAAAAATGAAATATAAAACATAAGCATCGATACCTACGCATTAGTGAACTGAAATGGATTGGAATTCTTCAATTTGAATCTAACAACCACATGGTTTACTATGCCGGGAATGACAAATTGAAGAGAAATGAATGGCATTGCATGCATCATCAAAAAGAACCTTTTAAGATTTACCCTGAAGTACAATGCTGTCTGTGAAGACAAGTTAATACAACTATTTTTTCAAATTTCTACACCAAATGTTAAGGCCAGTGATGATGAAATTGAAGAATTCTACCAACTTCTTCTGCCTAAAATTGATAAAACATGTAATGAAGATGTATTGGTAATTACTGGTGATTGGAATGCAATGATTAGAAACAAAGAGGAAGGATCAGTTGTGGGAAAACATGGCCTTGGTGATGGAACTGATGCTGGAGATTGTATAATAGATTTTGCAAGACCAATGACTTCGTCATTGCAAATACCCTTTCTAAAAAGCATAAAAGACAATGATACACATGAATCTCATCAGATGGAATACACAGAAATCAAATTGACTTCATCTGTGGAAAAAGACGATGGAAAAGCTTCAAATCTTAGTTAAAACAAGGCCAGGGATAGACTGTGGGATTGACCATCAATTGCTGATACTCAAGTTCAGGCTGAAGTTGAATAAAATTAAAACAAGTTCATGAGATCCAAAATATTAACTTAAACATATTCTACCTGAATTTAGAGATCATCTCAAGAATAGATTTGATGAATTAGATACTAATAACTGAAGACCATAAGAGCTGTGGATGACATTAAGAACATAGTATAGGAAAAACCAAAAGGTCATTAAGAAAACTAGAAAGAAGGAAAAGACCAAAATGGATATCAGGAGAGACTCTGAAACCGAAACTGTCTATTAAGCATACAGATGCTAAAGTAAATGGAAGAACTGGGGAGATAAAAGAACTGAACTGAAAATTTCAAAGGGCAGATTAAGAAAACAAAGTCAAATTGTTGTTGTTGACAGGTGCCATCCAGTCGGAACCGACTCATAGCGACCCCATGCACAGCAGAA
>NW_006408523.1:28147105-28166952 GCF_000296735.1 Chrysochloris asiatica | reverse complement strand
AAGTCGAGGCTTGAATTTTTTCTTCAGTTCCCCCAGCTTGAGAAATGCTGACCATGTTCTTCCCTTTTGGTTTTCTAACTCTAAATCTTTGCATAAAATATTATAAAAAAAGTCAAATATTATAATGAAATACAAAAAGACCTGGAGTTAAAAAAATGAAAGGAAAAACATGCACAGTATTTTTCAAACTAAAAGAACTGAAGGAAAAAAATTCAAGCTTCAATTTGCTATATGGAAGGACTTTATGGGGAAAATATTGAATGATCAAAAAGCATTTAAAAATGGACTGTTTAACACAGAATCAATGTATCAAAAAGAAATGGTCAATGTTCAACCATTTCAAGAGGTTACATATGATCAAGAACCAATCTACTGAAGGCAGTCCAAAATTCATTGAAAATTGGTGCAAGGCTTCAGGAATTGATGGAACACAAATTAAACAATTTGAACAAACTGAATAATTTTGGAGGCACTCACTCACTTATGGCAAGAAATACTGGATATTAACTTCCTGGCCAACTGATTGCAAGAGATCGATATTTGCATGAATTCCAAAGACAGGTGATCCAACAGAATGTGGGAATTATGGGGCAATATCATTAATATCACATGCAAGTAAAATTATCCTAAAGATAATTGAATAATGACTGCAACTGACAAGGAACTGCCAGAAACCCAAGATGGATTCAGATGAAGTGGAACAAGGAATCATTATTGACATCAGATGGATCTTGGCTAAAAGCAGAGAATACCAGAAAGATGTTTACTTGTGCATTATTGACTATGCTTAGGATTTTGACTGTGTGGATCATGACAAACTATGGATCACATTACAAAAAATGGGTATTCCAGGACACTTGATTGTGTGCATGAGGAACCTGTACATAGATCAAGAGGCAATTGTTCAAACAGAACAAGGGAATACTGAATGTTTTAAAATCAGGAAGGTGTGTGCCAGGGCTATATTCTTTCACCATACTTATTCAATCTGTATGCTGAGCAAATAATAAAAGGGGTTGGATTATATGAAGAAGAGCATAGCATGAGGATTGGAGGGAGATTCACTAAAAATCTGCATATGCAGATGGTACTATCTTGCTTGCTCATAGTGGAGAGCTTAAAATATTGCTGATGAAGATCAAAGATCACAACCTTCAGTATGGATTGCACCTTAATATAAAGAAAACAAAAGTCCTCACAATTGGACTAATAAATAACATCAACATGTTGTTGTTGTTAAGTGCCATCGAGTCGGGTCCGACCCATAGCGACCCTGTACAGGGTTTCCGAGGGTGTAAATCTTTACGGGAGTAGAAAGCCTCATCTTTCTCCCGCGGAGAGGCTGGTAGTTTCGAACCGCTGACATCAACATAAATGGAGAAAAAATTAAAGTTATCAAAGATTTCTTTTTTTTAGCTTTACACTAGCACTTCATTACAACGATACAATCTCCTCCATGCAACATTATTCAACAATATTTGCTTCCATTTCCTCTTTCCCTCTGTTTTTCTTTTTTTTTTTGGAGGGGGGGTAGTGTTAGAGTGGGAAGATATACACAAAAACACTCAGGAATATATAATAATTTAAACAACCAAAGGGCACATTCTGCAAGCCTGCCTCCTGGCCGCCAGTGTGCAGTCCTTTTCTTTCCATGAGTCTAGAGTCCTCAGCTGCTCCCTCTCTCTGTGTCCTCATCTCTGCCTCCATCTCTGGTGTCACTACTTCACTTGATAGGGTCCTGCTTTCTGCTTGTACTCTTCTTGCTTGATGGTCATAGGGTCCTCTTTTTTTGGACTATAAGACTTTAACTACTCCGCCGTTTTTGTTTTAAAACTTCTACTTTTACAGTTGTGATAGTTGCAATTAGTCATGATAACAATTACTCACTATTGACTCATAAGAGTCTTATCCCCATCTCTTTTGAACACACCTGTCTAGAAAAGATGAAAACTATTCAGTGGGATTTATATCTTCCCCTGTACACTCTTAAACTAAACTCCCTCTTGAAAACTTGTAAGTCAGTCACTTCTTGCCTTTATTGCCCCCTCAGGGTAGATACCTAGTGTCTAAGATGCCTGTCCCTATCTACCCTATATACAGAGAGGATAGGATTGATACTTGATCTGACGACCCCTTCCCTCTCTGTTGGTATTTTGAGCTACTACATCCATGAGTATAGGTCAAGTTCATCAAATTGTAGCAATTTACCCTCATTTCCTTTATCAAAAACATTTATTTTTTTCAATCTTCCTCTAGTCAAGTTCTGATTATCAAGCCATCGAGGCTCGGTCAAATGGCTATTATCTACAAGTTTGGGTTTTCTTGTGCATCTCCCCTTACTTCATATCAGCTGGATGCTTCACTCTCAAGTTCTAGCCCTCTGTTGCTATGTCTTTGTCAAGGGGCTCAGGAGTCCCCGGGTCTTACCACATTTTGGACCAACCAGCCTTTCCTCTTCTCTCTCTCATACCCAGGTCAACAGGAGTCTATGGAATGTGGTTGAACTCAGCCATTTCTTCATTGCTGCCTTTTCCTCTCTTTCAAAGACTTCATTTTGCTTGTGGATCCACAATCTATACTCATGGAAGCAGCAATGACAAAATTAGATGATAAATTGCACTGGGCTTTATATGACTTCTTTAAAATATTCAAGTGCAAAGATATCAGTTTGAAGATTAAGATGTTCCTTACTCAAGCCATGGCATTTCCAATAGCCTCATATGCATGTGAAAGTTGGATTAGAAAGACCATGCATTTGAGTTATCCACAGTACCATGGATTTTCAAAAGAAAAAAACAAATCTGTGTTAGAACAAGAATAGCCAGAAAGTTCCATAGAAGTCAGGATGGCCAGACTTCATCTCTCATACTTCGGACATATTATCAGGAGGGACCCGTCTCTGGAGAAGGCTATTATGCTTGACAAATAGAGCTTCAACAAAAAAGATGAAGACTCCCAACTAGATGGACTGACACTATAACAACAGCAAAGAGTTCAAGTATAACAGCAATTCTGAGGCTAGCCGAGAACTAGGCAATGTTTTGTTTTGTTGTAAGTGGGTTTCTATGAATAGGAACGAACTTGATGACACCTAACATCAGCATGATCTGAAACTTAAACAATTTTATTGGTACACATCTGTTTCCATACTGCATTAATATTGTTGCAAATGATTAGAAGATAATTAGCAGGACAGTTGTTAGTATTAATCCATGTAATTCAACCAGTGGACTCTTAATTTGAAAAAAACAGAAACAACTAAACAAACAGCTCATTAACTTTTAAAACAAAGAAAACAAAGCCTCATTGTATTGTCTGTCCACTTTGAAAACTTAGAATTTCTTTGACTTTACTAATTATTTGATAAATTAAGGAGCTGTCTAATCTTATAAAAGCTTGATATAAATCCATTCAATAAATACCCCAAAATGTATTTTTATAATGATATAAAAACTGCAAAAATAATTAAATGTTCAAAAAATATTGAACTTATTATGATTTATCATACTCTTTCTACTGACAGCCTGATACTGGACAAACCATAGGCGAATAGTGAGTGATCATGTGTGTATAAGAAAATATATGTGAACTAAAAGGTAAGGACTATCTGAAAAATAGGCAACTTCCACTTGAGCAGATAAATAGCTTGTACCTGAAAGAGGAAAATAAACTAGCTAGGTTGCTAAGGGCAGCTCTAAATGCTACTTTTTCAAGCGTGACATTGTACTGTAAGATTAATGTCTGTGCCTCTGCTATTTGTCTATCTGCAAGTGATTAAGATGATGCTATTTTAAGTCAGGTGTTCACCCAACTGTCAACCATCATGAGTTGTGGAGCATAGAGCATAAGCACACAGGCTTAAAGTCTATGCCGTATGTGATGCCCAAGGCACCAAAATGAAAGACAATGAAGGCTAGGAACAAGAAAAAATATGAGCCTCTTATCAAGAAGGATGTCGTCCTTGTCAAGTAAGGCTTACATTTGCTAGAATGTAATAGGATGCCCATCTGTTTTGGTCACAAACACAATTTCGGTACAATGGAAACTTACTTGAGATTAGCTTGAAAGATCTGTTGTTTTGCAGCTCTTTGTCCATTTTCCTGATCTAAGATTTGCAAAGTGTGTAAGTGGATAAGAAAAATAAATTTGGCTAAAGTGACAATGAAAATAATAATAATAATAAAAATCTCAAAGATTCTCCATACATTAGTAAAAGCATTATTATGACTATAACAATTTTATGTTTATCTGGATCCTATTTCAAATGATATTTACAATTCATATTAGATGATATTTCAGAGCATCAAAATGCTCAAAACTTTCATTTCAAATACAAAGCTTTTAATATTGTTTTCTTATAGAAATAGTGATGGTGATCTGTGCTAAAAATAAACAAAATAGAAGTTACCATCCCATTTTTCTAATGAAAACCTGGTAATTGACAAAAGCATATTCCATTGTAAAGGGAGCACTAAGGGATTTTTCTGTTTATTCAAGAAGTTTTGAGGTTACACCATGGACATGTAATGTAGATACTGTTTTACCATGAGACTGTGACTTAGTTTGAAAGTAGGACTGTTTTCATCTTTGTAACCCTAAGACAGTGACAGTTTCTGTAACATTTACAACATCTTGAACAAGACATTTTAAGTTGTAGTGACTCATTTCATTGTTTGTAATATAGGTGTTAAAATTAACAAAATAACAAAACAACTAGTAATAAAACAAATAATAAAATAACAAAATAACAAAATTAAATTAACAAAAATAACTAGTATAATCTAAAAACAAATCTTATTTTTTTAAATATAAAGATGACATAAGACCTGTGAAAAGGTAATATCCAGATACAGAATAAAGGTCAAAAATCATCTGTATGTATAAATAAACTTAACATCAAAGCTCTCACTTTGCTGTGCACCTGCGAACACATAAGTCACCAGTAGACTGCTGAGCACAGGTGTTTGATGTTCAGTTCAGCTGAGACCCCCTAAACAGAATAAACTGTGAAATTTCCTGCTCCATGAGACCTCTGAGTGGATCTTTAAGGAGCTCTTGACAGAGTGAACTTTTCTATATTCCTAAAATTAGTTAGGTTTAAATTCAGCCCCATTGTTTTTGCCACTGAGCTATAAAAAACCTGTGGTCTTACTTGGTACAGCAAAATCAATGTGTCTGTCCTCAGAAAACTGAGGAAAGAGGCATATTATATAATACTCATAATGTTCTGTACTTATTAATAAAAGAGATGACTATACTTGCTCCCAATGAGAAATGGTGAATTGATTTGCTTTAATAAGCTTTGAGGGCAACTCCAAGCTTAAAAGAAGGGAACGAGTGCCTATGTCAGAGAAGGGGCTTGGTATTCTGGGAATTTTGAAAGCTGTGCTTTTCTGGCACCACACCTGAGATTCTTACTCAATCAATCTGTTTGGTGGTGAGGACTGTGTGTCACCGAGTCAGTTTTGACTCATAGCAACCCTGTTTAGGGTTTCTGAGGCTGTAACCCTGAGGACCTTGAAGTCTGAATGTTAGAGAATTCTAGCCCACAGGGTTTCTGCTGTAGTTAGCCTATGAACTGATTTATAAAAAAATTAAAGTCAGGTTTACTGAAGAATTTCATACATATATAAAATCACATTTTTAAAAAAGTACAGTTTTAACAATTGTGACTAGAGTATAGACTTGTAAATATATGGAACAGTTTCATCACACTTAAACCTTTCCTCCTGCCTCTTTGCAATCAATGCCCTCTCCATGCCCCAAACATCCAACAACCACTGATTTGATTTTTGTCACTATAATTTGGCCATTACAAGAATGGCATATAAATGGACTTAGATAGTCTATGTGAAGGACCTTGCGCAACTACCCCCTAGTGGCACTGAATGGGGTCCTGCTTGAGCTTCTGGTCTCTGGAAAGCTTGGGTCTTTTCTTCACCTGGAGACGCTCCCCCTCCACCCCCACCCCCGTACTTCCAGGTTTCAGGAAAATCTCCATACCCCCGCCCATTATAAACTCGCCAGAGCTGTACCGAGACCACACCGCCTTAAATACCCCACTCTGTAGGAGAACACACGGGCTCTAAGTCTCCTTTGGTGACTTAAGAGTGCCCCCTCCCAGGTTTACTCTCAATAAACCTGCCTGCTGTTGAAGCCAAGACTCAGTTCTTCGTCTCTTTCTTTTCCTTACACTAAGTAAGTTAAGTGTAATTCAGTTGCAATGTTCATAATGATTGAATCATTGCCATGCTAAGATTCATCCTTGTTGCATGTATCAGTAACAAATATACTATTTCATTTTATGAGTGTACAACTTTTTACATTCACAGTTAACATGGGCATTGAGTTCTTCTCAGACTTTTACTATTATGACTGGGGTTGTTATGAATATTAACAAACAGATTTTTGGGTGGACGGATGTGTGTATTCATTTCACTTGGAATTGTTTAGTCATATAGTTGTTGTGAAGTGCCATCGAATCAGTCCCGACCCATATCCACCCTGTATAGGGTTTCTGAGGAGCAGCTGGTGAGCTTGCGCAGACATTGTGGTTTCAACCAACTTTGCGTTAACCCACAGTGCCACATCAGGACTCCTAGTCACATAGTAGGTAAAGGCTTAACTTTTATGAGAAAATGACAAATGATTTCCAAAAACGCTGTGTGATTTTGTGGTGCTCTAGAATAAGCGAAGAACCTCAATGTGTGTTTGAACTGCAAGGCCACTCGTTGCAAACCCTATACATAGTTGCTATGAGTTGGAACAGACTCTGGCATTTAACAACAACAACTAGCAATGTATGAGAGATCCATCTGCCCTACATTTTTGCCAGAACATGATATTATCAATTATTTTCATTTTAGTTATTCTAGTAAATATGTAGGAGTCTTGGTGTGGTTTCATATGCTTATTGGCAACATTCTATGGTTTGCATTTAATTAGTGCGCTTCCCAAAGCATTGAAAAGTTGTATGAAGTTTAATTTAGCAATATTATTAAGTTCATGCTTTTAATATCTCATCTAAGAAATTTTTGCCTAATATTATATCAAAATCATGTTTTTGAATGTTTTCTTCTAGAAGTTTTATAGTAGTAGTCCATACATTTATGTCTATGATCCATTTCAAGTTAATTTTACATGATTATGATTTAATATGATTTGTTAATGGTAATTGTCAGTATTCGTTTATTTTTATCATTTGTGGAAAATACATCACAATAAGTTATCTTGTCATCTCTGTCAAAAATTAATTGAACTTATATGTGTGGTTCTGTTTTTAAACTATTCTATTCCAGTGATCTAATCTATATTGTCCTTGGTAAGTACTGTCAAGTCAGTTCCAGCTAATAGTGACCCTGTATGGGGTTTCCAAGGAGCATCTGACGGGTTTGAACCACTGACTTTGTGCAGCAGTCTAGGATTTATCCTGCAGCTCCTCATCAGGACTCCAATGATCTATACGTCTACATTTTAATCAACACCACATTCTTATGATTTCTGTAGTTTTACATTCTATTCTGATAGTTTTAGTCCTTAAACTTTTCTTTTTCAAAGTCACTTTGGTTTACTCGAATGCTTGTTTTTCCACATGGATTTTAAAATAATCTTGTCAATTTCTAAAGAAAAGCAAGTTGATAATTTTCTTGATGAACTTTTGAATTTATAGATGCACTAAGAAAACTGGTATTTTAAAAATCAGGCAGTCTCTGAGTTATGCATGTCTAACTTATGGAAAACTTTTACTTGTTCTTTATTTTAATTTTTAAATTTTTATTGTGAATGGAGTAAAGGTTTACGGTGCAGATCATTTTTCCATTCAATAATTCATACACATTTTGTTTAATGTCATTAATTGCAATCCCATCATATTTCATCTTTTATCCCATTTCTTCTTTTTGTTTCCTATTTCCAATTTCTCCATCTTTCCTCACCCTTATGAACTTTGTCCTTAGGTAAATACTACTTTTCTCAGTTCAATTGTTGGTTATTCTAAGGAGTGTGTGCCTCCCTAGTGTTATTATTCTCTTTATAAACCTGTCAATTGTTTGACTGACCACGTTGACAGCACTTAACAACAACATGACTTGACTGAAATGGAGCCACTGTAATTGTTAGGCAGTTAGATTAGGGAAGGGGAGGCCAAACAGCAAACCATCCAGATACAGTGCTGCAGTTTGGTCATGTATAAAATCACAACAGACTGAATTGTGGGAAAAAGGTTATTAAGGTCCAAGAAAGGAAATGCCAAAACTAAGACAACATTCAGGGTTTCAACAGTGCAACCATTTGAACCAACAAAACAACCATCCATGCACTGGACACAAACATCTGGAGACACTGATGAAAGAACAGGAAACCAAACCATGTTATATTAGTACACAAAAGCTTCTTCTAGGGCAACCATCCAAAAAGACTGGCAAAGACACTGGAAATCAACCCCTCTCCAAACAGTACATAAAAGCGTAGTCTGAATTATTATTAGATATTGTATTCCCTATCACTTGCGAGGTGGAAGCCCCTTCATCTCCCTGTGAGAACATCAATGCTGTGTCTGTTCTCTTTATTATATCTTCCTGCTTATTGAATCCTCTGTCCTTCTGACCCCTTTTGTGTGTGGACTCTATCTATGTCCTAACAATTCTTTGGAGGGACACTAGGACCAAACTACGATAGTTTCTCTCATTCATCCATCCTGTGACAAGGTGAGTTCCATTTCAGACCTGAAGGGTGACTAAAGGTCATCATCAATCAGTGAGCCTGGTCTTTTTTTAAGATTTTGAGTTGTGTTCTTCATTTCAATCCCACTCTATAGAGGGCTTTCAAATATGATCCCTTTCAGAGTTGTTGCTTTTGATGGCTGGACACCATCTAGTTCTTCTGGCCTTAGGGTCATGGAGTGGATGCCTATGTGACCCATTTGTCCACTAGAATAATTATTTCCATGCCTCTTTTCTTTACTCTTATTTGTTCCAGACAGGGAGAGACCAATAGACACTGTAAATCTTTGTGGGAGCAGAAACACTTCTTTTTCTCAAGTTAAGAGGCTTGTGTGCTTGAACTGCTAACCTTGTGATTCACAGCCCAGTGCTTTAACTACAGAGCAGTCTTGCTCTCTAGTGTAAGATATAATTAATAAAGGAAAATTAGTGTGGCATTGGTGAGAACTCTTCTTAGGAAGACCCTTATGTGTCTGTTGGTGCAAGCTGTCACTTTTGCTAACATTGTAGAATAGAGGAGCACTGTTGTTCTCGCGAGTCAGTTCCGACTCACAGCCACCCTGTAGAGGTTACTGAGGAGCAGTTGGTGAGTTTGAACTGCCAACTTTGTGGTTCAGAACAACCTTGTGGTCCAGTGCTTATCTATAGCACCATACCAGGAACACTGAAGGAAAAAAAAAAAAAACTTTAGTTATCCTAATTTTACAAAAAATAACGAAGCTATCTTACAAAGATGCTGTATCATTTTGTTTTTCCACCAGGAATATATCAGAGTTTCTCATGCTCTGCACCTTTGCCAGCAGTAATACTGTCCTTTTTTAGACTTCAGCCATTCTAGTAAGTGTGTGGAGTATCTCATTATTGTTTTAATTGTATTTTTTCTTAATGATGAATGATTTTGAACATTTTTTCAAATGCTTATTTATCATCTTTGAACAATTTTCAAATTGTTGCCCTTTGAAAAAACGGTTCTGTTTATTTTCTAACTGTTGATTTTCAAGAGTTCCTTTGTATATTTTGGATACAAGCCCTTTATCAGATATATGTTTTACAAATATTTTCTTCTAGCCTGTGGCTTCCTTTTATATCCTCTCATATTTTTCAAAGAATACATTTGTTTCATTAAATGCAGTTACTTAAAAGTTCTTTTGTTTATTGGTATGTTTTAAACGCTGTGTCTAAAAATTATTTACCAAACACAAGGGAATTTAGAGTGTGTCCTATGTTTTCTTTTATATCTTTATAGTTTTACATTTATACCTATGATACATTTTTTTTCATTCAAAATTCAATTTATGAAGGTGTAAGATATATATCTAAGTTCATCTTTAAAAACATGTTTACATGTAATTGTTCTTGCACCATTAAAAAATGCATCTTCTTCACTGAATTGTCTTGGCATTTTTTCAAAGATGAGTTGATTATGTATGTGGTAACTATTTCATTGAATGTTGTCCTTATGCTTTTTGCATCCTTCCTTCTACTTGCTTCGTGTTTAATTTACTCCTTTAGTTTTTTCAAGATGCACAGATTATAGATTTAAATCGTTTTCCCTAATATAGCCATTTAACTCTATACAGTTTTTAACAATGCTTTGGCAATATTCTCCAAATTTTGCTTTGCATGCTTTCATCTAATGGAATAGAACATCAAAGTTAAATGACCTTGCAATTTCTTCTTTGACCCATGGATTATTTATCAGATTGTTTTACTGTAAAATATTTTATCATTTTCCAGATATCTTTCTGTTATTGATTTCCAAAGTAGTTATTATTATTATTATTATTTTTTTGCTTAAGGACATACTTTTTATTTCTTTAAGTTTTTTAAGAGTTAAAAAAAATTTTCTGCCACAGACTATGGTTTCATTTGCTGAATGTTTCATATGCACTTGAAACAAATATGCACCCCCATGTGTGCAGTTATCTTGATATGGCAATTAGATCAGATTGACAGCTTCCTTACTGACTGTTTTTCACATTTGTTTGATCAATTCATAAGCAGCAATGTTGAACTTATCAACTGTGTTGCTGTGCAGTGCCATACAGTCAGCTTTGATTCATAGTGACCCTATATAGGCTTCCAAGGGGCAGTGGTGAGTTTGAACTGCTGACCTTATGGTTCACAATTCTTTCATTATGTGCGTTATTGCTCTGTTTTTAGGTTCTTAAAAATTAATATTGTAAAACATTGATAAGTTGAGCATATTACCCTGAGTATAGCTCTAGCAATTTTGACTGTATCAGGTCTTGTTTTATTCTTGTATAAATAGAGCTAGTCTCAGTTTTCTTTTGATTAGTGTTTTAGTAGTATATTATATTCCTGATGTTTTCGGTTTAACCAATTAAATGATATAGTGTATTTCTTAAAGAAATAATCCTTCTGTCGACAGCACCTAGTTAGGTATTGAGTTGTTATCTGTCATTCTTTGCATTATATTTAGAAAGTTTAAGCCGTCTTAATGTAATTTAATTAGCAGTATGTTGTTGTTGTTGTTATGTGCCGTGGAGTGGGTTCTAACTCACAGCGACCTTGTACAGGGTCTCTGAGGCTGTAAATCTTTAGGGGAGCAGAAAGCCTCATCTTTCTCTGGCGGAATTATTAGTATGTTGTTGTTGTTAAGTGCCGTCGAGTCAATTCTGACCCATAGCAACCCTGTATAGGGTTTCCAAGGAGCAGCCGGTGAGCTTGAATCACTGACCTTGCAGTTCAAGTGACTTTGCAGTCTGATGCATTAGCACACAGAGCCACACCAGGATTCCAATTATCAGCATGGTTGTGCTTAAATCTATTATCTTGATATTTATTTTATTTTTTTGTTCATTTTTCCCAATTTTTTTCTGTTGAAATTGATTCATTTGATTTTAATTAATGGAATATTTTATGATGATATTTCATCTCTAAAATTAACATGTGGTTATGCAGTTTTAAAAAATGCTTTTAAAAAATTATTGTTCTATGTTTTACGATACACCATTTAACTTATATGGCTGCCTTCAAATAATTTTATGCCATTTCACATAAAGTACAATAAAATAACCTTACAACAAAATATTTCTGGTTCATCGCTCTCATTTTTGTATTATTGTTGTTGTTGTTAAGTGCCATCAAGTTGATTCTGACCCATGGTGACACCATAAAGGGTTTCCAACGAGCAGCTGGTGAGCTTGAACTGCCAACCGTGCAGGAAATTTGTGTTATTGCTGTCATACAATTTAATTGGATACATGTTTTTATTCACACTCCTCCTTGTTTCTAGTTTTTGCTTTGTTGTTGTTGTTCTGTGCCATTGAGCCAGTTCTAACTCAAAGCAAACTTGTATAAAGTTTCCAAGCAGTGGCTGGTGGGTTTGAACTGCTAAACTTATGATTAGCTGTCCAGTGCTGATCCCACAATGACATAAAGGACTCCTGTTTTGCTTTAGAGATCAATTACCTTTCATGGTGAATAAAAATATAAATGTCTTCAATATTTTTTCACGTTACCACTTCTGATACTCTTTTATTCTTTGGGTACTTCTAAACTTTCACCTCATATCATCATTATCTGCCTGACAAGCTCTGAAACATTTCTTGCAATGCAGTTCCACTAAAAATGAATTCATTAGCATTTTTTTCCAAAAAAAATGCACTTATTTCATGTTCATGTTTGAAATAGCTTGTGCTGACCTCTGCAATTCTTTGATTATTTATTATTTTAGTAAAGATCTTACTCCATTGTATTCTGACTTGTACAAGTTCTGATAACAATTCTGTTGTTATTTTTATTCCTGTGCCTTTGTCTACAACACTCCTGATTTCTCTGGGTGCCCTCCTTGTTTTTCTTTATTATTAACTTTTAGCCATTTGATTATAATATGTGTATCATGTCTGTGTATATGTGAGTCTTATCTTTGGTTTGTTTTCCTACAGAATATTTCAAGTTTAGTGAACTCTATTAAATTTGCCACATTTTAAATCTGCCCAATCCTCCGTTTGACTCATAGTTCTCATTTGTCTAAGAATAGCTACCATCCACTCAACCATGTTGTGCACCTTTTCTAGTAGACCTGTAATATATTAATTATAACTATTTAAATATCTTTCTCATAGTAGCAAACTCTGGATTGTCACTCTCTGATTGAATTGTTACTTTAGTTGCCAATGTGTTTCAGAGCAGAACTATGCATCATGGAATTTCTAATGACTACCCTTTGAGAAGCAGTCTACAAGTATTTCTTCAGAGGTGGCTCTGGGTAATTTCAGCTGCCAACCTTTAGGTTAATATCTGAGTACACAAGCATTTGTGCTATCCAGGAATTTCTAATATCTTGAAAATAGGTAGTTTTAATGCTTTTAGAAATTGAAATCTGGACACCGGTAAATAAAATTATACTAAATACCAAGAACTGCCCATAAATATGTAGTTTTTGTCTTCTCTTAAAATGGGAAACTGAGTCACTATATTGTAGCTAAGTCAAGTGTCAGTGTTATTGCTAAAATGACTTTAAGTGGACCACAGTCTTCAAGTACTCCCAACAGTGACCTGCTGCTACCTTGTGTTCAGAAGGTTCTGATGTGAAGTGCCAGATCATTTTATCAGAGCTTCTGTATTCTCCAACTTTAGCAAGATTGTCTGTCTTCACCACAGATGAACAGGTAATTTCCCCTTTCCCAGATGCAATGGATTCTGTGACTTATCAATGAAGATGGGAATTCTGTGTGTATACCTTCTTTTGCCTTCCTTAGTTGCCACTGATTTTTGCCTGGCATTTTGGGCTGTGAGGGTTTCCTGTCCCTCCGGTGGATGAAGATAACTTTTATTTTTACCCCAACCACAGTGGCAGCCAGGAAATGACAAATGGAAGAGAAATGACATCATATTAATCATAAAAAAAAAAAAAAATCCAAAATCTAAAGGAGATCTGGTAGCATAGTGGTTACGAATAGGGCTGCGAACCGCAAGGTCAGCAGTTCGAAACTACCAGCTGTTTCACGGAAGAAACATGAGGCTTTCTGCTCCCATAAAGATTTACAGCCTCGGAAACCCTATACAGGGTCGCTATGAGTCAGAACCGACTCCATGGCACATAACAACAACAACATCTTGAAGTACAGTGCTGTCTGTGATGGAATATTATCCATACACCTAAGTGGTGCTGTGGGTTAATGTGCCAGACTGCAAAGCTGTTTGAAATGCAAGGTTGGTGGTTCAAGCTCACCAGCTGCTCCTCAGAAACCCTATACAGGGTTGTTATGGGTCGGTACTGACTCGATGGCACTTAACAACAACAACAAAAGGAAGACCAATTAATACAACTGTTTTGAATTTACACAACAATCACCAAAACTAGTGATGATGATATTGAAGAGTTTTATTAATTTCTCTAGTATGCAATTAATCAAACATGCTATCAAGATGTATTAGAAATTACTGGTGATTGGAATGCTAAGGTTGAAAACAAAGAGGAAGGATCAATAGTTGGAAAATATGACCTTAAGTGATAGAAATGATGCTGGAGATCACATGATAGAATTTTGCAAGATCACAGACATCTTGCAAAACAAAACCTGGGGTAGACTGAAGCTGAAGAAATTTAAAACAAGTACATGAGAGCCAAAATATGACTTGAACATATCCAACGTGAACTTAGAGATCATTTTAAGAACAGATTTAGTGGCTTATTGCTAACTACCAAAGACCAAAAGAGTTGTGGGATGACATTAAAAACATGATAGAGGAAGAAAGTAAAAAGTCATTAATTAGACAAAATAAATAAAAAAATAAAAAGAACAAAATGGATGTCAGAAGAGACTCTGAAACTTGCTTTCCAGTGTAGAGATGCTAAAGCAAGTGGAAGAAATGAGGAAATAAAATATCTGAACAGAAAATTCTAAAGGACAATTTGAGAAGACAAAGTCACATTTTATAGTGAAATGTGCAAAAACCTGGTGTTACAAAACCAGAAAGGAAGAACACAGTCATCATTTCCTAAGCTGAAATAATCGAAGAAAAAACTTAAGCCTTGTCTTGTGATATTGAAGAATTCTATGGGCAAAATGTTGAATGATGAAGAAAGCATCAAAAGAAAACAGAAGGAATTCACAGTCACTGTACCAAAATGAAGTGATTGATGGTCAACTGTTTCAAGAGAGCATGTGATCAAGGGCACCTGACACTGAAGGAAGGTGCATGGAAGGCATTGACAAAGAACAAGACTCCAAGAATTGATAGAATGCTAATTGATACCTTTCAGCAAACAAAGGCAACACTGGAGGTACTCATTCATCTATGCCAAGAAATTTGGAAGACAGCTACCTGATCAACTGATGGGAAGAGGTCCATAATTGTGCTCATTCCAACGAGAGGTGATCTAATGGAATACAGAAATCATTAGACAGTATCATTGATATCGGCTGCAAATACCATTTTGCTAAAGATGATTCAAAGATGGCTACTGCAGTACATTGATAGGAAGCTTCCAGAAGTTCAGATGGGGACATGGAATGAGTGATATCATTATTATTGCTGATGTAAGATGGATCTTGGCTGAAAGCAGAGAACACCAGAAAGATATGTAACTGTGCTTTATTGACTATACATAGGCTTTTTAAAAATTTTATAATAGCGTAACAACATTTAATTTTCTGCCAAGATTCTGTGCAAAGAAGATGTAATTCCTAACAATTATGTAAAAATGGGAAAGGATTTGTAGTGTTTTGTTGGTGTGTGTGTGTGTGTGAACTGAGTGAGCGTTTACATGGGAGAACATCAGCTTTACACCATCGTTTCGTTGCAATGATTACAGTCTCCTCCGAGTATTATCATTCAACAGTATTTGCTTCCATCCCTCTGCTTTTTTTTTTTTTTGGGGGGGGGGGAGGTGTACACAAAAGCACTCAGGTAGATACAATGTACACCAACAAAGGGCACATTCTACAAGCCCTCCTCCTGGCCACCAGCACTCAGTCGCTCTCTTTCCATGAGTCTAGAGTCCTCAGCTGCTCCCTCTCTCCATGTCCCCATCTCTACCTCCATCTTTGATGTCACTGCTTCTCTGGATTGGGTCCCACATTCTGCTTGTGCTCTTCTCCATTGGTGGTCCTAGGTATACATAGGCTTTTGATTGTATGGATCATGACAAGCTATGGACAGCATTTCAGGAACAATTAATTGTGCTCTTGAGGAACCTATACTTAGACCATGGCACAGTTATTCAAACAGAACAGGGGACATGAATAGTTTAAAATACAGAAAGGTGTGCACCAGGGTTATGTTCCTTCACCATACTTATTCAGTCTGTATGCTGAACAAATAATCCATGAATCTGGATTCTATGAAGAAGAACATGGCATCAGGATTGGATGAAGACTCAGTAACTACCTGCAATATGTAGGTAATACAATCATGCTTGTAAAGTGCAGAGGACTTAAAATGCTTACTGATGAAGATCAAAGACCACAGCCTTCAGTATGGGTTGCACCTCAACATAAAGAAAACAAAAATCCTCACAACTGGACTAATAAATAGTATTAGGGTAAATGAAGAAAAGGTTTAAGTTGACAAAGAATTTATTTTACTTGGATCTACGATCAACACTCATGAAAGCAGCAATCAAGAAACCAAATGACGTATTGCATTAGGCAAATCTTCTGTATAAAACCTATTTAAAGTGTTCAAGAGCAAAAATGTCAGTTTGAGGACTAAGGTGTACCTCACCTGAACCATGATATGTTCAATAGCCTCATATGCATGTGAAAGTTGGACAGCGAATAAGAAAGACCATAGAAGAACTGATGCATATGAGTTATAGTGTTGGACAACAATATTACAAGTACCATGGATACTTGTTTGTTAATCTGGCCATCTTGACTTCCAAGGAGCATTCTGGCTCTACTTCTTCCAACATAGATTTGTTTGTTATTCTGGCAGTCAACCAGAAGACCAAACAAATCTATGTTGGAAGAAGTACAGCCAGAATGCTCCGTGGAAGCCAAGATGGCCATACTTCATCTTTCATATTTCAAATATATTATCAGGAAGTCCTTGTATAAGGACTTGTATAAGGAAGGCAGTGAAAGAGAGTAAAACCCTCAATGAGATGAACTGGTGCAGGGTAGCCAGAAGGGCCTCAGTCATAGCAAAAATTGTGAGGATGGTGCAGGTGCGGGCAGTATTTCATTCTGTTGTGAATGAAGTACTGACTTGATGGCACCTAACAGCAACACTGTGGCATCCAATGTCAGCCAAGGACTTGGGCATTGAGAGATAATGGTGAAACATTCCTTTCATTTCCCTGATGGCAAATGAAATTTGGAGCAGAGTTCATTAGTTTATATCTATTGTGAAGCAAAAGCCAATCATTCTCAGAAAAAGGTTCTCTTAGGTCTTCTGTAAATGGAAACTTTTTCATGTGCATCTGGGAAGCCAATCTAAAAAGCTGGCATGGACTCTTGTATCTATGGCTATTGGGCATTCTAAACTATCCCACTAGCCCATATTAGACCTTGAAGTGTTTGTTAAAATCCCTTGTTTCTTCATACCTCCTTTGATGACTGGCAGTCCCCTCCACTCATACTTTTCAAAAATGGGAAAAACAAAACAAAACGTGTATGTGTGTCCTATTTGTCCCTGGAGCTACTTGTCACCCTTTGGGCTATGATTTTCTATATATTTTATATTATTCTCATTGTTACAGTGTAGTAAACACTGTTTGTGGCTCTACATTTTAAATGAAAATGGAGTGTGATATAGAGTTGTTTTTACGTGCCTTCAAGTTGGGTCTTTCTCATAACAACCCTATATAGGGTTTCCAAGGAGTGTCTGGTGAGCTTGAAATGTGGAGTTTGTGCTTCAAAATGACCTTGCAGAATAGCGCATTAACATGCAGCATTACACCAGGACTCTGTAATATAGAGTGATGGTGGTGGTGGTGTGCCATGGAATTGGTTCCAATTCATAGCGACCCTGAATAGGATTTCTGAGGCTGTAAATTTGTATCGGAGCAGAAAGCCTCATCTTTCTCCCATGGAACAGCTGGTAGTTTCGAACTGCTGACCTTGAGGTTAGCAACCCAACTTGTAACCACTATACTATCAGAGCTCCTTGTGATGTAGACTTGGCTCTAACAAATGCTTAAAATTATTGAAAGCACTGAACACTTGGAATGAAGTCATTAGTTTCCATCTCTGTCACTTATGAACTACATGAAAACTCAAGCTATTTTCCTTATTGTGACTTATTTCAAATTCATTGTTCCTTATCTCAGAAAAACATTGAGGTATGCTATGAACACTATATATTTAAATCATCTAATATGCATTAAAGGGGTCCTGGTAGTATTGTGGATTATGAGATGGGCTGTTAACCCTAAGGTCAGTGGTTCAAATCTACCAGCCACTTTGTAGGAGAAAGATGATGTTTTTTTCTCTTGTAAAGGTTTACAGCCTCAAAAAACCTATATGGGGTTCTTATGAGTCAGAATTGCATCAATGGCATACAACTACCACAAATATGGAAGTATTCATTTCTCAAGCTTAATGTTATCTTTTGAGTTGTCCTGCTAGGTCACTTGTATAATCTCCAGAACCTGAGGGATCAAAATTTTAAATAAAATGAAAGTGGAGGAAAAAAGCTGAAAACAAAATTGGAAATCATAGTTATTTCTCTTTAGAAGGGTAGGTACAATAAGAATCATATAGCTCTCTATGTCTTAAAGTATTAGTAGAGCCAAAATATGTGCAGATTAAAATATCTTTTAATCAGATATTAATACAGATTTATTATTCTTCCTTTTGTGTGTTTGTTTTTAAAAATCTGTATTTACCATGGAATATTATTTACAGTCTCTTTATTCTCCATAGGGAATTCCAAACCACTAACACAAATACATTCATTTTACGAAGGATACAAGACTGTAATGCTTACAGAGATTTAAAGAAAACTTCCCTGGAGCTAAATGTGAAGATGCCTATCATTTATGAATAAAGCACCCTCCAGGTCCCAGTGCTGACCAGAATAGAAACATTTTAGCAATGAGTGAACGGAATGCTCATAATAACTATACGAGGGTGGTGTTATTGTGTACATGTACCCAGAGGTGATGAAAGTGTTTAGTAAATGAAAAAAATAAATGCGTATCCAATTTTTTACCCTCTCAACAGACTGATAAAACAAAAACTTAGTAGAGCTAAAAGTAATGAAATGAAACTGAGCCAAGAAGAATTTAACTCCATCTAAAGGGGGAAAGATAGCGGACAGATTTATTAAAGTATGCAGGAGTCTCCCTAGGGGAGTGTTAAAAGCCTGACCTCCTGAATCATTTCAAAAGGGCCTGGAGAAACACACACACTCAGACACACAAATATTAAGCAGCATGGTATAAATACTTATTGGTACTGACTAGCAAATAGGCTAAATGTTTGACTTGCCTTCAATGTTTTTGAAGACAGTTAGGTTATAAATAAGCCTCGTAGCCAAGTACATTTAGAAATTAAGGATAGGAATTAGAACTATATGTGAAGAAATTTTGGATTCATTTGTATGTAATATTGGAAAAAGAAAAAGTCTTTGCATACCAATGTGCAAAAGTAGTAAGTCACAAAATAAAGATATCATAAATTTTACTAATTTAAAATTTAAATATTCTTACGGTTAAAGTCAAGTATATTCCTTCTTTCTTTAACATGTATTTGCTATGGAATAATATTGATAGTCTCTTTATTTTCCATAGGGAATTCCAAATCAGTAGCACAAATATATTCATTTTAAGGAGGAAGCAAGACTGAAATGCTTACAGAGCATTAAATATAATAATAAGAAGAAGATAAATAGAACAATCACAATAAGTAATTAACTAAAAATCAAACCCAATGCCACTGAGTCAATTTTGACTCATAGTGACCTTTCAGGACAGAGCAGAGCTTCTCTTTAGAGTATCTAAGAATGCAGATCTTTATGGAGCAGATAGCCTCAGCTTTCTGCTTGGAGTGGCTGGTGGGTTTGAACTATAGACCTTTTGATTAGCAGCCCAATACTTAATCCCCTGCACTACCATTCACTGGGCAATTATTAGATGCCAAGTACTCTGCTACCTACTTTGTTAAGACTGGTGATAATATTGTTGTTGTTGTTGTTGTCAGGTGCCAT
>NW_006408523.1:28129524-28146691 GCF_000296735.1 Chrysochloris asiatica | reverse complement strand
TGATTCCTGGACAGTTCCATGTAGAACTGCTCCATAAGGTTTTTCAGACTGTGATTTTTTAGAAGCAGATTGCCAGGACTTTCTTCCCAGGTTCCTCTGCTGGGTTCAAATTGGAAATTTTTTGGCTAGTAGTCAAGTTTTTAACAATTTGTGCTACCCAGAGACTCCTTTATAAAGATTATCTAATTTTCTCAACAACTAAATGATATATTTAATATTATTGTCCACATTACATAGACACTCTTGCCTGGATTTATTAATTTGACCGTGTTCACAAGTTTGCAAGTAATTTTGCATTATTTCAACATCTTAAGTATGTACTTCAAGTTAGTGCTTCTTGGCATTTATAAGTATATGCATCAACCAGGGGTCTTGTTAAAATGAAGATTATGATTCATGAAATCTGGGTTAGGACACAAGTCTGTATTTCTAATGAGTTGCCAAGTAATGACTATTCTGTCTACAAAACATACTGTAACTTGTAAGGTTGTAGAAAATGTCTTTTTATTACTAAAGTGCATCACTTCACATGTGGACATCAAATGAATCAATCATAAATATCGTTCATTTGACAATGAGATGCTATTATGAGTTTGTACAAGAAAAGGTAAAAAAATATTACCGTGAGGATTTCATTTCATACATGCACAGTTTATTCCAGACAAAAGTATATGAGCATGTCCCTGTGATCAGTGTATGGCTGCAGACAAGTTCTCTCAGTAATACTCATCTTAGTTTCCTTATAGTGCATTCTGAAAACCAAGAATACTTTAATACTTTCTCTGCCATGGGAAAAAAACAAAACAATTTTGAGGTAAGGGCCAATATAAAATTTTTAACAAAATTCAACTGGTCATTTCCTAAATCATTAAAACTTTGTAGCAAGTTTGCATAAATTCTGACCCATCTAAAATGGAAGTTTTTAGATAGTTCACTTATTTTAAAGAAGGTTAAGAAGAACTCAAAGAGAAGGAAGATTGTCAACTTGAATGAAGTATTGTGACAGAAATTCAGAAATGAATGGAAGAAGACCATAGAATTACCAGCTGAATTAGGATCTCACATGGAATAGCATGATTAATTCTAATCAACCGTCTTGATCTCAGCAAGATTTTGATTCTATAGTGTCAAAAAAATTGTAGGAATATCACATAGTTCAAAGAACAGATGATCTTTTCTTAAGTCTTGTTGTTGGTAAGTACCGTGGAGTCGGTCCCAACTCATAGTGACCCTGCACAGGGTTTCCAAGGCTGAAAATCTTTACGGGAGCAGACAGCCTCATCTTTCTCCCATGGAACCACTGGTAGTTTTGAACTGCCGATCTTGAGGTTAGCAGCCTGATTCATAACAACAGTCTTAAGTAAGGTCAAATCTAATGACGATAATTTTATAAAATGCATCTTAATCAGAGATTAGTCTTGGAATACCATATGATCCAGAGAACAATGTCCATTCTAAAGAGTGGCTTCCAAGGGGCTCTGTTGGACTAGTTAAATTCAAAGTTAAAGGCAGAGAAGTCAGCTCTGAAGATATGGAGGCTGTTTGAGAGGATTTGTAAAGAGTAAATTTAGGTTGTATGCTGTGTAGTGGATTCTGACTCATAGCATGAAACTATACAGGCATAGTATGAGTCAGAATCAACTACACAGCACACAACAACCACTACTAAGGGGTAATTTTAAAAGTACCATGGACTGTAGCAAGAACAAACAAATCTGTTTTGGAAGGAGTATACATAATCATTGGAACATATATAATAGATAGAAGATACAGGTTGATGGAATGGTCTAAGGTAACTTAGGGGGTCAGATATATTTGTGAAAAAACTGACTCCACAGTGACCACTGATAATCACGTTCCTGCTAGTAGCTGGACACTGTCTACAGGCTGCACTACCTACCACTAACCTAGAAGTCCTTATTTATCTTCCTAAATTTGTAGTCTGCTCAACATTCTGTCATATTTTGGAACAGTAACTTAAACTATCGTCAAATCAAATGCAGATTTCTAAAACCTAAAGTCACTATGGGTCGGTACCGACTCAATGGCACCTAACAACAACAACATGGCAATGTAAAAGAAAACAGCCCAGACTTTAACTAACATCTAAATTTCCAGCAACGTGGATAAATCTGAAACCTTTATTATGGCTGAATAATATTGCACACACAAATCATCTGGAATAATATGGTCACCAATCTTTACATGAAAGGTTGATAACTGAAGCAGTAGAAAAAATAATGGTTTTCAATCCTGCAAATAAATTTGAGTCTGCAAACTAAAAGCAATTTAGAATAAACAGTATTAAGAATGCAATTTAACTGAAACACTTTAGCCAGTAATTCTTAGGTGTGCCCAGGATACAGTGGTGGTGATGGTTATGGTTATGTGCCATGGAGTCGGTTCTGACTCATAGCAACCTTGTACAGGGTTTCCGAGGCTGTAAATCTTTATGGGAGCAGAAAACCTCATCTTTCTCCCATGGAGTAGGATACAGTAGTCCCTACTTAAAAAAAAAAAGCAAACATATTATCAGGCTCTGGTAATGTAGTGTTTACAACTTGGACTGCTAATCTCACAGTCACCAGTTCGAAACTACCAATGATTCTTCAGGAAAAAGACAAGACTTTCTGCTCCCATAGAGATTTACAGCCTCAAAAGCCTTATACAGGGTCACTGTGAGTCAGAACCGACTCCGCAGCACATCACTGCAACAACCATAGACCTGCAAGAATCCTGGTTGGCGCTGTAGGATAAGCACTGGAGTGGTAAGTGAGAGGTTGGCAGTTCAAACCCACTAGCCTCTCCTCAGAAACCCTACACAAGGTTTCTATGGGTTGGAACAGTCCATGGTACTTAATAACAGCAACAACATAGACCTAATGAATCAAATGGAGGGTTAAAACCCAGAAATCTACATCTTAGAGGCCCCAGTCCCAGCCCTTCCCACTAAGATTCTACTGTATGTTGAATTTTGCAAATTACTGCTGTAATATATAGTGAAAGATGTAGGTAAGTCATTCTCACTCACACATCAGTCTAAGCTGTTGTTGCTGTTGTATGTTGCAGAGTAGTTTTCGACTCATAGCAACCCTATTTTTGGTTTCTGAAGAGTGACTCGTGGGTTTGAATGATCAACCTTGTGCTTAGCAGTCCAGTGCTTGTCATATAGCAACACACCAGGACACCTCAGTTTACGAGTTATTGTTGTTGTTATTGTTGTTAGGTGTCATTGAGTCAGCTCCAACTTATAACAGCCTTGTGTACAACAGGACAAAGCACTTCCTAGTCCTTTACCATCCTCAAAATTGTTGGTAAGTTTGAGCCCATTGCTACTTCCATTGTGCCAATCCATCTCACTTGGGGGTCTTCCTCTTTTTCATTAACCTTCCACTTTACCAAGTATGATATCCTTTTTTAGGGACTGGTTCCTCCTGATAATATGTTTGAAACATGAGAGATGAAGTCTTGCCATCCTGGCTTCAAAGAAGCATTCTGGATGTACTTCTTTGAACACAGATTTATCTGGTCTTCTAGTAATCCATGATACTTTTAATATTTTCCAGCACCATAACACAAATGCATCAATTCTTTTATGATCTTCCTTATTCATTGTCCAAATTTCATACACGTATGAGGCTATTGCAAATACCATGACTTGGGTCAGGTGTATCTTAGTCCTCAAACTGACATATTTGCTCTTGAACAAACTCTGATAGAGCAAAAAGCACCAACTGCATCAATACCAACTATGCAATGATACTTCCTTTTGTATGTAGTCCAACCATCTTAAGTGATATCTCAATCTTTGTCTTCAAGTGGGGGGGGAGGGGAGCAGATCTATAGCTTTGCTAGTAGTTCAATGAAGCTCATCATGTATTTCTATATACTTTTAAATTGAGGAATTGGTGATCATGGTTCAACAAGGTTAATTTTGATGCCAGCCCTTTTATTTCAAAGCTCTTTACTAGTGAAGTTTGAAGGTGTTGTGGTTTCTGACTTCATTCAAAAGCAGCATGCCCTCAGCTCTCCAGCTGAGCCCAAGACACTAAGAATACAGGTGTAGGAAGAAGTCATTGCGAGACTAATTTCAAGTAGCCTCATGAGACAGTGACACTTTCCAGAAAATGGCTAATTATGAATACTATGACACAATTGATACCATTTTTCTTTCTGTTCTTATCTTACTCCCATGATTATGGCCATACAAGCATTGGTGCTGCCAACTGGAATTTATCATGGAGAATCTCAATGACTTAGAGAAAATGCAGTATTTGAACTAAGATGGCCATGAAATTTCTGAGGAAACTAATTTAGGGGTTGACCATTTCAGACACATGTTGAAAATATGAGAACAGTTTTTGTGCTATTATGACTCTGATATGATTTGATAGTGAAACTAGACCAGGGTTTGAGATGGGCAATGAAAAATATTTGTGTTCTTTCATCAGATACAGGCATCCTAATGAGCACTTATGACTTAGATAGGCAGGTGTGTTTATCTATGTGTGCCTGTGATTTTGTGATGTGTTGATGCTATCTTTTGGGATGCATATTTATATAGTCAGAATGTTCATTTTTCTTTCTGTGGTATGCATTTTCAGAATTCTTTTGGGCATTTCACTAGTGCTCACGGTGGCAGTAGTTTTGGCATTGTGCCATTTTTATTATGGCAATGTAATTTGAAGTGCATATTTTGAATATGTGAGATGGGTAGTTGGAATTAGATTTAGGGAATTTTTAAGAAAATAATGCCTCTAGACAAAAAAATACTGGTTTTTGCAGTACTAAACTGATATTATTATTATATTACAGCACTCAAATTTTACTGAAATATAGAAGCAAGGATTTACTAAAATTGAACTCGAAGCCATAATCAGCTTGTTATTCACAGTATGATTTGTAGCTCAGCAACATCAGCAGCACCTAGGAGTCGGCCAAAAAAATGCAGAATCTCGGGCTCCCCCTCAGAACTACTGGGGCACAATCTATCATTTTACAAAATTCCAATTGGTTTACATGCTCATCATAATTTCAGGGGTGAAATTAATAATATTTGATTTACCCAACAATGAACATACACTCTGATTTACTGAGGTTTATGCCATCCGCTCTGGGAGTTCAATTGTACAGCAATGATGCCATCAGTATAAATCTTACAGATGTAACATCTCTCAGAAGCACAGATCCAAATATGCTTATTTGCAAACATTCCTTTAATAGTTGTGACATTGAGTAAGTTACTTAAATTTTCTGTCCTTTAATTTCTTCATCTATAAAATGGAGAAAACAATAACACTTTCATTATCAGGTTGTTGTGATGATTATATTAACTGCAGATGTAAAGATTTTAGAAAAGTGCCCGATATATGTTGTTGTTAAGGAGCGTCAGGTAGATTTCAACTCATAGCGAACCTATCTCGGTTTTCCAAGGAGTGACTGGTGGCTTTGAACTGCTGACCTTGTAATTAGCAGTCTAATACTTAATATACAATGCAACACCAGGCCAGATATGTTGTTGTTGTTGTTGTTGTTGTTAAGGGCCACTGAGATCAGATATACAGAACATATTAAATAATCATTTATTCTAGCAGTGTTTTTTGATGTAAAGCACTGAAGTATTCAGGACTGAGAACCAAGATGGGTGAGTGAGTGTGAAATAAAATAGGACTGAACTGCTACCCAAAAGTTCTTCAGTTCAAACCCAATAGCCACTCCTCAAGTTGCTATGAGTTGGGACCGACTGGACAGCACTTAACAACAAAAACAATATTGATACTTTATAAACTATAAAAGGGCCATTTATTGGCCCCAATTTCTCATGGCGACACTTTCTTTTGGTACCAAACAAAGCAAGTCAAAGGCCAGGCTAGTGACAACTAGTGTGGTGCTATAGAATTAGCACTCAACCACAAGGTCAGTTTGCACCTCCTGGTTGTAGTTTAAATTCACCTGTCACTCGTTGGAATCACTATACAGGGTCACTATGAGTCAGAACTGACATGCCAGCACTTAACAACAACAACAACAGTGGAGACTCTCTGTTCTTCAAAGAATGCATTAATTTTCTGATCATGGACTCCAAGAAATCTACCTGCTGTCCCAGAGGTCTGCCAAGTTCCCAGAGGTCTGCCAAGTTCAGCCAGGACAGCAGGAGGTAGTCTGAATGCCGATGGTCAGCACTATTTTACAGCACCCTTCATCAAAGAGGTGCAGCAAATCCCCAGGAAGATGGTTGGATGCATCAAAGGTAAAGCAAAAAAAAAATCAGACAATTTTCAAAGATGTCTTTTTGTCTAAAGGGAATTTACAGAAAAGGATGATGTACTTGAAGGAGAAATTTAGCCGAAGGGGATAAGATTCACTTGTTATTCTAGCTGCTCCATGTATTGCCATGTCTCCTGGCTTTTACAATTGTGTTTTTACTTAGAATCCACTTTCTACAAGATTTACTTAAGATCAAATTTCTAGAAATGGGATTTTTTAGAATAGGTGTATCTCCTGTTTAAATGTGATACTGAAAGGGAAAAAATGTACAGAACGAATCTTCCTTGAAAAGGCAATTTCAAATAATGTTTTACAGAGAATTATACTGAATCTGTGTAACAATGATTTCTTCTTAAAAATAAAGAAATAGAAAATGATGTAACTAAAAGTGGCATTTGAATATGAAGGTTTTTTTTCTTTTGTTTTGTTTTGTTTTTGTTTTTTTACATTTGCCACATGGAAAGTAACAATAGTTAATTATTCATGTGTCATAAGACACTGTCTACAAACCAGAAGTGAAAAACAGCAATGATCACACAAGAGACAAATCCGACCATATATTGGACTTTTGTAAAGTGTCAATGCTTTGCAAGCATTGCTTATGATCCTATCAATGAACTACAAAATCAATAACCAGACCCACTGCCACCTAATGAATTTCGATACATAGTTTTTGGAGGCCGTAAATCTTTACAGGAGCAAAAAGTCTCATTTTTCTCCTGTGAAACTGCTGGTGGGTTTGAACTGCTAACCTTGTGGTTAACAGCCCAATGCTTATCCTACCAGGGCTTCTTCAACAAACTACAGGATAGGTATTATTATCAGGCAGCATATTATCAGATAGAGCTGTTTTACAGGTGAAGAATCTACTGGTCAGAAAAGTTATGTAATTTGTGCCAGGTCACAGAGCTGTGGTAAGAGAGAACTAAGTAGGTGACTGAATTAGTGTAAATCAAACTCTTCCCTTAAGGAAAGCAAATAAACTCTCCCTCTAAGAATCTTGAATTTAGTTATAACAATAACTTAGAAACCATTATATTTCACTTTTATGCTTGATACTTGCTCACTACTTCATATATTGATACCCAAAGCCTCATGGCACCTGCACTGGAAGCTCAGTGGGTTAAGCATTGGGCTGCTAACTGCAAGATCAGTGTTTCAAACCCAACAACCCTCATGAGGGAGAAAGATGAGACTGTTTGATCCCACAGAGATTAACAGTCGTGGAAACCCTAAGGATCCATTCCACTCTGTTGTATATAGTGACTGGGAGTTGGAATCAACTCAATGGCAGTGGATAACATCAAATAAATGAATGACTAAGCACTAAATCCTACATGTGTAAGATTCTGAAGCCCCTACCCTATTAAAAATGTATTATCTTGCTATTGACAATTAGGGGCTTCTTGTTAAGTGCAATCAGTTTGGCACATTTCAGTCCTCAAACTGCTATCTTTGCTCTTTAACACTTTATAAAGTTCTTTTTGCAGCAGATTTGCCTGATACAATATGGGATTTGATTTCTTGCCTGCTGCTTACATGGTGTTAATAGTGGATCCAAGCAAAATGAAGTCTTTGGCAACTTCAGTCTTTATCCCATTTATCATGATGTTATTTATTGATCTAATTGTGAGGATTTTTTTTTCTTTACATTGAGGTTCAATCCATACTGAAGGTGGTAGTATTTGATCATCATCAGTATTTTAAGTCCTCCTTGCTTTCATAAAGAAGTGTTGTATCATCTTTGCATAGCAGGCTGTTAATGAGTCTTCCTCCAATCTTGATACCACATTCTTCTTCATATATTCCCGTTTCTCAGATTACTTGTTCAGCATAGAAACTGAGTAAATACGGTGAAAGGATAAATCTTTGGCCGATAGAAATTTCCTTGCTCTGCTCTAACAATTGCCTCTTGATTTGTGTAGAGGTTCTTCATGAACACAATCAAGTGTTCTGGAATGCCCATTCTTAGCACTATTGACTATAATGTATCATAAGAGACATAGTCAAAAGCCTTCACCTAGTAGATAAAGCACAAGTCAACATCTTTTTGTTATTCTCTGCTTTCAGACAAGATCCATCTGATGTAAGCAATGATATCCCTTAGACCACAGATTCTTATAAATCTTTCTTGAATTTCTGGCAGATCCCTATCAATGTACTGCTACAATCATTTTTTATATCATTGATATTGCTCCATGATTTCTGCATTCTGTTGTGGCATCTCTCTTCAGAATGAGCACAAAACACAGCTCTACCAAGTGGGTGAGCAGATAGCTGATTTGTGTTCCATCAATTCCTGGAGTTTAATTTATTAACAATGTCTTAACTTCAATGCTTGGATTTCTTCCTTTAATACCACTGGTTTTTTTGAAATGGTTGAACATTGACCATTTTGGGTACAGTGATTCTGTGGGATCCTTCCAACTTCTTTTGATGCTTTCTGCATCATTCAATATTTTGCCCATAGAATCCCTCAATATTTCAAGTTGAGACTTAGGTTTTTTTCTTTACTTTAGAAATGCTGAGCATATTCTTCCCTTTTAGTTTTCTAATTTCAGGGCTGTGCATATTTCACTATTATATTTGACTTTGTATTCTGGAGCTACTCTTTAAAATGTTCTGTTTAGCTCTTTTATTTCCTCATTTCTTCCAGTAGCTTTAGTTTCTCTAAGCTCAAGGACAAGTTTCAGAGTCTCTCCTGGCACCCAATTTGATCTTTCACCAAACTGTTGCACCTGGAGGAATTTGAACCACTGGCCGTTAGGTTAACAGTCCAGTGCTTCTTCTACAACACCACACCAGGACTCAGAAGTTAGGGTGTTGGAGTTCTGGTGTGCTGTAAATTCCTGGAGCTTTGTTTTTTGCTAATGTCCTTAGTGCATCTTGGACTTCTTCCTTTAACGCCGTCAGTTCTTGGTCATGTACTACTGCTTGAAATGGCTGAACATTTACCTTCCTTTTTTTTTTTTTCCAGTACAGTGACTTTGTGTATTCCTCCCATTTTCTTTTGAGTTTTTCTATATCATTCAATATTTTGCCCATAGAAACTTTCAAAACTGCAAGTCAAGGCTTGATTTTTTTCTTCAGTTCTTTCAGCTTGAGAATACTGAATATGTTCTCTTTTGGTTTTCCAAATCCAGGTCTTTGCACATTTCATTACAGTACTTTACTTTGTCTTCTTGAGTTGCCCTTTGAAATTTTCTGTTCAGCACTTTTACTTCCTTATTGCTTTCATTTGCTTTAGCTTCTCTACACTTAGAGCAAGTTTTAGAGTCCCTTCTGGCATCCATTTTGTTCTTACACACTTGTATTTTTAATAAACTTTTGTTTCTTCCTGTATGATGTTCTTGATGTCATCCTACAACTCTTTTGGTCTTCAGTGATTAATATGTAATGCTTCAAATTTGTTCTTGAAATGATGTCTAAATTCAGGTCAGGTCAGATACTTTAAGGTCATATTTTGTTTCCAGCCTTTGCATTTCAACCATCAGTGATTATCAATGTATATTGATCCACTTTGAGCAATGAGGTTCTTAATTCACTTAAATTCAAAAGAAAAGATGTTTTTTGCCAGATTGCAACATGTCCACAGCATGATTTGAACGCTATGTTTTTCTTCTGCAGAGAGACTCTGTCTTTGAACCACTGAACTTTAGGTTAATAGCTGAGTTCTTTAACCACTGTGCCATCAACATTCCTTTATTGAAGCATGAAAAATTAACACGCAAAGTGATTTCATTATAGTACAATTTATAAGTGTTTAAAAATTGGAATTGGAAGCAGCCTGTTAGTTTACAAATGGAAACGTATATTAAATTTTAATGATACAAATATAGTAGACATTATGATTTTAAAGAATATTTAAGAAAATGGGGTATCAAGATAAATATTAAGTATAATAGTCACAAATAACATATTGTTCAGTTTTGTAATTATATGAAAGTCTAATACCAATATTAAATGATTATGTCTAGATTATGAAATTTTGATTCAGTTTTATTCCTCAACTTTTAAAATTTTTTGTTTTCCTCTTTACTGAAAATATAAAAGAACATGAGAAGTAACCCTCCCCATCATCCTTAGATTTTTTTTTTTTTTTTTTTTTCTTGGCAGACATTAAGGGGTATTATCATCCTGATTGTGGCTACTCATTTTTGTTGTTGTTCTTTGTGGTTGTCAAGTGCCATCGAGTCAATTTCAATTCATAGTGACCCTGTATATGGTTTCCGAGGAACGACTGGTGAGTTTGAACCGCTCACCTTGCAATTCAAACCAACCTTGCAGTCCTGTGCTTATCCTACAGTGCCACATCAACACTCCCTACTCACTTTAGTAGATGAAACAAACTAACAAAAAATAAACCTTGCCGAGGAGCTGATTCTTACTCACAGTGAGACCATAGGACAGAAAAGAACTGCCCCATAGAGTTCCCAAGGTTGCAATCTGTGAAGCATACTGCCATATCCGTCTTTCTCTTGCAGAGTTCCTGGATTCAAACAGCTGACCTTTTAAATAGCTGCAAGCATTTAACCCTAACCACTTCCAGTTAATTTGAAATCCATTAGCCTAGAAGGGCAAAGGAGAACTACTCCATAGGGTTTTTAAGACTATAAATCTTTGTGGGAGCAGACAGCTTCCGCATCTTTCGCCTGCATAGCTACTGGTGGGTTTGAACCACTTATCTTGCAGTTAGTAGCTTAGTGATTAGTCCAGCATGCCACCAGGGCTCCTTTTGTGTTGTCATTGTTTAAGTGCTATCAAGTTAGTTCAGACTCATAGTGACCTTGTGTACAGTTTTTTGAAGAGTGACTAGTGGGTTTAAATTGCCAACCTTGTGGTTAGCAGTCCAGTGCTTATTCTACAGCACCACACCAGTTGTTGTGAAGTGCTGTGGCTTATATGTTGGCTTACTAATTGCAAGGTCCACAGTTCGAATCCACCAGTTACTCAGTGGAAGAACAATGAGGTTTTGAGCGCCTGTAAAGATTTAAAGTCTCAGAAACCCTACACAGGCTTGCTATATGAGTCAGGACCAACTTGATGGCACACAACCACAACCACTACCATCATATGTGAGTGTGTATGCAACAATTCTAACACTCACCTGTAAGTTTCTCATACTGTGGTAGATTGTGTGTTGCTGTGATGCTGAAAGTTTTGCAACCAATATTTTAAATATCAGCAGAGTCACCCAGAATGGACAGGTTTCAGCAGAACTTTCAGATTCAGGCAGACTAGGAGGAAGGAGAGGCGGGACACTTCTAAATGGTTGTTGTTGTTAAGGGCCGTTGAGTCAGTTCCAACTAGAAGAGATATAGAGTTTCTGAGGAGTGGCTGGTGAACTCGAACTGCTGATCTTACATTTCAAACTGTCCCTGCAGTCTAGTGCGTTAAACAGCATTAACTAGCAACACCACACCTGGTACAGGACCAAAAACCAAACCGCCTTCCACCTAGTCAGGGGTACTTCATTAGGATAATCCTATCCTCAACTCACAGGGCGGCTTCCTAAAACCAATACTGCTTCCGTTAGTCCTCAGAGATTCGCTGGCAGGAAGATCTCTTTTGCTCCATTGGAGTTTTAAACTGGGTTAGACCATTTCTTTTGAAGGCTAACAAGCATAAGCCTTACCAAGGGAGCTTGTTAGAAATGCAGACTTTCAAGCCCACCTCAGATCTACTGATTCTGTAGTTTAACAGGATTCCCAGGTAATTCTTAGGACCATTAAAGTTTGAAATGCACTGGGCTAGAACAATTAATTAAATAAAGTACCTTGATGGCTTTCCTAACACCTACATTTTCTCCCAGTTTCCAACACAAATAATGCACTGCCACTCACTGTCTTCAGTGTACTTTACCAGAGATTAGGAGATGAAATAAAATAATACTGGGATGAAATAGTATGTGAGAATAAATAACTACTACAATAGCTGAATAGAAGATTTTTTTTTAAATCTCAAAAAGACAAGATAAAGTACTAAAATAAAATGTAAAAAAACCTGGGATTAGAAAGTCAAAGGGAAGAACCATGCTTAATATTTCTCATGCTGAAAGAGCTAAAGAAAATTCAAGCCTCAACTAGCAATATTGAAGGATACTCTTAGCAAAATATTCAATGATACAGAAAGGATAGAAAAAAAAAAAAAAAAAAGGAAGAAATACACAAAGTCACTGTGCCAAAAATTGGTTGATGTTCAATCATGGAAGGTGGGAGACTATCATCAATGGCTGATGGCACTGATGGGAGTAATCCATGTTGTACTATTCGGCATGAAGTCAGGCATTAGTGGAAAAACATGTTGCATTCTTCAGATCTTATGAAAAACAAGTTTCCAAGAGTTGTCAGAATACCAATTGAGATATTTCAGCATAATAATAATAAATGCTACTCAGGAAGAACTTACTCATCTATGCCAAGAAATTTGGCATACTTGTCCAACTGACTGGAAGAGATACATATTTGTGCCCATTCTAAAGAAAGATGGCCTGATAGAATCTGGAATTTATATTTAAAAAATCTTTAATATTACATGCAAGTAAACTTTTGCTGGAAAGAATAAAAATAAATGGTTGTAGCAGTACAGGAAGCATCAGAAATTCAAGCTAGATTCAGTAGAAAATGTGGAACAAGAGATATCATCTGGACCATTGCTTAAAGCAGAGAATACAGAAAGATACTTACCTATGTTTTATTGACTACATGGAGCACAAAAATTAAGGATAACAATTGTTAAAGGGGAGAAAGAGGCCCCATCTTCAAAACAATAAATATTATGTAGACTATTAAGTCTTAAGCAAGAGTAGACACAAGACACAAACAAACAAGGGAAATCATAGACACTGGGCCCTACAGTATACTGCAAAGAATGAGAATTCCAGAACATGTCATTGTGCTTGTGTGGAATTTGTACACAACAAAAGGCAGTTGTTTCAACAGAAAAAGGGATTCTGTGTGCTTTAAAATCAGGAAAGTTGTGTGTCAGGGTTGTATCTTTCACCACATTTATTTAATCTGTATGCTGAGCAAAATAACTGAGAAGCTGTACTACATGATCAGGATTGGAGGAAGACTCGTCAATCACTTTCTATGTGCAGATGACACAACCTTGCTTGTTGAAAGTGAAAATGGAAGTACTTACCATTGAAGATTAAAGACTACAGTCTTCGTTATACACCCCTGCAAGATAAATAACAAATAAGAATCCCCACAATTGAATAAATAGCATCACTAAAACTGAGAAAATATTGAAGTTGTCAAGAATTTCATTTTACTTGGGTCCATAATCAAAACCCATGTAGCAGACAAGAAATCAAACATATATTGAGTTGGATAAATTTTCTGCAAAAGACTTCTTTGTAGAGCACAGATACCACTTTAAGGATTAAGGTACCCCTCCCTAATGGTGGGCACTGTAGGGTAAAAATTGGCTTGAACTGCAAGGTCCATGGTTCAATTTCATCAGTCTCTCCTGGAAACCCTATATGGGATTGCTATGAATCGGAACCAACAACAATCTAAGCCATAGGAGTCCTAGTGTGGCATTATAGTAACAGTCCTGGCCTACTAACAACAAGGTTGACAGTTCAAACCCATCAGTCATTCCTTGGAAACCCTATACAGGGTTGCTATGAGACAGAACTGATTGGACAGCACTTGACAACAACAATCCAACTCATGTTATTTTCCATTACCACATATGTATGCAAAATCTGGGCAATGAATAAGGAACACTGTGAAGAATTGATGCATTTGTAGTATGGTTCTGGCAAAAAAACACTGAGAATACCATTAATGGGAGTCTTGGTGTGGTGCTGTGGGTTAATGTGCAAGACTGCAAAGCCGTTTGAACTGCAAGGTTGGTGGTTCGAGCTTACCAGGTGCTACTTGGAAACCCTATACAGGGTCGTTATCGGTTGTAACTGACTCGATAGTACTTAACAACAGCACGCCAATAATGAGGCGCACTGGTGATACTTTAGGATAAACACTGGACTGTTAACTAAGGTCGGCAATTCAAAGTCACCAACCTCACAAAGCCTTCATATGATCACTGTGAATCAGAACCGAGTTGACCATCTAACAACAACAGATACCATTAACAATCATTCTTTTGAAGTCCATAATTTAAACTCTTTGACACTGAGAGTTAAAGTGTTATAAGACACATGTGTAAATGCCCACTCTGAGATATCTCTTTAGTAGCTAGATCCAGGAGTGTTATTCACTCACTTAGATAATCTTCTCACTTTAAAATGGCACTTGAGGAGTATGTCCTCTTTAGCAATATGCAATATGCAGAAATTACCCTGACGATGGCCCAGTTTCCACATCTTGACTTTCCTCTCTGTTTTTCCTGTGCATTGGAGCACAGAATAACAACAACAGTTAAAAAAAAAAAAATCCTCCTTGTAACCGCTACCTTGATCCACTGCCTCAAGGTACTATTATCTTTAAACTTTTGTTTTTTTCAAACTGTTTATTGAGTGAAGGTTTACAGAGCAGATCATGAGTTTTACATTTCACAAATCATGTACTTTGGTTCTTTGGAATGATTGCAATCCCGTCCATGTACCATCAGTTAAGAGTATTTACCTAAACTTACCTAAAGGAGCTCTGGTAGAGTAGTGGTTACAAATTCGGCTGCGAATGGCAAGGTCAGCAGTTCGAAATGACCAGCTGTTTCACGGGAGAAAGATGACGCTTTCTGCTCCTGTAAAGATTTACAGCCTCAGAAACCCTGTACAGGGTCGCTGTGAGTCGGAACTGACTCCACGGCACATAACAACAACAACCTAAACCTTAACCCTTACATTCCACTATGTGTGTCTCCCACTACCTTTTTCTTTCCTCTGCCAACCTCCCTCTTATTGTATATGCCTGCCCTGTCATCCGTGTTAACATATACCCTCCAGACTAGGAATAATTTTCCTCCCACTATCCCCACCCTCTTAACCATCATAGAATGTTGTTTATTTTATCAAGAAAACCTTTTCTTAACTTTTTATAACATTGGTCTCACACAATATTTGTCCTTCTTAGATTGACTAATTTCACTCACCATAATATCCTTCAGGTTCATCCATGTTGTGAGGTGTTTTGTTTTGCAAATTCATAAGTATTCTTCAACATTGCTTAGTATTCCATTGTGTGTGTGTATCAGTTTGTGTAACCATTCTTCTGTTGATAGGTATTTATACTGTCTCCACCCATTTTGATGCTCTTTGTCTCTTGACTGCTGCATTTAATCCATTTACATTTAATCTAATTATCAATAGCTGCGAATTGATTGCTGTCATTTTGCTGTGCGTGTGGTTTTTTTCTTTCTTTTTTTTGTAGTGCTGATGGTTTCCTTGTTCCACACAATTTTGTGCAGTAAATTCATTTTTGTTTTGGATTTTCTATTTAGTCTCATTTCCGTTTTGTTAATTAAATCTTTCTGATTTTCCAATTTTTATTTTGATGTGAAGATGTATTAATTTTCTTTGTTGTTATCCTGTAATTTATTCATTCCCCGAATTTAAATAGTTGTTTAATCTTGAAATCTACTTGACTCACCATTTGTAAGTTCTGTATCTGCACTACTCCCTCTTTTGTTTTATAGTTGACTTCATTATAAATCGGCGTCTCTGATGCCCTATTTTCAATTTGGTAGGTTTATTTTACTTTAAGTGCTTCTATATCTTGATTGAATTCTGAGTGATACCTTTAGTATGGATTGAACGTAAATAAATAGAAAATAAAAAGCCTCACAGTTGGATGAATAAATAACATTACGATAATTGGAGAAAAGACTGAAGTTGTCAAAGACTTCATTTTGCTTGAAATCACAATCAACACTGTTGGAAACAACAGTCAAGAAATCTAAGGACATACTGCATTCATTACTAGAAGTCCAGATAGCATAGTGGGTTACACGTTGGGTTGCTAATCACAAGGTGAGCAGTTAGAGTTCTCTGTGGGTGAAAGCTGAGGCTTTCTACTCCTGTGAAGAATTACAGTCTTAGAAACCCTACACAGGGTCACTATGGGTTGGAATTGACTCCACAGCACACCAGCACCATTGCATTAAATAAATCGGTTGCTCAAGACGTCTTTAAAGTGTTCAAGAGGAAAGACGTCAGCTTGAGGATTAAGGTGAACCTGAGCCAAGCCACGGTCTTTTATTATTTATTTTTTGCCATGGTATTTTCAATCGTCTCATATGCATATGAAAATCGGACAATGAATAAAGAAGACAGTCGAAGAATATCTGTATTTAAATTATGGTGTTGGAGAATATTAAAAGTACCATGAACTGCCGAAACAAATCTGTTTTTCAAGAAGTGCAGCCAGAATAATTCGGAGAAGCCAAGATGATAATACGTCACGTCTCATACTTCAGATACGTTATCAGTATGGACCAGTCCCTGGAGAAGGACATATTGTTGTTGTTGTTAAGTACCGTGGGGTCTGTTTCGACTCGGTGTCCCTGCACAAGGTTTCTGAGGCTGTAAATCTTACGGGAGCAGAGCGCTTCATTTTTCTCCTGTGGAACCGCTGGTAGTTTTGAACTACTGACCGTGAGGTTGGCAGCCCGATTCGTTACCACTACACTAGCAGAGCATAGAAGATGTGTCCTTGGAGAAGGACATAGTTCTTGGTAAAATAGAGAGTCAGCGAAAAAGAGAAAGACCCTGGAAGTGATGGATGGACACAGTGGCAGCAACAATGGGCTCTAAAATAGAACCGATCGTGAGGAAGGCGTGGAGTAGGCACTGTTTGGTTTCTTGTGTACAGGATCCCTCTAAGTTGGATCTGACTTGACAACACTAACAAGATTTAGAAATATGCTTTATTTCTTTTCTTCGGTTCCCTGCAGTAGTGGAGTAGGTCTTTCACCACACGTAGAACTAGCA
>NW_006408523.1:28127356-28128984 GCF_000296735.1 Chrysochloris asiatica | reverse complement strand
AACAACAACAACCAGATTTTACTTTCTTAAACTCAAAATACCATCTCACCGCTATGGCATTAACTACAATTCATAGAGGTCCTTTATAGGGATTCTGAGACCATAAATCTTTACGGGAGCAGAGAGCTTCATCTTTCTCCTACTCAGAGGCTGGTGGGTTTGAACCCTCAATGCTTTGGTAAGCAGCCCAAAGCCTAATTTGCAGCATGACTGGGGCACCTTTTTGCTTTCATAATGCTACAATAACAGAAGTACTGCAAGTGGATGGTTTTAACAAACACATTTATTTTCTCACAATTAAGAGACTCGAAATCCGAATTTAGGGCACCAGCTCGAGGAGATAGATGGCTTTCTCTCTGTGTTGTCTGTGGCCAAAGGTCTTTGTAATTTTCCACCCACTGCTTCTTAATGATGCTCATGTGACTTCAGTTTTCCCCAGTTTGTCCTTGCTTGTTCTGAACCTTATATACGCCTTTTATATTTCAAATGTGATTTGTTTAAGATACACTCTACACTGATAATGGTTTTAATTAACATAAAGAAAACTCTATTTCCAAATGGGATTACATCTATAGGGATAGGGATTAAGATTTACAATACATAATTTTGAGGGACATGATTCAATTGATAACAAGTCCCTTCAGTGAATGATATATAACGAATAAGGTCTGAGTCTGTGAAATCTATGAATATTATGCACTTTTTCATCCATAGTCTGATTCATTCCACCAAGAGGATATTTTCCCATCAGACGAGGAATGGACATAATGTATGATAGTCCAGTCGGGCTCTCTGTCAAGGTGTCTCCTCTCCTGTGTGTTACCTTACAGTTTTAATTTATAGATTTTCTGGGCAAGTTTCCTCATGGCACAAGACCTCTTTAAAGTGGTCACCTGCATTATCAATGTCACCTTGAAGCTCAGTAATTGTATGAGTACTTTATGCTGATCAGGTAATGTTCACCTCTCAAATTTGTCCATATTTTCTCTTTCTGCTTTGTATAATAGTCACTATGTTCTAACTGTAATTCATCATTTCTTTTTCTTTTTTTAAAAGAAACTCTTTATCTAACTTAATCTTTAAAAGGAGTCCTGGTGTGCTGCTATGGTTAATGTGCTAGACTGCAAATTTAGTTTAAACTGTAAGATTGGCAGTTCAAGCTCACCAGTTGCTCCCAGAATCCTTATACAGGGTTGCTATGGGTTGGAACTGACTTGACAGAACTTAACAACAACAACAACAACATTAACATTCTTTAAAAGGGTGACTCACAATAATTTTTGGTCTTTTCTGAGATGCAAGTCCCAGTTAATAAGATCTTGTCTCTTTTCTTATGTTCTTGAGGGGTGTGTGTGCAGGGGACAAGTCACTTTCTAATCTAATAGCAACCCAATCAAGTGTCCCTTTTTAAAGCTTTCTTTAAAGCTAATTGCACCTAGGTGTACCTCTGCTTTCCTTTTATATCTGTTTGGCCTATCTTCTTATATCTCACTTAAGAAAAACATGGCATCGGTATTGAAGGAAGACTCATTAACAACCTGCAATATGCAGATGATACAATCTTGCTTGCTGGAAGTGAAGAGGACTTAAAACATTTACTGATGATGATCAAAGAGCACAGCCTTCAG
>NW_006408523.1:28118270-28119351 GCF_000296735.1 Chrysochloris asiatica | reverse complement strand
CATTGCTCAGAATTGCTATTCTGGAACACTTAATTGTGCTCATAAGGAACTTGTGCTTAGACCAAGAGGCAATCTTTTGAACAAAGCAAGACACTGAATGGTGTAAAATCAGAAAAGTTATGCACCAAGGTTGTATTTTCTCACCATATTTATTTGATCTGTATGCTGAGTGAAATAATACAATGAACTGGATTATATGAAGAAGAATGTGGCATCAGGAATGTAGGAAGACTCTAACAGCCTGTGATATACAGATGATACAATCTTGCTTGCTGAAAGTGCAGAGGACTTAAAATACTTACTGATATAGATCAAATGCCACAGCCTTTGGTATGGGTTGCACTTCAATATAAAGAAAGCAAAATCCTTTCCATTGGACCAGTAAATAACATCATTATGAAAGGAGAAAATTTTGCAGCTGTCAAAGACTTCATTTTGCTTGAATTCTCTATCAATACTCATGGAAGAAGCCGTCAAGAAATCAAATTACGAATTGTGTTAAACAAATCTGTTGTATAAGACCTCTTTTAAGTGTTCAAGAGCAAAGATGTTAGTTTGAGGACTAAGGTGTGCCTGCCCCAAGCCATGGTATTTTCAATAACTTCATAAGCATGTGCAAGTTGTACAATAAATACCGAAGACCATAGAAGAATTGATACATTTGTGATATGGTGTTGGAGAAGAATATTAAAAGTACTAAGGACTGCCAGAAGAACAAATTAATTCATACTTGAAGAAGTATAGCCAGAATGTTCCTTAGAATCCAGGATAGCGAGTCTTCATCTCTCATACTTAAGCATATTATTAGGAGGGACAAATCCTTGGAGAAAGACGTCTTACTTGAAAAAGAGGAGGGGTCTGCTAAGAAGAGGAAGACCTCCAATAATTTGAATTGGAACAGTCCAGCAGCAATGAGTTTTGGGGTAACAACAATTGTGAGGACGGTGAAGGACCAGACAGTGTTTCTTCCTGGTGTGCATAGGGTTGCTATGAGTCAGAACACACTCAACAGCACCTAACAACAACATGAAATGATTCCTATTTTGCTGTGTGGTTTGTTTTGTGTGTGTGTGTGTGGTTT
>NW_006408523.1:28111384-28118170 GCF_000296735.1 Chrysochloris asiatica | reverse complement strand
AGGTTGGGCCAGGATTGGTCAGTGTTTTGTTCTGCTGTGCATAAGGTCGCTATGAGTCAGTACCCACTCGATGACACCTAACAACAACATAGAAAAGAGTAAAATTTTAGTTATTAGGCAAAATACACTTGATTACCCTTCATTCTAGAATTAGGCTGACTTATTCATATAGTCTCTAGTGTCTTTGGGCATCTGCACAGCTCACCTGCAAGGCAACAGTCAGACTCCAAACCTACTACATGAATCAGTAGATTATGCACATGTCTTGCAATGCAGCTGGGGGAACCTAGAAGGCCCTGACTCAGCCACACTCATTGCTTTTCTTAAATGCATTAGTCAGATGTGCTACTCCCACACATTTCTTTCCTGGGTAGTGGGACATAAAATCATTCCTTTTCATGAGCACAAGAGAAATCAGAAATAATTATCTCCATTATATAATGGAAATTTGTGTGGATGCAATGGTCTCTTCTTTCAGTTGATTGTCTTTTCATCTACTTTTAGCCAATTGTTTTGGAAAATGATTAAAAGGAATAAATATCGCTCTGTGCATGAATAATTTCTTTTAGGAAAATCAGCATGAGGCTGATCTCTATGAGGTAGAGGTTAAAGATATCACAAATATCTGACAATTCCAATTTGTTATACCACTCCATAATCCCTGACATTGATTACAACCGCTTTCCTTTCCTTGCATCCCAGGGTTTTGTAACACATTGCAATATTTCACAGAACTTAGCACTGTCAAGAAAACGGCTCACACAATGGTACCCAGGGAACACTAAGAGTTGGAGATTAGAGTCACACCCTCTAGAAAGGTGGGGGCATTCTTAATCTTTTGTTGTTGCTGTTGTTAAATGCCATCAAGTTGGTTCCAACCCATAGCTACCCTGTACAGGGTTTCCGAGGCTGTAAATCTTTACGGGAGCAGAAAGACTCATCTTTCTCCCACAGAGCAGCTGGTAGTTTCGAACTGCTGACCTTGCGGTTCGCAGCCCAATTCGTAACCACTACGCTACCAGAGTTCCTTTAATTCTACCTTAATCCTACTCCTTGTTGTTGTTGTTAAGTGCTGTTGAGTTGGTTCCATTTCATAGAACTCTGTGTTGGGTTTCTTAGGCTGTAAATCCTTGTGGTAACAGAAGTCCTCATCTTTCTCCTGAGAATTCTACTCCTCGGCCCCACCTTACTCCTTGTTGTTCATGTTACGTGCCATCCAGTTAGTTTTTATAATGGCCCTGTATAGGTTTTCCAAGGAGGGGCTGGTGAGTTTGAACCACTGATCTGGTGACCTTACTCCTTGTTGTTGTTAAGTGCTGTTGACTCGATTACAACCCCTAGCGACCTTGTACAGAGTTTTTGAGGCTGTAAATCTTTATGGGTGCAGAAAGCCTCATCTTTCTGAAACAGAACAGCTGGTAATTTCGTACTGCTGACCTTAAGGTTCGCAACCCAATTCATAACCACTATTTTACCAGAGCTCCTTGATTTTACTCCTTAGTTCTGTCATAATCCTTATTCTCACCTTAATCCTGGTTCATTAACAACTCACCTCAGAAGAGTCTATAATCACAAGCATAGAAACTAGAATCTACAATTCATCACAGAATGGAGACTATGGCTAGAAGGGCCACAATCAATTATTAGCTTCTCTGTACTCTCCACAAGAAGGTAAATATCCACTTTGTTCTTACTTTGGTAAATGGATTCTAAGAGATTTTCCCCAAATCTTCATCTAATTAGAAGACATGCTTGACCTAGCTCCAATAAGATCAGCGGTTCAAGCTCACCAGCTGCTCCTCATAAACTTTTTACAGGGTCACTGTGGGTTGCAACAGACTTGATGGCACTTATCAACAGCAAGAAGCTTTTTACCAGCCTGACTAGATTACTGTGTTAATTTGTGTTCATCTGGGTAGGCTTGGAAAAATTCTTCATAATAGGGTCAAAGGAATATTGGCTCCAATTCCCATTTTACTACATTACTTTAGATGTCTGATAATTTCTCTATATTTCTTTCCACCCCTCACTTATTTAAAATAAACATATACATCTACGTTGCTGTTACAAATAAATAAGAAAATAATATGAAGTGCTTAACATCAAACCTGACAGTAGTCAAATAAATATGACTCTAATAAGCATTAGCAATAATTAACAGTAGCATTAAAGACACAAAATACTTTGTGACCTAATATATAAATGGTTGCAAGCACACACACATAAGCATACATGTCATTATTGAAAAAATATCCTTAGTCATCTTTACAAAATTTATTTTGTAAATTTATTTTGTAATTGCAAAATCTATACAGGATTTTGCTATAAATAACCCACCTGCCCTCTGATGAGAATTTTCCCCCAGAATTCTTCTCTCTAGGTAGTCAAATGATAATAGCTAACATGTGTCTCATAAGATTTTTCTATCAATTTTATTGCGAAGAACACATAATTCTTCCAACATTCATCTAAGCAGCTGTGCACTTGGGGATAAATGGTAAAGTGATAGAGAGTGTGTGTCTGTGTTTTTGAAGAGGCAGTAGCTATGGTGGTAACAGGGAAGGAGAAAGAGAGTACACTTCAGTCATGAGAAGAAGACGGAAGCTACTTTAAAAGAAGAACCAGAGGATGAATGCTTTAGTATTTCCTAGTTCTGTGGAAATCACTGATAAAAAAATCCCAGAAGTTATTTATCTACCTGTCAATTATATTGACTATTATTAGATAACCTTCATTTTGATACATGTACTGGAGACATGAGAATGCAGATGAAGTAGGAGTTTTAGAGTAGAATGTAAACAGAATTCTGCAAATTTCTTCAAGATACAGGATCACAAGACATAGTGATCTTTGTCATTGCCCGAGGCCTAGATATCCTTGACCAAATATTAGTTCCAAAAATTTGTGAAGCAATGACTTCTGTGATCATTTTGAGCCTGTGGTCAAGTAGAAGATGTTGTACTTAGTAACGAATAGATATCCTCCCCACTGCTTCAGGCACTCCTGTTTGCTACTCAAAAGAATTTTAGCCAAAATATGAAGGAAGGATTTCTTAGTTTTTGCTAGGTCTGTTGGGACCACATCTTTGTGAATATGTGCAGTGCTAACTTTAAAAAAAAATAGATAATCTCAACTGTTCTTAAATATACATACTGTGAAAATGGCACAGGATCAGTGTCTGCACGCCTCTAACTTCATAAGGGGGAAGGAGAATCAAATTCCACATCAGTCCAAGATTAATTCTTATGATGTGGTGTTCAGATATGCCTCCATCCTCCAACCTTCTTTATTTACCCCATTCTGACGCCAGCCATTTGCTCCTCCTCCATTCGCTCTACTCTGCTGGATTTGATCATCTATTACAATGGTCACAGTGATCTCACAGCCAATACTCATGATGATGAGGTTTATTAAGGAACATAACCGGGTACGACTGAGGACCAGAAACAACTCAGGACACAGTAGCCTAGGGTCGGGAGTACCTCTTCTCAGCCATACCATAAGCATACCTCTCTCTGATCCTCAGCCTGTCAGCCACACATCTCCTTGGTCACTGCCCTGCTTAGGCAAGTGTTACAAGCGCCTTTGTCATTGTTGTTAAGTGACATCGATTCAGTTCTGACCCACAGCAACCCTGTATAGTGTTTCCAAGGAGCCACTGGTGAGCTTAAACTGCCAACCTTGCAGTTCAAACGGCTTTGCAGTCTAGCACATCAACTCACAGTGCATAAGCTCCTTTAGTGCTCTGGATAAATGCCCCAAGGGCACCCAACTCTGCAAGCCAGACTCCTATTCGATGGTACTCAGTTTTACTCATTCTGTGGACTGGGAAGCCCACTGTTCTCTCTCCCTGCTGCTGCTTCTAATGCATGTGTTTTTTCAAGCAGGAATCTCACACTCTACTCCTGGGTCATCTTTCTGATGGTCCTGGAATTCTCTGTTCCTACTTCTGAGATGGTTCCTCTAAAGCCTAGGAGGATGACAAAACTAGCCAATCCTCACATTAGAGTCCTGTACATCCTGTTTGCATGATCTCACCTAACACAGTGACTGCAATGGGCTCAAGCATGTCAACAATTGTGAGGGATGGCACAGGACTAGGCAGTGTTTTGTTCTGTTGTGCATAGAGTTGCCGTGCATCAGAACCAACTTGATGGAACCTGACAAAAACAACAACCCAGTCATTTGGTGGGAGTTTCAAAGATCATGGCTAGATGAGACACATATTAAGTAAACTCACTGTACCACCCATAGTATTTTGCATCTTAATAAAAAATGTAAAAGCAACTTGAATAATTACATATCTTTATTATCAGTATGAGAGATTTAAGAAATAAAAGGACATACTGATTTTATTCTTTTATCTTTTCTACTTTTCTTACACTATTAAAGAAGAAGTTAAGACTACTTATCTCATTATATTTGTCAATGAAAGTCGATGATGGAGAATAAAGATGACATAACAAAAGTTATGTTTGTGACATTTTTCAGATTCAGTGCATAGATGCAGAATGCAAAAACAATTGCATGCATTTGTAGCAGTATTATTATATCATCATTATATGTAGGCAATCTTAAGTGGTATGAATCCAATTATAATAATCTAAGGGTCTTGCAGAATTTCATCAGGGAAATTTAAACCTCTGTCAAAAATCCTTGAAAAACTAGGTGTTGAGATAGAATACTGTGAAATAATTGTATTGTGATGAGAACTCTCATTAACAGACCCCTTCCTGTGTTTGCCCTTTCACTGAAGGTACACGCTATTTTTGCCATTATTTGGCAATACATTGCGGAGTGTAAGTCATGACTTGGTGTTAGTCAAAGTTTACAGTTCTAAGGCTTATCTAATTTGGTTTAAAATTAGATTTCAAATACTCAGATGCAAATGATAAAGCAAGTTGATAGCATTGCCCTTCAGCTCTAGTTGCTATGCTAAAAAAAACAAGTCATAAAAAAAGCAATTGCTTTGGGTAGAGAAAAATAAACTAGTAATCTAGTCTACTAACTCTTTTTCAAGAAAATATTGTAAAAGCATCATTCAAACTTATTAAAATTCACATAAGAAAGAAAATAGTATTCTAAGTGATGTTATGTGGAATAATATATCTTTTAGTTAATGTATTTTTGTTTAATTTCTTAGAATTTTTTTGGTAGTATAATCAAAAGTCACCACTGTTTGATGATTAATTTCATAAGGTTCCACGTAAATAAATAAGACTGTAATTGCAAATGCTATCTGCAACCCATGAATTTACATGTGCAATTGGTTAGGGGCAATGGGACAGCAGTGTAAATCATTTCGTTCTTGTTTTATTTACATAATCTGCATGTAATGTTCTGTGTTGTGCAAGTTATAGTTTTCTGTACATTAGTAAGGCTGGTCCAACTTATAGGTTAAAGTTGGACTAAGCCATGGTCCTTGGAAAATCTCTAGTTTAAAATCTAGAGAATGTAGTTGTTATTCTGTATCCAGAGAATCAGATTGGTAGAAATGATTAGTAGGTTTGACTGTAAATAGAAAGGTTGGAGGTTCAAGTCCAATGAGAAATGCAAGGTAAGAAAGGCCTGGCTTTCTACTTCAAAAGAATTTAGCCATTGAAAACCCTGAGGATCAGAGTTGTACTCTCACATCTGGGGTGAGTTGGAGTCTACTTAACTGGTACTGGTATTCTGGGTTCACTTCAGAGTCTAGATGACTTTGTTCCATAGCCTTAGGCAATTTGGGCCAGCAGAACCAGGTTTTCTAACAGACACACTGAACACCCAGTGTGATTCTTTTTTTTTTTTTCTTTAGTTTTTTTGTTTTGTTTTGTTTTTGTGTGTGTGAATTGAGTGAAGGTTTACAGAGGGATCATCAGTTTTACATTCAGCAAATAATACTTTGCTTCATTGCAATGATTGCAACCCCTCCATGTGCAACAGTTGGAGTCCTGATGTGGCGCTGTGGGCTAATGCGTCAGACTGCAAAGTCATTTGAACTGCAAGGTCAGTGGTTCGAGCTCACCAACTGGTCCTTGGAAATCCTATACAGGGTCACTATAGGTGGGAATTGACTCGAGGGCACTTAACAACAACAACAACAATGTACAACAGTTAACAGTATTTACCTCCATTTATTTTAACTATTGCATTCCTCCCAGTATCTCCCAAAAGCGTAATCTTTCCTCTGCTAACCTCCCTCTTCTTGTATATTGTTTGCTCTGTCACCTATATTAACATGTCTATCTTCTAGCTCAGAAGCTCTGGTAGCATAGGGGTTACGAATCGGGGCACAAACTGCAAGGTCAGCAGTTCAAAACTACCAGCTACTTCATGGGAGAAAAATGAGGCTTTCTGCTCCTGTAAAGATTTACAGCCTCGGAAACCCTGTACAGGGTCACTATGAGTTGGAACCAAATCCACAGAACATAACCATCACCACCATCCTCTAGCTCATGAATAAATTTCCCTCTTTCCTCCCCCAGAACCATCATTGATTTTTTTTTCTTTTCTTATGAAAACGTTTTCTAAATTTTTACAGCATTGGTCTCACAATATTTTTCCTTTTGTGATTGACCTATTTCCCTCAGTACAATGTTCTCCATGTTCATCCATGTTGTGAGGTGTTTTGCCAATTCACTGTTATTTCTCAACGTTGCCTAGTATTCCACTGTGTGTATGTACCAAATTTGTTCAAACATTCTTCTCTTGATGGACATTTGGACTGTCTCTGTTGTTTTGCTGTGTCTTTTGTAGGCACAATACTGAGGGGTCCAGTTTTGTCATCCATTCTGCTCTCTCCAT
>NW_006408523.1:28096072-28106969 GCF_000296735.1 Chrysochloris asiatica | reverse complement strand
GGTTCCCTGTTTTCAGTCTTATAGATTTGGTTTACTTTAAATACTTTTATATCTGGATTGAGTTCTGGATGTTGTCATATATATTAATCTCAGACTGTTGTCCTCCATTGTTGGCTCTAAGTCCAAAGATTACCCTATAGTGTTTTTTGTAAAGTTAGCCTGGTCATTACAAATTCCTTTACTTTCTGTTTATCAGGAAATGTACTAATTTCAACATCATATTTGAGGTACAGATTTGCTGCTTATATGATTCTTGGTTCGCAATTTTTTCCTTTCAGGGTTTTGTATATGGCATCCTATTGTCTTCTTGCCTGCATGGTTTCTGCTGAGTATTCATAGCTTAGTTTTATTGATTATCCTTTGTAGGTAGCTTTCCATTTTTCCTGAATTGATGTCAGGATTTTTTCCTTGTCTTTGGTTTTAGAAAGTTTGATTATGATACGTCTTGATGATTTTCTTTTGAGATCTATATGTTTGGGGTTTGTTCAGCTTATTGTATGCTTATCTTCTAGTCTTTTATTATGTTAGCAAGCTTTCTTCCAAAATTTCTTTGACAATTTTCTGTGTGTTTTCTAATGTCACTTCCTATTCTGGAATTCCAATAACCCGTAAGTTGTTCCTCTTCACTGTTTCAAATAACACCAGATTAATTCTCACAGCATTGTGTTGCACAGAATATAAGTCTGTATCCTATCTCTAACATCCTCAGTGCAACACGAAAGAGAATAAGCTTTTGTGATATAGTGAATTATTTAATATGTCTCTTCTAGCCTTTGTCCTCGTAACTCCCACCATGAGACTTATTTCCTGGTGGTGGTGGGTATGGAGAAGGTGGGAAAAGGTGCTGATAAACTACATGTGTCAGCAGTGAATGTTAATAGAGTTAATTGTAATGGTATAAAATGAGCCATCTTGGTGATGTGAGTGGGCTGTGTGCTCCTTTTCTTTGTCAATCAAGCTCTCCTCCATCTGACTTCTGATTTATAGGGCTTTGCCAGCTTCCATAACCTTAGGAGTCAACAACCCAATTCTGTGTGAAAAAAGAGAATCCTTTAGAATAATATTTGAACTGCAGATTTGTGACTTGTCAGCCTCCTCAGCCTTGTGAGCCATTTCATTGATGGCTGTGAATTCTGTGAGAAATTGCAGAAAATTTCAGAACCCTGGGATACTGGGTGAGAATATCGAGGGCCAGAGTTGTGGTTGATATCGTGAATTATGGAGGGCTATAGCACTTCATGTGGACTAGTGGTGTGGCATTGTAGAGAAAGCACTGGTGTGGCACTGTGGGATAATGCACTGGACCTCAAGGTCAGTTTGAACCACAAGGTTGGAGGTTTAAATTCACCAGGGCTCATCTGAAACCCTATATCAGGTCTTTATGAATTGAAACCAACAGGATGGCACTTAACAACAGCAACAAGCCCTTCACAAAGTGAGAATCTTTGTGAAGGAATATCAGGTATGAGAACTAAATATCCATAGTAAGTATAAGATTGACAACTTTACATTATCTATGCAATCTATGTGGATCTTTGTCAGGGAGACAGAGACAAATATTATTGCAAAACATGCAAACACATGGAGTTAGAAAACCAAAAGGGGACAACATGTTCAGCATTTCTCAAGCCAAGGGAACTGCAGAAAAATTTCAAGCCTCGACTTGCAATATTGAAGAATTCTATAGGCAAACTATTGAATGATGCAGAAATCATCAAAAGAAGATGGAAGGGATACACAGAGTCACTGTAGCCAAAAGCACTGTTTGATGTTCAATAATTTCAAGAGGTACTATATGATCAAGAACCATAATGAAGGAAAAAGTCCAAGGTGCACTGAAAGCAATGACAAAGGACAAGGCACTGGGAATTGATGGAATAGAAATGGAAACCATTCAATAAACTGGTGCAGCACTGGAGGCACTCATTCATTTATGCCAAGAGATTTGGAAGACAACTACCTATCAACTGAGTGGAAGAGATCTATATTTGTACCCATGTCAAAGAAAGGTGACTCTATGGAACGTGAAAATCCACAGACAATATCATTAATATTGCATCCAAATAAAACTTTGCTAAAGATAATTCAAAATCTGCTGCAACCGTACATCGACAGAGAACTCCCAGTGGTTCAAGCCAGATTCAGAGGAGGATGTGGAATGAGGGATATCATTGCTAATGCCAGATGGATCTTGATTGAAAACAGAGAATACCAGCAAGATGTTTACTGTGCTTTATTGACTATGCAAAGGCTTTCAATTGTGTGGATCATGACAAGCTATGGACAACATTGTGGTGAATGATTATTCCAGAAAACCTAGTTGTGCTCATGAGGAACCTGTAAAAAGACCAAGATGCAAAAGTTTGAACAAAACAAGGGAACACCAACTGATTTAAAATTAGGAAAGGTGTGTACCAGGTTGTATGCTTTCACCATATTTATTCAATCAGGATACTGAGCAAATAATCCGAGAAGCTGGATTATATGAAGAAAAACGTGGCATCAGGATTGGAGGAAGACTCACTAACCACCTGCGCTATGCAGATGATACAACCTTCCTTGCTGAAAGCAAAGAGCATGTAACGTACTTATTGATGAAGATTAAAGACCACAGCCATCGGTATAAATTGCACCTCAATGTAAAGAAAACAAAAATCTACACCACTGGCCCAATAAGCAATATACATATAAATAGAGAAAAGATTGAAGTTGTCAAAGACTTCATTTAGCTGGGATCAACTATCAACATTCATGGAAGCAGCAGTTAAGAAATCAAACTACGTATTTCAATAGGCAAATCTGTGGCACAAGATCTCTTTAAAGTGTTGAAGAGCAAAAATGACAGTTCGTGACTTAAGTATGTTTGACCAAGCCATAGTATTTTCAATAATCTCATATGTATGTGAAAGTTGGATAGCAAATAAGAAAAATCATAGAATAATCGATGCATCTGAGTTATGGTGTCAGAGGAGAATGCTAAAAGTACCATCGACTGTCAAAAGAACAAACCAATCTGTGTTGGAAGAAGTACAGCCAGAATGCTCCTTTGAAAGGCAGCCTGGCGAAACTTCGTCTCTCATACTTCAGACATATATATTATCAGAAGGATCCCGTCACTGGAAAAGGATATCATGTTTGGTAAATGGAGGGTCAGAGAAAGGGAGGAAGACGCTGAATGAGATGGATTGATACAGAGGCAGCAGCAATGGACTCAAACATAGCAACGATTGTGAGGTTGGCGCAGGATCAATGTTTCATTCTGTTGTACATAGGGTGGCTATAAATTGATACCAGCAACTATAATGGGAGCAAATAATTCTATAGTTATAATAGGGAAATAGAAAGCATACATTACAGTGGGAGTCATAATATGGTTAAAATAATCTAAAAATGAAGAAATGAAAGCAAAAATTGTTAGTAATATGTCTTTGCATCTGAAAATAGAGTTATATAGCAATTTAGAATCACTGATCTAAATTACTAGCCATAGTTTTAGAATCTCATTTCACTTAGCGAACATTTAAGAATTTTTTCCCATAGCAAAGTAGATAAGCAGTAATATGTGTTCTTGTTGTTCATGAAAGACTACATATCATATTTTGTCTACGTTTTTCTTAGCACATTACTGTCTCCTTAAAGCAAGAGAACATCTTTCATATGAACATTTGCATGTATCAGCATAGAAGTTATAATACAGGTTTAATAAAAACTGATTATCTTTGAAGACAATACACAGGAATTAAATACCCCCAATCTGGTGTGTAAGGAGCTCTGGTAGTGTAGTGGTTGTGAATCGGACTGCAAACCTCAAGGCCAGCAGTTCAAAACTACCAGCTGTTGCGCAGGAAAAAGAAGAGGCTTTCTGGTCCCGTAAAGACAATGCGCCAGACTGCAAAGCTGTTTGAACTTCAAGGTTGGCGGTTCAAGCTCACCAGCCGCTCCTCAGAAACCCTATACAGGGTCGCTATGGGCTGGAATCGACTCGATGGCACTTAACAACAACAATCAGTTCAAAAATTCTTTGTAAACTGAGAACTTTGATGAAACTGTTGTTGAATAATATGGGATTTAAATTAGAATTCTGTGGAATGAATGAGACAACAATATAATTAAGTCCCTGATTTGAAATTAAAATATGTAGAAGGTTTGTTCAGTGAAAGAAGTTCATATAGCAGTAAAATTTAGAATTAATTTTGAAGTGAATTAAAACTGTATTCCTAAGAAGGAAATTTATGTTTAAGCAACAACTACACGACTGATCTCAGTGTTTAGTAGGTGATGGTGGCTGTTATTAGGACAAAGAGAAATTTTTTAAAACTGTGTACCCTTGAAAACCTGGAGGACGAGGCTGCATTATTATTCTCAATGATGCGAAATACCATGTGCACTTAAGATTTTAAACTATATTTTGATTTAGAAATATTTTAAATGATCAAGGACACTTAAAACAAAAACAGTTTTCTTTAGGAAGCAACTGTAAATCAGGGGCTGCAACACATACTAGAACCTCAATACACATCTTTTCAATGATTTTCATATAAATCCAGGGAAACAAATTAATAATGCTTTTTCTTTTTAAAATACATTTTTACATTTGTTTTCTGGATTATGTAAACAACACCTCTCATGATAAAAATAATTATACCACCATCTAAAGGAATGTATGCTGGGAACAAAGAAAGATCAAACGACGGTGGTGCTTAAGGGTAGTATAGGAGCAACAAGAAGATCAGATACTCTAATCAGAGTGCTTCAGGTTTAAAGTCAAGATTACTTGCTTACTTTCTGTGACAGCTAAGGCAAGTTACTGAATTTCTCTTTTGAAACTGATAAAACATTTAGATATAATACATGCAAATATGACTTTCAAGTACTTCATATAAAGACAGCTGATTTAATTACAATCTCGAATCCATAGCTTCCTTGTTGTATCACCTTAGGAAGCTGCAAGTTTCTCAACTCTCAAAATAGGAAAATAACATATACTTTATATGGATGTTGAAAGGATTACTTAAGGTAACATGTGTAGGCATGCTTGGTGTAAAACAAGTGATGCTCCCTTCTTGTGTTTTCTTGCCATTTCCCCTCTTTGTCTATTTTGGGTTCATAATGAATAATTCCTTCCTGTCTAGACACTATATATCTTCTTTTTGTTTTGTTTTGTTTTTCTTTTCATTCTCTAAAGAACAATGATAAAACTAGGAAACTCGCTTAAATTTCAGGGGTTTCAGCAAGTCTGTTATTGTTGCTGTTGCGTTGTGTGCCATCAAGTCTGTTCCAACTCACAGTGATCCTGGACAGGGCTTCTGAAAGTGACTGGTGAGCCTGAACTGTCAACCTTGCAGTTAGTGCAATCAGTAGTCCTGTGTTTATTCTACAAATTTAAGACAGAGTCACCCATCTTTTCATTATTCTATGTTCCCTGAAAGTAATCTGCATTAGAAAGAAAAATCAAATACTAATGAAAACAATTGAGTTTAGTTTTCCCTACCTCTGCCTTTTTAATATCTAAGATTTATTTACATTTGAACAGATTATATGTATGGGTAGACGATTGGAATCTCCTTCAGACTTTGTTAACATAAATTGATTAAATAGGTCATCTTTAAAACTGAATCCCCTTCTAAATGTTATATTATAACCAAATCAATCTTCATATCCATGGGTATCTATTTTACTTCTGCTGTTATTCTCAACTTTTCACCTGATAACATTGATTTCAATGTTATTTACTTTGAATAATGAAATTCTAGGGGGATGAAACTACAATTGTACTTTTAACCCAGAGCAGCCCAACACATTTTGCTCCATTCCAGAAGCTATCACTAATGTATCCTTTAATGAGAAAGAATGGCTGATGAAACATGGATGAATCAACACAAATCCATTTCCAGTTCTGGAAAAACAATTTAAAGAGTGCACTCTGCTAATATTATCCTCACTTATGCTAAGCTGTTTTGTGTTCATAAGAAACACAAATTCTTCATCATCGTGTTTACTATACTTAGGTAGCTAACTTCAACCGTGTTCTTTATGAATCTAATAATAAAATAAACATGTACATATTTTAAGTTTAAAAATGTTTTTATGGTAGAGATGTTGATCATTGGCCATAAATGTCTGAAATGGCCTATTATATCTAAGGTCTACACAATTGTCTTCCATGAGTATCACTGAATACAAAATCCTGTTGTCATTAAGTATATTCTGAATCTCAGTTGACCCTGTAAAACAGAGTAGAACTGTCCAGGGTTTCCAAGGCTACAATCTTATGGAAGCAGATTCCCACTTCTTGAAAAGTGACTGGTGACTTCAGACTAGTGAACTTTTTGGTTAGTAGATGAGTTCTTCAACAACTGTGCCACCAGGGAGCTTTACAGCTGAATGAACCAAACCCAAAACCTAAATCTAATGCAATGTAGTCAGCCCTGGTAGTGTAGTGGGTTACTCATTACTCATTGGACTGCTAACTACAAGGTTAGCAGTTCAAATTCACCTGGCACTCCACAGGAGAAAGTTGAGACTTTCTGCTTCTGTAGATTTACAACCATGGAATCGACTTCATGGTACACATCATCACTGCCATCTAGTCATTTCTAATTTATAGGGACCGTATACAGGATTTCTGAGGTTGCACATCTTTATGGAGCAGAAAGCCTCATTTTTCTCCTGCAGTGCAGCTGACCTTTAGTCCAGAGTTTATCCTACTGTATCACCACAGCTCACTTAATGAGGAGACAACATAAATTACCTCTTTGATCAATTTCAGTCCCAGCACATTGATTTGCTTTTCCAGCACCCACTGAGAGCATAGATAATATTTGATGGTTGTCACTAACAACAGTTCTTAAGAAAGGAAATATCGTAGGTACCATTAGGTACCTTTTAGTTGGTTCCAACACATTGTGAAGCTACACACGAAAGAGTGAAGCATCGTCTAATCCTGCTCCACCTTCACAATTGTTGTGTTTAAACCCATTGCTGCAGCCACTGTGCCAATCAAATTAGTGTTTTCCTCTTTTCCACTGACTCTCTACTTTACCAAGCATTATGTCCATTTCCATTTATTTATGCCTAAAATAAATGAGTGGACATATTGCTTCTAAAGCATATTCCGACTGTACTTCTTCCAAAACATCATTTGTTCCTTCTTCTGGCAGTCCATGACATATTTAATATGCTTTGCCAACACCGTAATTCAAATTCATCTATTCTTCTTTGGTCTTCCTTATTCATTCTCCCCCTTTTGCGTGCATATGAGACAATTGAAAAGCCATAGCTTGGGCCAGGCTCACCTTAGTCCTCAGTGTGACTTAACACATTATTTTGAGGAGACAACTCATCCACAGTTGTATTTTGTATGACTTTCAAACTGAGGGGATCATCTTTTGGTATTATATATGACAATGTTTCACTGCTGCCCATAGATTTCACTGGCTAATGTTTTCCCAAAGTCCTTCTTCCTAGTCTATGTTAAATTGGAATCTCCCCTGACATTTGTCCACAATAGATAACCCTGCTGGTATTTGTAATATCAGTGGCAAAGGTTCCAGCATATTAGCAGCAATGAAGACACCACAGTATGAAAAACTGACAGACTAGCGGTAGAACCAAATATTATACTTTGTATAATTGAGGTAAAAATCAAATGATTTTATATGATGGAAATTGTAGGATTAATTGCTAACGCGATTTCTCTACAGTCCTGAGTTTGAATTTTGCATGGCTTATTTGAATCTTTTGGATTTAAAAATGTAAAAACATGTAATCAGCTATTATTATTATAGGAGTTTTGGTGTAGTGCTATATGATAAGCATTGGACTGCTAACAGAAGGGTAAGCAGTTCAAACTCACCAACTGCTTCTCAGAAACCCTATTCAGGGTCACTATAAGTTGGAACCAACTTGATGACACTTAACAAAAACAATTATTATTATTTACCTTGCTGAAATCTTAAAGTCTAGGGGGGAAAAGGTCATTGTTGACCTAACATTACTTTATTCCAGGACCAGCATTAAACTGGCTCAGACAAATAAATGATCTTGGAAGAAATAAGAAGAAAAGAAAAATGAGACATGATTTATTTCATATCCATGAACAATTATATTAATAATGCCATCCATCCATCCCCATAATTAAAAAATGCTAATTTCCTGTGTTCTAGGATCTCCTCTAAGACAAGTATGAAAACTCTGTTAAGTATAACTCAAGCCATAAGTAGATAAAATCCAGTTGTAATGCTACAGTTCCTTTGGAGTAAGTCTTGTTTAGATTTTATTTCAGTAAATAATTACTCAACATATACTGTCAGTTTGTTATACTGTGGTGGCTTAATTGTTGTGATGTTATTTAAAATTGTCATTTTAAATAATAGAAGGGTTACCCATGATATTTATACTTTTCTCCATTTATTATCATGTTGTTTATTGGTCACGTTGTGAGGATTTTTGTTTTCTGTATGTTGAGCTTCCAGTCCATACTGAAGGTGGTTGTCTTTAACCTTCATCAGTGATTATTTTAAGTCTTCTTTGCTTCCAGCAAGCAAGATTATACCATCTGCATATTACAAGTTGTTAATGAGTCTTCCTCCTATACTAATGTCAATCATTTAGTCATATAATGCAGATGTTCAGATTATTTGCTGAGTATATATATTGATTAAGTATGGTGAAAGGATACAACAAACACTGCCACACACCTTTCCTGATTTTAAACTATTCAATTTAAATCAACTATTGTTCTGTTCAATTGCTTCTTATTCTATGTACAAAGTACCTCATGAGCATAATAAAGTATTCTGGAATTCCACTTTTTGGCAATGTTATACATAGTTTGTGATGCTTCATACAGCGTTTACTGTCAATAAAGCACAAGTAAACATCGTTCTGGTAGTCTCTGCTTTCTGCCCAAGAGCCATCTGATATCAGAAGTGATATCCTTCATTTCTTATCTTCTTCTGAATTGCGCTTGAATTTCTGACATTTCTGATTTTTTATTATTTTCAGCAAAATTTTCTTACATGTGATATTAATGATATTGTTTTTTTGATTTCCACATTCTGTTGAGTCCCCACTGTATGGAATGGGAACAGATATTGCTCTCTTCCAATCAGTTAGCCAATCTTCCAAATTTCTTGGCATGTGAGGTAGCACTTTCATTGCTGCATAGGTTTGTTAAAACATTTTAGTTTGTTATTTGCCAATTCCTAGCACCTTTTTTTGGCCAGTGCCTTTAGTGCAATTTGGACTTCTTCCTTAGGGACCCTCGTTTCTGGATCCTACCTCCTGAAATGGTTGAACATCAATTCTTTTTGGTACAGTGACTTTGCATAATTCTCCCATCTTCATCTTTAAATTTTTTCTTTAAACCCTTTTTAGTGATTTGAGTGAAGGTTTACATATAAGATCATCAGTTTTACATTAAACAAATCACAAAGTTTATTTCATTTCAATTATTGCAATCCCCGCCAGCAACAAGAGTGATCCTTACTTCCTACCTGTACCTGGTTCCTTTACTCACATGGGATATCAAAGATATTGTCTGATGATTTCTGCATTTTGTTGGATCACCTTTCTTTGAAATGGGCACAGATACGATCTCTTCCAATCAGTTGGCCAGAAAATTGTCTTCCAAATTTCTTGGCAGAGATGAATGAGTGCCTCCAGTGCTGCCTCACTTTGCTGAAGGATTTCAATTTGTATTTCATCAATTCCTGGTCCCTTGTTCTTTGCCAATTCCTTGAATGCACCTTGGACTTCTTCTTTCAGTATCATTTGCCAATCCCTAGCACCTTGCTCTTGATCATATGCTACTTCTTGAAATGGTTGAACATCGACCATTTCCTTTTGATACAGTGACTCTGTGTATGCCTTTCATCTTCTTTTAATGCTTTCTGTATCATTCAATACTTTGCCCAGAGAATGCTTCAATAATGAAAGCGGAGGCTTTAATTTTTTCTTCAGTTCCCTCAGCTTGAGAAATGCTGAGCGTATTCTTCCCTTTAGGTTTTTAACTCCAGATTGTTGCACATTTTGTTGTAATATTTGACCTTATCTTCTCAAGCTGACTTTTGACATTTTTTTTTCAGCTCTTGTACCTCCTCATTTCTTCCATTTGCTTTAGCATCTCTACACTGGATAACAAGTTTCAGTATCTTCTGTCATCCATTTTGATTTTTTCCTTCTTTCTTGTCTTCTTAATGGCTTTTTCCTTTCTTCTGTATGATGTTCTTGATGTTATCCCAAAACTCATCTGGTCTTCGGACTTTAGTATCAAATTTGTTCTTAAGATAATCTATAAATTCAGGTGAGATATATTCAAGGTCATATTTTGGCTCTCCTGTGCTTGTTTTCGTTTTCTTCAGCTTCAGTCTGAATTTGCATATGAGCAATTAAAGGTCTGTTCTACAATCTGCCCCCGGTCTTGTTTTGGCTGATGATACGGAGCTTTTCCACCTTCTCTTTCCATAGATGTAGATAATTTGATTTCTGTGTGTTCCTTCTGGTGAGGTTCATGTGTACAGTCGTCTCTTATGCTGTTTGAAAAAGGTATTTGAAATGGAACAAATTGCAGAATTCTGTCATGCAATCTCCAGCATCATTTTGATCACCAAGGCTATATATATTTTCCAACTACTGATTCTTCCTCTTTGTTTCCAACCTTTGCATTCCAATCGCCAGTGATTATCAATATATCTTGATTGCATGTTTGATCAATTTCAGATTGAATATGTTAGAATTTTTCTATTTCATCCTCACTGGCTATAGTGGTTGGTATGTATATTTGAATAATAGTGGTATTAACTGGTTTTCCAGTTTAAAGCCAGATTCAGAAGAGGTTGTGGAATGAGGGATATCATTACTAATGTCCAATGGATCTTGGCTGAAAGCAGAGAAT
>NW_006408523.1:28094043-28095667 GCF_000296735.1 Chrysochloris asiatica | reverse complement strand
AAAGAAAACAAAAATCCTCACCACTGGACCAATAAACAGCATTCTTATCAATGGAGAAAACACTGAAATTGTCAAAGACTTCATTTTTCTTGGATCAACCACCAACACTTACGGAAGCAGCAGCCAAGAAATCTAACAACATATTGCATTAGGCAAATCTGCTGCACAAGACCTTTTTAAAGTGTTGAAGAGCAAAGATGTCAGTTTGGGGACTAAGACATGCCTTACTAAGCCATGGTATCTTCAATAACCTCATATGCATGCAAATTTGGACAATGAATAAGGAAGATCGTAGAAGAATTGATGTAGTTGAGTTACAGTGTTGGAGGAAAATATTGAAATTACCATGGGCTGCCAGAAGAACAAACGAATCTGTGTTGGATGAAGTACAGCCAGAGTGCCCTTTGGAGGCAAGGATGGCCAGACTTTGTCTCTTATACTTCAGACATACTGTCAGGAGGTACCAGTCACACTAGAGGGCTATCATGTTTGATAAAGTGGAGGGTCCGAGAAAAAGAGGAAGACCCCCAGTGAGATGGATTGGCAAAGTGGGCTCAAACATGGCAACAATTGAGAAGTTAGCCCTGGGTTGGGCAGTGTTTCATTGTGTTGTGCATAGGGTCGCTATCAGTCGGTACCAACTCAATGGCACTTAACAACAACATCATCTTGTGGTTTCTATTTCCATTCCTCCCACCTTTCCACCCCCACTCAACTTTGGCATTAGGTAAATGTTGCTGTTTTGATTTTGAATGACTAAACTATTTCATGTTAAATATATTTCATTGGTGTTGTTGTCCCCCTATATACCTATCTACCTCTTGGCTGAAAATTGAGTCACAGGAGTAAATTTCTTTTCAGAACTGAAGGGTGGTCAAAGCCATAGTTTCGAGTTCCTCCAGTCTCTTTTTTAACTGAATATCCCAATTTTTTTTTTTTTATAATTTTGAGTGTTGTTCCACACTTCCCCCCACTCTCTCTGGGATCTTCTAATATGATCCCTTTTAAAGCAGTTCAGTTGGTAGTGATTGTTGGGCACCATCTAGTTCTTCTGATCTCAGAATCACCTTTCAACTTCTTTTGATGCTTTCTCCATTATTCCATATTTTGCCCACGTTATTGTTGGTAAGTGCCATTGAGTCAGTTCCAACTGAAAGTGAGCCTCTATAGGGTTTCCAAGGCTATAAATCTTTGTAGGAACAGATTTGCCACCAACCTTGTGGTTTTTAGCTCAGTGCTTATCCACAGAGCCACCATGCTCTCCTCTCACCACTTAGGAGGCTAGCCATCTTAGTTAAGAGTCCCAGCTCCGTGGAAAGGTCCTTATCTCCTTTCAGAACTGTATTCCCATCATTCCTTGGAAATATCTATGTGTCTTGGCTTCAATAATTCCCTTGATCTACTTTTCTCATTTTTTTGTTGTTAATTGCCACTAAGTTGATTCTGACCCATAGTGACCCTGTAGAAGAGCAACTGATTAGCTTGAACACTGACATTGCGGTTCAAAGGACTTTGCAGTCCAGCGCATTAACCCACAGCAACACACAGGGACTCCATTTTGCCCATAGAATCTTTCAATATTGTAAATCAAGATTTGAATTATTTCTTCAATTTTTTCAGTTTG
>NW_006408523.1:28085998-28093378 GCF_000296735.1 Chrysochloris asiatica | reverse complement strand
TCAGTAATTATGAATGCATCTTGATTGCATGTTTGATCAACTTTAGACTGATGAAGAAGTTGATAGAATACTTCATTTTCAACATTGCTGGCTTTAGTGTATAAATGTGTGTGTAAATTTTGTGTGTAAATTTGAATAGTTATAGTATTAACTGATCCTCCTTGTAGTCATATAGATATTTTTCTACTACATACAACATTATGCTTCAAGATAGATTTTGAAATCTTCTTTTTGACAATAAAAGCAACACCATTCCTCTGTATTTTTTCATTCTTAACATAGTAAACCATATAATTTTCAGATTCAAAATGACCAATACCAGCCCATTTCAGCTAACTAATGTTTAGGATATCAATATTTGTGCATTGCATTTCATTTTTGTCAACTTGTAATTTTCCTAGATTCATACTTTATACACTCTACATTTCAGTTATTAATGTATTTTAACAGCAGTTTCTTCTCATTGTGAGTTGTTCCCCATTAGCATAAGAAGGTCCCAAAAGCTTTGCTGTGTCCTCATCATTAAGGTCAACTCTACTTAGAATAGGAGCTCTGGTAACGACGTGGTTACGAGTTGGGCTGCTAACCTCAGGGTCAGCAGTTTGAAACTACCAGTCATTCTGTGAGAGACAGATGTGTCTCTCTGCTTCTGTAAATATTTACAGACTCAAAACCCTATACAGCGTTGCTATGAGTCGTAACCAACTCCATGGCACACAACCATTACCTCCATGTCGTTTTTGAAACATTATCAAAGTCTGTGATCAAGTCTAAATGATAGAGGAAAAGAATCATCAAATATATTTTAATTATTCAATATTATAAATGATATTTGTTTCAACTGCTTAAAATTGCATAGTTTGTTTTTATTAGACTATGCATTGTGATGAATACAAATAAAGTATACAGTAATGTTTATCCAGATTTTTAATTCAAAAATACATTCTTAAGTTTTCTTGTTACTAGTTTTTAATAGCACATTCTTAGGCATATAAATATCCAATAAATTGAGTAACATATCTTATGTATATTAGTACTTCTTGCTATTGTTTTCATAACTGAAGAAAAATGAAATGTCTTTGATCAAGGAAGGACTCGTTAAAAATAACCTAATTAAATAGAAACTCAAGGTATCTAACAATATATTTGTGAATCTTTTATTGTTCTTTTTCCTTGTATTTCTTCATCTCTACAGAGTACTAGAAACAGCTCTGGTAACCTAGTGGTTACGAACCTGGCTACTAACCTCAAAGTCAATAGTTCCAAAGTACCAGCTGTTCCACAGGAGAAAGATTTGGCCTTCTGTTCCCGTAAAGATTTACAGCCTCACAAACCATTATCCTGGGTTGCTTAGTGAAATTCAGTTATTAATGATTCCAGTGAAGTCTTGAATTAATTTATATAAAAGGTGGGTTTGAACTGCTGGGTCGGCGGTTCGAACTCGCTAGCCACTCTTGGGTAACCCTGTATAGGGTTGTTATGTGTTGGAACCTGCTCGATGGCACTTAATAACAACATACATATACATGTTGTTGTTGTATGATATTGTTATTGTTAAATGACGTGGAGTCGGTTCCAATTCATAGCGATCCCGTGTAGGATTTCCGAGTGTCCAGTAAATTTGACCCACTGACCTTGTAATTTAAACTACTTTGTATTCCAGTGCTTATCCTAGAGCGCCACACCAGAACTCTACCTATACAGGTTGTTGTTGTTGTTGTTAAGTGCCTTTGAGCAAGTTCCGACTCACTGCGACTGTACAGGGTTTCCAAGGTGCTACTGGTAAGCTTGAACCGCCAGCCTTGCAGTTTAAACCAAACTTGCAATCCAGAACATTAACCCACAGAGCCACAACAAGACAAGACAAAGGGGAAAATGTGCCATGGAGTAGGTTCCAACTCGTAGCTACCCTGTATAGGGATTCCAAGGCTGTTAAACTTTATGGGAACAGAAAGCCTCATCTTTCTCCCTTGGAACAGCTGGTAATTTAGAACCGCTGACCTCGTGGTGTTAGCAGTCCAACTTGTAATCACTAGGCCACCAGAACTCCATATCCAGCATAATAGATAATACTAGAAAAAGGAAACTATGTATGGGTGTTATTTTCTGTTCCTTTATTAAAGTATTAAAACAAATTCTCAGGCAGTTTTCAAGGTTGGTATGTTGTTGATACTACAGCATAAGCACTGGACTCCTAACCACTAGGTTAGTGGTTCACACACACCAGCTGCTCCTCAGAAGCCTATACAGGATTGCTTTGAGTCGGAACCAACTCAGAGGTACTTACCAACAACGAAGTTTCAAAAACATGCTTCATTTATACAATTATAAAATAAAAGTGTGGCTAAATGGTTAAAATAAAAAATAATCTTTTCCAAGAACAGAAACTTAATTAAAAGTAAAAAAGGTTTGGGTGCCAATGCTAAAATACCAAGGTTTTTATGAGAATTGTGTACACATATGTACAAATCCAATTATAAATTAAATTATTTAAAATAACTTTCATCAACTTAATGTACATATTGATAAACAATGGATGTTTATCCTTGATTTTTATTGTCTGAATGTGTCATTTATAAAATTGAGATATAACTGATGACATATTCTTTGATAACTACCATACATTACAAATATATAGATATAAAATAATTACAATGGGAATTCTTAATCCCTAGAGTGTCTGCTTACTGTGCAATAAGATATACTAAACTCATGAATTTGTAAACCAAATTGATATTTCTATATACAAAAATTGACACTTTCATAAATAATTTAGTTATTTCAGTCTTATAGATATAGAACTGTTTACACACTATGGAATTTAAATGTATTTCCTGGCATTATCACTGGATGTTAGATTTTCTAATTTGGTTCCCAGAAAAGGGTAGATTTTCATAATAACCTTGGCTTATACATGAGATAATAATTCTGTTGATAAATTTTTGTTTTAAGAGTACATCACTGTACATAAGAACAGATCTCTAAAGCAATGCAAATGCATTTTTTCCAATTCATGATTCATGGACAATAAGTCCCCCCATCACGTTTAGGTTTTCTCTCTAGAATTTTATAAAGACAGGATTTTTTGGCATGCCTGGTAGTAAAATGCCATTTAGCCTCATTTAATTATTATAAAGGATGCATGTTATTAACCATAATCATGCCCATAACCCAGATTTCTAGCAACAACTGAGGTTGTTAGGTGATAGGGAAAATGAATTGATGAATACTATGAATAATAAGGCTGGAAAGATAGGAACAAACTAAGTCAAAGTTCCTCTAGTATACTGTCATGACTTTATTGCCAGTTATTTACTAAAGTAATAATATACCACAAAATACAGATATGTGACAAGCCACAGAACTCAGAGTTTTAAAGCAGTAGAGGTTTACTTAGTTTAGATGTATGCAGGTCAGGAATTTAGGTTGGTTCAGCTGAGCAATTTTTCTAGTCTCATCTGAACTCGTCTACATGTTGATAGTGGGCTGGCATTAGGAGGTGAAGGTGATTGAACCCAATTCCTTTTATTCTCCAGCAGACTAATCTGGCTATATTCTTATGGAGACAACAGAGGCAGAAGTACAAGAGTAACCACTGGAAATAGTTAAACTCATTTGAATTTAGACCTCATCACTGAGACCAGAATCAAGGTGGAAGGGAACTACAACGTTACATAGCAGAGTATGCAACCAGGGATGCGTAAGGATTTAGAAGTATTGAATAATCAATGTATCAAAGTCTTTTAAGATATTATATAGGTAAGGAGCTCTAGTAGCGTAGTGGTTACGAATCCGACTGCGAACCTTAAGGTCAGCGGTTCGAAACTACCAGCAGCTCCGCGGGAGAAAGATGAGGCTTTCTACTCCCATAAAGATTTACACCCTCGGAAACCCTGTACAGGGTCGCTATAGATCAGAACCGACTCAACGGCACTTAACAACAACAACATAGGTAAAATGTGATAAGGAACTGTGATTCAGATAATGGGAAAACTGTAATCATTACTGTCAAAACAGAACGGACAGAATTTGAAATTCCATTTTTGAACATAGCATTTTAGTAGGAAGAAAGAAAATTCACGGGAGCTGTGAGGAAAATATTAGTTTGGATCAGAACAGACTAATGTTTTCAGAATAGTTTAGAATTTAATTTAGAAACACAGAAAAGCATTTAGAAATGTAAGATTAGGTTTGAAGCAAGAGTTGTAGGGGAACTAGAAATGGAAATAGAAAACATTGGTAAAGAGAAAACTTTTTCATTGTAGATTGGGTGATTAATATAAAATCAATGGAAACGAGTAAGTAGTCACTTTCAGAAGAATCCTCGGAGTAGGAAGAGTTAGAAAGATAGGGAGATATACAAAAACATGTATCATCATCGAAATGGGAGGAAAGTGTTTACTTAGTTAAGAGCCAAATATGTTGTTGTTAAGTACAGAAAAATGCACTAAGTCCCCAGGTTGTAAACATCTCTTTTCTGAGTAACTCATACTACTCCTTGCCATTGTTGTTGTTAGGTGCTGTCAAGTTGGTTCTGACTCATAGCAACTTCATGCACAACAGAATGAAACACTGTGGGATCCTATGCCAACTTCGCAATTGCTGTTAGTTTGAGCCTATTATTGTTGCCAATGTATAAGTTCATCTGCTGTCTTGTGCCCTGGAGTCAGTTTCTCCTCATAACAACCTTGAATAGGATTTCCAAGAGTAGCTGTTGGATTTGAGCTGCCTATATTGTGATGACCAGTCCAGTACTTATCCTATAGTGCCAATCCGTTTTGTTGCACTTTAATATTATGAATATTCCTATTCACAACAAAGTTTTTATCACAATCACCTTCACTTGCTGCTAGTGCACCTTTTAGTCATGGAAAAAGATTTGAGACTTTGTTGTTGTTAAGTGCCATGGAGTCAGTTCTGAGCTCAACCCTGCATAGAATTTCAGAGTCTTTAAATCTTTCTGGAAGCAATAGGCCTCATCTTTCTCCCACCAAATGACTAGTGAGCTTGAAACACCGACCTTGTGGTTTACAGTCCAGTGCTTATTCTATGGAGCCACGATGCTCCCTTCTTGCTCTTATTATTGTTAGGTGCCATGCACTTGTTTAGACTTGACTACAAATTTAGTTTAAAGACACACTTAAGGCCTGAACTCATTCTTAATCTAGGGACTGCCTGAACTGATGTCCTTTCCTTCACTTTGGTTTCATTTTAATTTGTTGCTTCTTTTTAAAGTATTTCCAAGATTTAGACTTTATTTATAATCCATCCCTTTGCTTCAAATCCTTTGCTCTTATTTCCCTTGAGTCATCTGCTTCCCAGTGATAGAATGGTAATGAAGAATGTGCTGAAAAGATTCAGAAGAGACTTACTTTCTTCCAAAACGTTTGCTTTTCCTTAAAACCATAATGAAATGTATTTCACTTTATCTTTTATTTTCAATTCCACTTCCAATGACTACTTCAATAAACCTGGGTATTTTAAGAGGACATTTACTTTATTTAATTTAAAAATTTTGTCATATATTCTGAAAGTTAGAATTCTATAATCAGAACAAATTAAATTGGCCTTCTTAATTTCTGATCTTTTCATGATTCCTATTTGAAAAAAGGGTAAATCTTGGTAAAGTTTTCACTTGAAACCAACTTTCATTAAGCACTGCTGTATACATTCTAAAATTTACTATTGGGATATTCCTTTATTTGCTACTAATAATAATTTAGGTTTTTTTAAATTTTAGACTCCAATAAAAAATTAAAACTAATTCTTAAGACTGTAGTGGGCTTTACTGCCACCAGGTTCATTTGGAACAATTGCTAGTGTTTAGTTTATTGCATATTATACATTTTTCTGGAGTCGTGGTGTGGCACTGTGGGATAATGTACTAGTTGGTGGTTCAAATTCACCAACTGCTCCTTTGACACCCTATACAGGGTAGCTATGAGTTGGAACCAACTAGAAGGCGGCACTAAACAACAACAATAACAAACTTTGTTCTGGAGTCCTGGTGTGGCATTGTAGGATAAATACTGGACTGCTAACTACAAGGTTGAAGGTTCAAACCCACCAGTTATTCCTCGGAAGCCCTATACAGGGTTGCGATGAGTCGGAACCAGGTCCATGGTACATAATAACAACAATAAAGTCTCAAAACCTTTATCATGATCTAAAAGCTGCACTTGCAGCAAGTAAAGGTGGTTGTGATGAAAAATTTATTGTGAGTAGGAATTGGTTCAATCATTTTAAAGCAGATTTATATAACATTAAAAGGCAACAATGCGAAATGAACCTTTAGAATAAACACTGGACTGGTAACCACAAGGTCATCAGTTCAAATCCTCCAGCTGCTCTTAGAAACCCTATACAAGATCGTTATGAATAGAAACTGACTCGAGTGCACACTACAACAACAGTGACAGCAACAATGGGCTCAAACATGACAGCAATTGTGAAAATGATATGTTGTGCATAGTTAGAATTGACTTGACATCACCAAACAACAAGAACAAAGGACAAGTACTTGGATGAATTATTTCTAAAATGAGTGTTCATAATCTGGGGACTTACTGTATCTCAAATGCCCAGTATGGAAGTAATTACTTTAACTGTCTTTTTTCCCCCCAAAATTATTTTGGAAGATATTTAAAACTGTGTGTCTTTGTTTTATTTCCAAGCAATTGTATTTGGAATTTGGCAGTGAAAATATAGCACTAAGTGATTAAAATAAGTAATGAGGACAGTATTATTTGGTTTTTAAATCTTAAGAAGGAAGTTAGATGGGATTAACAGACTGCAGAACTAATGAGTTGCTTAATTTGTTCAAGTTAATCTCCTACTAGATACAATGGAAATAACAAAACCTGCTTTCACTACTGTTAGAAAGGGTAGATGAAATAATGCACATAAAGAATCTGATATTATAATATAAACTCAACAATTGTTAGTTTTTTTCTTTAAATAGAAAAATATCACCTTTGCTTACTCTAGTTTATCTACAATTTATTTTTGAATAAAAGTAGGTGCAATCCCAAACCTACTGCTGTCTGGTGGATTCCTGCTTAGTTACGCTGTATAGGGTCTCCAAGACTGTCAGTGTTTAGGGGAGCAGAGCATCTCAGCTTTCTCCTGTAGAGTAGCTCATGGGTTTGAACTACTGACTGTGAAGTTAGGGTTCCAATGCCTAACCCACAGGGCCACCAGGTGTTCTTATAAGCATGGATGGATTTTATAATGGTTTATTATTTCAATTACATTAAACTATTTCACTTATTATAACCTAATATGCTATTAAGAATTCCTATGTTTCAACATGGAGCCCTAGTGTGGTGCTATAGGATAAACATTGGACTGCTAAACCACAAAGTCAGTGGTTCAAATCTA
>NW_006408523.1:28081743-28084418 GCF_000296735.1 Chrysochloris asiatica | reverse complement strand
GCTGTCCTCTCGCTATAGGGTCGAATTAGTCAGGCTGGAATCCATACTGGAGAGCTTTTGACCTGTAACACAGACTAAAACTCTATCCCCCTGGTTAGTCACGTAATGAAGAAACATTCCAGCATCCTAACATGGTACCCTCCCATTCCAATCATGACTCAGTCCCTGTATCTCAGAGCCCTGCCTTTCCAAGGTTGTGTATATAACTTACTTTATCTCTGTCCCCTTCGGCCCTTTCACTTATGCCCAATTGTTCTCCCAGCTGCCCCGTTTTTCCCTTTCCCTCTCCCTCCCTGTATATTGCCCCCCTCCCTCGCACCCAGGCTCTCCTGTGCCCAACTCTAATTGCCTTTTATATCTGAATTTTCCATGGTAAATCTAGTTTCACATTATGTATTTACATTGGTTTTGATATTTTTAGGCATGTTTTTGAAAACCAGGGAAAAAAGTCTTGCATAAAGTCATCAATTCTATTTTGTCTATGTATTTTAGGTTTCATGGTCAGTTATACTGTTTTTGTTGTTAGGTGCTATTGAGCCTGTTCTCATTCATAGTGATCCAGTATAGGGTTTGTTTTTGTTGTGAAGTGCTGTCGAGTTAATTCTGACCCATAGTGACCCTGTATAGGGTTCCAAAGAGCAGCTGGTGAGCTTGAACCGATGATCTTGCAGTTCAAACGGCTTTACAATCTGCCTCATTAACCCTCAGCATCACATCAGGACTCCAGTATAGGGTTTACGAGGCTGTAAATTTTTACTGGAGCAGAAAGTCTCATCTTTCTTCCAGGCAGCAGCTGGTAGGTTTGAACTGACAACATTGTGGGTAACAGTTCAGTGCTTATCCTACAGCATATGTATTTATGGTTGTAGTTGTTGTTAAGTGCCATCAAGTCAGTTGTGACTCATAGTGACCCTATATAGGGGTTCCAATGCTTTAAATCTTTTGTGGAACAGAAAAACCTCATCTTTCTCTAATGGAGCAGCTGGCAGGCTTATTGTTTGAAGCCAATGTGCTTCAGCATATAAGTTAGGAACCTGAAAAAACAAGAATTTAATAAATATCTGTTTAATTATAAATCATGGGTGTGAAAAATGAGCAAGTGGTTCAAAATTCCCTAGATGCTAAGAAATGATAAGCATGGGTCAAGGAGGCTATTTTTGTACTTGCATCATTTTCTTTGCACATAAAGTGATTTCTGGAGATTCTGCTGTTGGATAAGAGCCCAGGTCACCCTCCCAGGTCACTTATGTAGGGCGGCAGCTGGTTCATATGCTTACATATTGATTACCCTCCAGATGAGGTAAAAATATGAAGTGATTATCAATTATTGCAGAAAATTAGGCTTTTAAATTTCTACAACATGACAAAAAACAAATTCTAAGCTATAGTATTTCTTAATTGAAATTATTAAGGAATCAAATATCATTTAAAATAAATGATGTACATAATTTTTAAAAACCCCAAATCCTATTGCCATACACTTTAAAAAAGATAACTTTTTGAAAAGGTGTTAAAAAATTAAGTTGAGCTCCTTTTCAGTCCAGAAAGTACTGATTCCTTCCATTTTTACTGGAGAAAAAAGTTTATTGTATTAAAGCTTTATTGAGCAGGAAAGCATTGCCTCAGATTCTCTCACTATGTAACTACTGGCTTAGAATCCAGTTTATAACACAGCTGCACAGAATCCTTAATAAATATGTGCACATGTTATTACTGAATGGCAGCAGGAAAATTGCAAATGAGTATTAGCTTTGTGCAATTTAAAAAATTGTCTCTATCATTATATTCAGAGTTTCATTCACATATGCATTGATTCAATAAGGCAAAGACTATTTAATATATGGACTTCTGGTGTGATGCTGTAGGAACAGCACTGGACTGTGAACCACAAGGTCAGCAGTTCAAACCCACCAGCTGCTCCTTGGAAACCCTATACAAGGTCACTATGAGTAGGAATCTACTTGTTAGCACTGAACAACAACAACAATTTAATCTGTATTCCATGCTAGATTAGGTAATTTAGGGAGAAAAAGTCAAATGAAGCACTGAGAAAATTCACTGATTTTGGAAGTAAAACATGCAAACATAACACAAGAGGACATTTGTTATGCAACAATATGAGCAAGAGTCATGTGACGGAAACTCTTTTCTCATTAGCTTAAGTAAGTCTGTCTGTGATCTGGATATAGTATACGATTCGGAAAGGATTTCTCAGGGAAGGAATGATGAATGTGAGGAAGTAGAAAGAAAACAGCCATAGGATATTTATCTAATTTTATTTGACTGTCAGAGTTTTCATTAATTTATTGCCAACTTCCATGAAAAATTAGTAAATATGCGTCTCCAAAACATTTAAAAAACAAACATGCCTCTTGTGTGACAATGCAATGTTAAAGAATCATACATTCAAAGATCAATATATGGAAAACTTGTCAGGTCAGCCCTAATTCAGTATGTTGCCTGTCCTGTATCCTCCTCACAATGGCTGAGTCCATTTTGCAGACACTGTCTCAGTTCATCTCATTAAGTATTTTTCTCTCATTCACTGACACTTATATTACTAAGCAAGATGTCCTTTGCTAGGGAGTGAAATATTAAAAACTACGTTCACTTAGCATAAATTAAAACTTTGCTGTTTGGGAGTGCCATCAAGTCAGTTCCAACTCATAGCAACC
>NW_006408523.1:28078766-28080093 GCF_000296735.1 Chrysochloris asiatica | reverse complement strand
GGAGTAAAGCCCTCGGGACCTTCATTTGCTGATTAGGCACAACTCAAAATGAAGAAAAACAGCTGTAAACATCCATTAATAATCGGAACATGGACTGTCCAAAGTATGAATCTAGGATACTTGGAAATTGTCATGAAAGGAAATGGAATGCATAAACATCAATACCTTAGGCATTAGTAAGCTGAAATGGACTGATATTGGCCATTTTGAATTTGATAACTGCATGGTTTACTATGCTGGAATGACAAATTGAGAGAAATGGTGTCACATTCACTGTCATAAACAATATATCAAGATCTGTCATGAGGTACAACACTGTCTCTGATAGGATGATATCCACTTGCCTATACAGAAGAGCAGTTAATACCATTATTATTCAAATTTACACACCAACCACTAAAGCCAGTAAAGACAAGATAGGAGAATTTTAACAACTTCTTTAATCTGAAATTGATCCAGCACGCAATCACAATGTATTGATCATTACTGGAGATTGAAGTGCAAAGGTTGAGAACAAAGAGGAAGGATCAGTAGTTGTAGAATATGGCTTTGGTGATAGAAATGATGCTGGAGATCGTATGACAGAATTCTGCAAAACAAATTATTTGTTCATTTCAAATACCGTTTTCAAACATCATAAGATACACCTCACCAGATGGAATACACACAAATCAAATTGACTATATTTGTAGAAAGAGAAGGTGGAAAAGCTCCATATCATCAGTCCAAAAAAAGGCCAGGGGCAGATGACAGGAAAGATCATCAATTTATCATATGCAAATTCAGACTGAAGCTGAAGAAAATGGAAACAAGCCCATAAGTGCCAAAATATAAGCTTGAATATATTCCATTTGAATTTAGAGATCATCTAAAAAACAGATTTGATACATTAGACACTAAAGACCGAAGAGCAGATGAGTTGTGGGATGAAAGCAAAATGTCATTAAGAAGACAAGAAAGAAGGAAAAGATCAAAATGGATGTCAGAAGAGACTCTGACATTTGCTCTCCCATGTAGAGATGCTAAAGCAAATGGAAGAAATGTGGAGGCACAAGAGCTGAACAGAAAATTTCAAAGGTCAGCTTGAGAAGATAAAATCAAATATTGTAACAAAATGTGAAAAGATCTGGAGTTAGAAAACCAAAAGGGAAGAACATGCTGAGCATTTCTCAAGCTGAGGGGACTGAAGAAAACATCCAAGCCTCAGCTTTGTTATTGAAACATTATCTGGGCAAATTATTGAATGATACAGAAAGCATCAAGAGAAGATGGAAGGAATACACAGAGTCACTGTACTAAAAGGAAATGGTCAATGTTCAACCATTTC
>NW_006408523.1:28074803-28077286 GCF_000296735.1 Chrysochloris asiatica | reverse complement strand
TCAATGTTTTGTTCTTTTGTGAGTATGGTCGCTTAGTCAGTATTGATTCAATGGCACTTAACAACAAGAACAACAATGTATTTATTTACATACAAATATGTAAATATGCTAATCATATATATGTATGTATATATATAATATATGTATATATATATATTTACTTATATGTGTGTCACAAAAATTATGGCCATATTGACTCCAATAACATAACTATTTGCCAAAAGACATGATTATATCAAACACATGGGATCATAATAAGCTGGAATCATCTCATTGACAACCACTTACAATAATCAAGTATTTTCTCAATAATTTTTAAATGTCACTGACTGGTAGCAGGAACTTTGTACATGCACATTAGCTTGTTAATATCACTTGTTTATGAGTGTTGCTGTTGTTAAGTGCACTATGGTGACCCTGTACATGGTTTCTGAGGAGCTGCCAGTGCTTATCCTACTGTGCCATACTAGAACTCCTGTTTATGGTTATAGCATCCTTACCTTGTTGACAAAATTCAAAGGCATATAATAAATCTCAGGACAAACAAAATATTTTATTCTGTTCTATTTTCATTTATATAAAAATTATGACCAATTTTCTCAACTAGTACATGGATTACTTATTCTAACTATAGGAGATCTTCCTGGTAAAAACGAACTATCAGTTACAAAGACAAATTCAGAACACCATTCTCTTAAAAATATTTAGGATTCTCAAGTTAGATGAAAACAATGCTTGCTTTTCTAACATGTGTTTATATGCAGATAACTTATTATAATGTTACCCTAAGGATTGATATGCTGATTATAGAAAAGCTCATGAAATTCAAAGAACTTCTTTTACTAAACTTAGCTAGTATTTGTTCCATGAAAAATAAATAGATCATGGTAATAATTCTTGCAACTATACTGTATCAATTACTTGTTCTGTTTTAGTAAAGTTCAGTTGTTTTTATAGTTCTCTTAGACAACTGGAACAGTTCAAGAACAAAAACATCAGTTTGTGATGTCATTTTGAGGACCAAAATGAGCCTGACACAAGCTACAATATATTTGCTAGCCTCATGTTCATGTGAAAGTTGGACAGTGAATAAGGAAGACCATAGAAGAATTGATGCATTTGAGTTATGGTGTTGGAGAAAATATTTAAATTACAATGGACTGCCAGAAAACAAACAAATCTGTGTTTGGAGAAGTACAGTCAAAATGTTTCTTAGAATCCAGGATGACAAGATTTTGTTTCTCATACTTCAAACTTATTTTCAGGAGGGACCAGTTCCTGAAGAAAGGCATCATGCTTGATAAAGTAGAAGGTCAATGAAGTGGAAGAGCCCCCCAATGAGATGGATTGGTACAGGGGCAGCAGTAATGGACTCAAGCATAACAATTGTGAGGGTGACACAGAAACAGGCAGTGTTTCCTTCTGTTGTGGGTAGTGTCCCTATGAGTCTGAACTGACTCAGTGGCTCCTAATAACAGATACAACTGGAGCAGCCTAATAAGGTAACTCCCTCTTGCTTCCCAGGCAAGATAGCCCCTGTAAGTAGCCAAAAGTGTCTTTCTAGATCCCATTTCTGATTGCATCGTACTTTGAGTAAAATCCATGAATACATCTTCAGTGCTTTATAGCTCACGTACCTTATCATGTTTAACAAGGTTCTCATCTAACCTTATTTTCCCCCTTCATCTTTTATATCTTATTCCTAGTTTCAAAAACCCAGACAAAAACATGAATTTCTTTCACTACTCTGTATCTTTCTCCATATTCTCTGAGTTTACAATGCTCTCTTATTATTATTTCCTATCTTTCATACATCAGCTCCATATATTGCTTTTTACAAAAGTAATGTTCATTTTAACTATTCTTCCGAAATGTGCCTCTTGCATAGGAGCTCTCACACATCACTATGTTTTGTGCTTCCTTATTTCTACAGTAGAAAATAAGCTTCAGGAGAGCTGTAAACTTGGAGTTTTTAAATACTGGTATTTGTATGCAAGACAAGTACATCAACACAAAATACAAACATGCTGTTGTTAAGTGCTGTGCAGTGGTTTCTAACTCATAGGAGACCTATATAGGGTTTCTGAGGAGCCACTGGTAGGTTTGAATTACCAACCTTGATGTTTGCTGTCCAGTGCTTATCCTACATCACCACATTAGAACTCCAAATACCTATGAATATTTCAAAAGTAGCAGAAGGTGAACAAACTTAGGTAAGAGCATATCAAAGTAGAAAAACATTTCTGAAGAAAATTGATTAAATGAGGCTCATGATTTTGTGTATTAAGATATGAAACAACAAAACGTCATAAAGTTTACTGGAGATTATAGTTTTTATATTCTAGCTAGTTATTGGTTAGGCCATAATGCTAATTGATTGTTTTAAGGCAACTTAATCATTATTTTGAAAGTCTAATACATTTGTTTTTAAACTGCTGGTGTGGTAGTGAGGGTTAATGTGCTGGACTGCAAAATCAGTTTGA
>NW_006408523.1:28072382-28073013 GCF_000296735.1 Chrysochloris asiatica | reverse complement strand
ATGTTATGCTCAAAACGCTATTAATTTCCTTCACATCCTGTGAAGGAACTGTTTTCAGAATCCTGGTGTGCTGTCCTATAGGATCAGCACTGCTAACCACAAGGCTGGGGGGATCAAACCCACCAGTCACTCCTTGGAAACCCTATACAGGGTTATTATGAGTCAGAATTGACTTGATGTCACTTAACTACAACATTCATAATTCTGTATCTTTTTTCTAGATTTTTGTTGACTGAATTGTTTTAGTTTTTGGTTTTTACTTAAAGAATTGCATTTTGATTTTTAAATAATTTCTTTTACAATTTTATTCATGCCTGCTAATTATTTCTGATCTTATTTTCACTTTAATTAATTAAATATATTTGGACATCTTAAATTGAATTTTCAGTTCAGTTCATGTATTTTACAACTTTTGACTTCAGGAATACTTATTAATTGTATATTGGATGAATATGAGACATCATGAGAAATGTAGGAAACATTGAAGTTGTCAAGGACTTCATTTTACTTGGTTCCACAATTGATGCTCATGGATGCAGAGGTCAAGAAATCAAAGGACATATTACATTTAGTAAATCTGCTGCAAAAAACTTGTTTCAAATGTTAAACAGAAAACATGTCACTTTGAGGA
>NW_006408523.1:28067521-28069757 GCF_000296735.1 Chrysochloris asiatica | reverse complement strand
TATAAATAATGATATAAAACACACATTCATATAGAATACTAAAAATGTATAACGTTGTTGTTAAGTGCTGGTGAGTTGATTCCAACCCATAGAGACCCTGCCTAAGATTTCCGAGGAGCATCTGGTGAGCTTGAACTGCTGAGCTTATGGTTCAAATTGGCGTTGCAGCCCAGGTCATTAATCCACAGCACCACACCAGGTAATAGATAGTATGATGTCTGATACTTTAATAGAAAAATTTAAATTTTTAGTATGCAAAATGAATCCAATGATTGGCTGGATATGAAATTCTTAAACTCTATACAATCACTTAGTGTGTAGATGCCATTCATTTTTATTGCTCTCGATTAACTCATTTCACTTCCTTCTATGCTGGTAGAATGTTTTATTTCACTTCTATGATGTTTTGAGTCCAAAACGTTTGCCATAATATGTCTAGGTGTGGAACTTATTTTGACTCATAGTTCCTGAAATGAAGGACTCTTCTCTGTCTGCATCTGTTTTCCTTTCCTCCTTGGAAATCACTCTTTTATAATATCTCTGATAATTTCATTTTTAATTTTTCTCTGACCTCCTTTTCTTTTGGAAACAAAGTCCCAAGTTGGCTCAAATGGTTAAGTGCTGAGTTGCTAAGTGAAAGGTTGGCCACGCAAATCCATTCAAAGGCATGTGGGGATAAGGCCTGGAAGTCTGCTTCTGAAAGGTCACAGCCATTAAGTCATTTTAATCTGAAATACATGGGGTCACCTTGAGGCCAAAGTGTCTTGATGGCAATTGGGTCTTCTAAAGGAAGAACCATTATTTCTGTATTGGATATGCATTATCTCTGGTATCTAAATAATATATGTTTTTTTTCTTTATATTCTTGTGCTAAAAAGTGAGACCTTCACTTGGGTAGGTAATTGAATATAAACTATGTTTTATTCTGCTTCGAATATAGATTCTGTTGTTATTGGTGGTGGTTGTGTGCCCTGGGGATGGTTCAGACTCATAGCGACCTTGTTTAGGGTTTTTGAGTCTGTAAATCTTTATAAGAGCAGAAAGGCTCATCTTTTTCAATTGAACCAGATTTGAACTAGTGACCTTGAAGTTAGCAGCCTAGCTCATAAGCCACTATGCTACTAGGACTTCTTAATGTAGATTCTAAATGTATGGTTACAGCCATTTTTGTATTATCTTAAGCAAAAATTTACTTGTATGCAATATAGATGCATTATATTTTTGTTTTATTTAAACCTTACAATCATACTGATCTCTCTTTATATCATATTTCATAGTATTTCCATGCCAGCTTCTTCCCTCTTGCTTATGTTTCATTAGGATGAATTCTTGAATGCTATCATGTATGCCCAATCTTATATGGGGTAGTTTGTGTATTGCTATGAAGAGAGTCCTAGTGTGGCACTGTAGTTATCCTAAGCACAGGATCACAGGGTCTGTTTGAAACACAAGGTAGGAAATCCTCTACTGGGTTGCTATGAGTCGAAAAAAAAACTTGATGGCACTTAACAACAATGATGATGAAAGTTACACCAACAGAATCTCAAATAACAGCTAGGTCAGCTGTGATGGACAATTTTCAGTGGAACTTTCAGACTGATAAACAATAGGAGCAAAGAACTGGTGATCTACTTCTAAAAATTAATCAGTGAAGCACCTATGAGTCATCACAGACTATTGTCCAGTATTGGACCGGAAGGTGAACCTGCAAAGCTAAAAGGCACTTAAAATACACAGTGACAATAACAACTGACTCAAGCGTACCAATAATCATGAGTACGGCACAGAACCACTTAACATTTTGCTCTGTTGTATATGTGGTCATCATGAGTTGGAGCCGACTAGATGGCAACTAACAACAGCAACAACACTGAATGTACCAGATAATGACTTCTATTAGGACATTTGGTATATACTTAGCTATCATGTCTCCACTACATCGTGATATATTTATTTATAAGGTAGAAGACTAACCAAACTATATATCATATATTGTGTGTGGGGAGATATGTGAAAGTAGTAACATTTGAGAATCAGTTTCATATGTATTTTATCTTTTTAATAAATCTACAGTGACAAGTATATTAAATTGGTTAGGTGTCATTGAATAAATACTGACTCATAGTGATCCTATGTACAACAGAACAAAACATTGTCCAGTCCTGTACCAAAATCAAAATCAATGTTACATTTGAACACATTGCTGCTGTCAATATTTCAAATCATCTCATTGGGG
>NW_006408523.1:28061728-28066406 GCF_000296735.1 Chrysochloris asiatica | reverse complement strand
CTTCCAGTCAGTTGGCCAGGTAACTGTCTTTCAAATCTCTTTGCATAGATGAGTGAGTGCCTTTTGTGCTGCATCAATTTGTTGCTGCGTTTCAATTCCCTGTGCCTTGTTCTTTGCCAAAGCCTTCAATGCATCTTGGATTTCTTCCTTCAATATCATTGTCTCTTGATTATATGCAACCTCTTGAAATGGTTGAACATTGACTATTACTTTTTGTTACAGCAACTTGGTATATTATTTTCGTCTTCTTCTGATACTTTCTTAGTTGTTCAATATTTTGCCCATAAAATCCTTCAATATTGCAAGTCGAAGCTTACATTTTTTTCCACAGTTCCCTCAACTTGAGAAATACAGAGTGTGTTATTGCCTTTTGTTCTTTTAATTCCAAGTGTTTGTACATTTTATTATAATATTTGACTTTGTCTTCTCTAACTTCCCTTTGAAATTTTCTTTTTTGCTCTTTTATTTCCTCATTTCTCCCAGTTGCTTTAGCATCCCTAACCTGGAGAGCAAGATTCAGAGTCTCTTCAGGCATCCATTTTGCTCTTTTCCTTCTTTCTTGTCTTCTTAATGATCTTTTGCTTTCTTCCCGTATGATGTTCTTGATGACATCTCACATTGATTCTGGTATTCAGTCTTTAGTGTATAATGCATCAAATCTGTTCTTGAGAAACAGGAGGAACCCACAGGCTATTTGAATGACTTGACGGAAAACATGGATATCAGACGTAATCATACAATTTATATCAACAATATGAATGATGAAATTGAAAAAGAAGAATTGAAGAGATCCTTATGTGCTCTGTTTTCTCAGTTTGACCATGTGGTAGATATTGTGGCTTTAAAGACTATGAAGATGAGGGGACAGGCCTTTGTTATATTTAAGGAATTAGTCTCATCCAAAAATGCCTTGAGACAGTTACAAGGATTACCATTCTATGGTAAACCAATGAGAATCCAATATGCAAAAACAGATTCTGATATAATTTCTAAAATGCTTGGCAATTTTGCTGACAAAGAAAAGAAAAAAGCCAAAACTGTGGAACAAGCAGCAACAATTGCAAACAAGAAGCCGGGTCAGGGTACACCAAATTCAGCTACCACCCAAGGAAATTCAATACCAAGTCCTCAGGTCCCTGATTACCCTGCAAACTATTGTTTTATTTCTTATTAATTTACCGTAAGAGATGAATGAGATGATGTTATCCATGCTGTTTAGTCAGTTCCCTGGTTTTAAGGAAGTGCGCTTGGTACCTGGGAGGCATGACATTGCTTTTGTTGAATTTGAAAATGATGGCCAGACAGGAGCTGCCAGGGATGCCTTACAAGGATTTAAGATCACACCATTCCATGCCATGAAGATCACCTATGCCAAGAAATAACATTTGGGATCATCTTCTTTAAAGGACTCTGCTTTATTTATAGTGTGTGTTTTGATAACTTTTGGTCAGACCATTTTATTGTAGGGAGCCAGGTGTGTGTGTGTGTGAAAATTAAAAATTTTTGGACTTAAATGATTACCTAGTCTTACTTTATTTAGCCTTAGTGAGCTGTGAAATATGAAGGCCTTAATTTTGTACAATAAACTTTTATTTGTATTGTAAAAAAAAAAAAAATTCTGTTCTTGTCTTGAGATGATATCTAAATTCAGGTGGGATATGTTCAAGGTCAGAATATGGCTCTCATGGACTTATTTTAATTTTCTTCAGTTTCAGCCTGAAGTTGCATGTGAGCAATTGATAACCAATTCCACAGTCTGCCCTTGGCCTTGCTTTGGTTGATTATATGGAGCTTTTCTACCGTCTCTTTCCATATATGTAGTTAATTTGATTTCTATGTATTCCATCTCATGAAGTCTATGAGTATAGTCATCTTTTATGTTGTTTAAAAAAGGTATTTGCAATGAAGAAATCACTGGTCTTGTAAAATTCTATTTTGCGATTTCCAGCATCGTTTCTATCATGAAGGCCATGTTTTCCAATTAGTGATCCTTCCTCTTTGTTTCTAACCTTTGCATTCCAATCACCAGTAATTATCAACACATCTTGATTGCATGTAAAATCAATTTTGGACTGAAGAAGTTTCTAGAATTCTTCAATTTCATCATCACTGGCTTTAGTGGTTGGTGCATGAATTTGAAGAACGGAATTGATCATCCTTGAAGATATATGGATATTATCCTACCACAGACAGCATTGTACTTTAAGATAGATCTTGATTTGTTATTTTTGATGATGAATCCAACACCATTTCTATTCAATTGGTCAATTCCGGCATAATAATCCATGTGATTGCCAGACTCAAAATGGCCAGTATCAGTCCATTTCAGCTAACTAATGCCTAGGATATTGGTGTTTATGTGTTCCATTTCATTTTTGACAATGTCCAGTTTTCCTAGATTCATATTTTATACACTTTATATTCTGATTATTAATGGATATTTACAGTTGTTTCTCTTCATTTTGAGTTGTGCCACATCAGAAAATGAAGGTATTAGAGGGTTGATTTCATTTGCATCATTATGGTCAACTCTACTTTGAGGAGGCAACTCTTCCCCAGTCATATTTGAGTTCCTTCCAACCTGAGAGTTTTATCAACTGGCACTATAGCTGACAATATTCTGGTGCTCTTTATCATGTTTCAATATTAAATATTCTGGTGCTGACAGTGTTCCACTGCTACTCACAAGCTTTTCAGTGACTAAGTATTCAGAAGTAGTTAGTCTCTCTTTCTTCCTAGTCTGTCTTCATCTGGAATCTCAGCTGAAACCTGTCCACCATGGATGACCCTGCCGGTAGAAAAATACCTGTGGCATAGATTCCAGAACACAGTGACACTCAAGCCACCACAGTATGACAAACTGGTAAATGAGTTTGAGATGATCTCTAAATTCAAATGGGATATGTTCCTAATAGGTGAATCCTCTTGTTTGCTAAATTATCTTCTTATTTTATTTTGTGATTAAAAGTCTCTTGTCAGAAATTAAATTTGTAGGTCATATGTAGTGATATATACCCCATTGCCACAGATCACAATAACTCAGCCCTGTACTATCAAGACTGTAAATAAAGAAAAATTTTAGTAAGTGGAGAAGTTTTTTTTTTTTTTTTTTTTAAATAGAAAAATTGCACATTTTACAGCTCTAGAAGTCAATTCAAGAATCCCTGGTGGCACAGTGGGTTAAGCCCTTGGCCTGTCAAACAAAATGTCAGCAGTTCAAACACACCAGCCACGCTATGAACAAAGGATACTGAGTATGCCTCTGTAAAGATTTTCAATCTCAGAAATCTAAACTATGCCTAGTCCTAGTCTGTCCTGGGAGGTCTCTGTGAGTCAGGATTGACTCAGTAACATTGGCTTAGGAACCAATTCAGAGTGTATTAATGCACTGATTTAATTAGACCATTTATGTGAAAAAAGATTTTCAGTTTCACTACATACGGTTGGCGTTGAAACTGCCTTCTACATGTAAGCATATGTTTGACAAGGTATTTAAAAGTGTACGTGTTGTACAAATGTTAGATATTGTTATTCTGCTTAGTTTCTCTGGCACATGGAAAGAAATACTTAGGAAGACAATTTGCATTTAATTTAGCTATGATAACTGTCTTTAATACTAATATCAAAGAAACCCAAGGGAACTATAAAAATTAAATATACTCTCATTTTCCTATTATCATTACCAATGTGCTGGTAATTTTTACTGCCAAAATGTTTACTAGAAAACCAATCAGATGACTTAGTTTCATTCTAGGTTACACCACTTACTAATTATTTAGCAAATTATTTAACCTATAAACACTTTGCTTGTATTCCTCAGAGTCATACATAATTGCAGAGTTAGTAGAGACCTTAATAACATGCACCATCACCATATTTGTAAAGAACCACCACACAGAAGGCTAAAATGGACTAATCCAATATGAGAAAGTTAGTGTTTACAGAGCCCAAACAATTCAAGTCTTTCTATTTATTCATGGGCTACTGTATTGCTCATTGTTTTAGAGTTTACATTAGGTAGAACATAGAAAAAAACTGAAAGCTATAACATGCTATATAAGTTGAAGTTTTATTTGTATTGATATTGATAAAAATTTGATATTCCAATAAAGGGTTTCACACAACCATAGTATTTTTTTAGTATTTGTAGTAATTCTAATTAGTCCTAGTTAAGTGAATGTTCAATATATATTTTAATATTATAAAAATGAAAGTAGAGTCACCTTGTCTTTATGAGTACTATTTATTGTATGTGTAGTAATATGTGTTCATTCATGATAATCCTAAAAACTCATCTATAGCTCCCTAGGAAAGACTCATGGCTACCCACAATCAAATAACAACAAAATGCTCCCTAAAACTTGTAAGTATAATAAGAAACACAATATATTGAAAATTACCAGAACCATATTTAAAAATGAGTGAGAGAAAATGGATTGTAAATTACTGATGGATAGAGTTCATTTAAAATATGAGTCCACATATTTTAAATGCATATTTAAATTTTTATGGAAATCTACAAGCTGAATGTCCAGCTATAAATATCAGATTTGATTTGTGTGAGATGGCAACTGCTGATCCTATTTTTTAAATTGTTTTTTAATAAGCAAACTCTTTTTCTGTTGGAAAAGCATTTTCTTCTGCCATGTATTCTGTAGACTTCATTTCTTTCTTTTGC
>NW_006408523.1:28038078-28060963 GCF_000296735.1 Chrysochloris asiatica | reverse complement strand
AGCCACTCCTCAGAAACCCTATACAGGGTCAAGTTGCTCCTGATTTATAGCCACCCTGTATAGTGTTTCCAAGGAGCAGTTGGTGGTTTGAACCGCTGGCTTTGTGATTCGTAGTCCAGTGCTGATCCACAGCACCACACCAGGAGTATATATATACATAGTTATGCATACTAACTGATACATGACTTTAACCTATTCTTTCTTGATTTTAATGTATTCTGTTCAAATCAATTTCTTATCTTGCCAAAGAGATTATTAATTATTTAGATCTGTAATCTGCTAGGGCTAATTGTAATGGGTAAATTACTTATGTCTCTGTGTGTATGATTTGGAATTGTGTATTCTACCCTCAAATTTTCAATTGTTTCAGCCATTTCCTAAGTGTAAAAACTAAGAAAGTAAAGTTTTCTGGCAGGATTTGTAATTTAAAATATGCACACCAAAAAAGCGTTGACAGTTTTATAGGAGGTTTGAAAAAAGGACTTTCAATCAAAACCCTAATTCTACCACTACTTACCACAGCAACATATGTTCAGTGGCTAATTCTTATGCCAACTGACTTTTTCCAACTGCTGCGAGAGCTTTTGAAAATGCTCAGGGCTCTTTTATGTTTAGAATTGCTGTTGAATGCAAAGACAAATAGATCATTCATTGAATTGCTGCTTATACATGTTTGAAAAAAAAAAAACAAAAGGGAAGGATAAATTAAAAACACAGGATTACTAACCTGTGGCAAATAGATCTTTGACTTCAACTGTTTCCCTCTCCAATCTTTATTCCAATAAACACAGAAAATGCTGTGTTCCTTGATGCTTTTGAGAAGAGAGTTGTCTTTCACAAATATATTCCTGTATGAAAAAACAGATCTTATCATTAATTTGCTATATATCTATATCAAGCCTATTGTTGTGTGCTCTGGAATCCTTTCCAATTCATATTGAACCTATATAGGGTTTCTAAGGTTGTTAATTTTTGTTGTTGTTGTTGTTAAGTGCTGTTGAGTTGGTTCTGACCCATAGAGACCTTGTATAGGGCTTTCAAGGAGCAACGGATGAACTTGAACCACCAGACTTGTAGTTAAACGGCTTTGCAGTCTGGTGCATTAACTCACAGAGCCACACCAGGACTCCACTGTTAATCTTTAAAGGAGCAGAAATCCTCATCTTTTTCCTGTGGAGAGGCTGGTGGATCAGAATTTATGGACAAGAATAAGGTCTAGATTGATATTAAAACAGACCAACAGCAACAACAACAAAACATGGAAGGTCATATAATACCATCTAGTAGTTAAGGCAGGCATTAATTAAATACTGGAAAATGCTATAAAATTATAACCATGATATGAGCTTGAAAGACAGGCCAATATTTTTATGCCAGGTTTTAAACAAACATGGTATCTTTATTTGAACAAATTAAGAAATCAAGAGTAAAGGTTTCCTAAAGAAGTACCAACTGAGCAGAGTTGTGAAACCAAGCTAGAAGTATGAATATAAAGGAATGTGTAAAGATTAACTGGAGTAGAAGGGGAGCAGAAAACAGCTATGTATTAATAGCCCGTAACTTTTACTTCCATGAATCACTTTTCCATTTATGGAAGCCTTTCACATATATCAAAATCCTGGTATGGCGGTCTAGGATCAGCATTAAACTTTTAAACACAAGGTTGACATTTCAAACCCACCAGAAACATCCCAGAAAATTTATACAGGGTCACTATGGGCTGAAACCAATTCTATGACATTTAACAACAATCACATATATCAGTGAGATTTTTCTATCAGATTAGTTTTAGGTATTCTCACTGACAATTTTATTTAAAATAAGGGAGAGAGAAAGATAAAATATAATTTGCAAACTTTGGAGATAAATGTAGACTTTTTTTTTTTTAATGTTTTATTGTGAATTGTGTGATAGTCTACATGGGAGAACATCAGCTTTACATTCATTCCATCATCCATCATTTCATTGGCATACTTATCCTCCCGTCCATGCATCCTCACCCAACCAAAGGGTGTACTCTGTAAGCCTGCACACACCCACCACAGTCCTCAGCCCCTTTCCATCTCCTGATCCCAAGTCCCCAGCCACACCATCTCTTGATGTTGTCTTCCCTGCCTCCATCTCAGGCCTCACCGCCTCTCTGGGTAGGATTCCGCTCTTCGCTCTTCTCCATCGATGGTCCCAGGGTCCTCCGCTCCTAGACTGATAAGTTAATCACTCCCCTCTTTGCTACAAAATGTCCATCTTTAGATTTCCAACCCTCACAATCAGTCCTGATAACAATTATTCACTATTGCATCACAAGAGACCCATCTATATTTCATTTCATCAGCCCTTCCTGGACAGGCTGGACACTATTCACAGGAGACTCTACCTTCCTCCACGCCCTTTGGATCCAGGTTCCTTCTTGAAAGCTTGTAAGCCCATCACTTCGTTCCTTTGTATCCCTCCCCCCATTTTGGGTAGCCAATGTCCAAGTTGCCCATCCCTGTCTACCCTTTGTGTGGAGGGGGTGGGTATAGTTCTTGCAGCAGGGGTTTGTTTCCGTTTTTGAGCTACTGCATTCATAGGTGTAGGTCCTGTTTATTGAATTGTATCAGATGATGCTTTTTTTTTTTTTCCTCTTCTTTCTTCTTTGGGTTGAGCTCTGTTTATCCAGTTATTGAAGTCCAGTCAAATGGGTATCATATGCAAGTGTGGGTGTTCTTATATCTGTCCAGCCTCTTTTTATCGGCTGGCCGCCCCGCTCTCCACTCTAGACGTCTGTGGCTGTGTCACTGACTCTGAGCCCATGAGTCCCCAGATGTTGCCTCTCTACTGGCCGACCAGGTCTCCACCCAGGTTCACAGTAGTTTGCTGAATGATGTAGGGCTTAGCTCACCCCTTCGTTGATGTTCTTCCCCCACTTCCCCTTCTGGGTGACGTGCATGGTTGTCAGTCAAAGCATATATTTCGCTTTCGTCTTAGTCTTGGGAGAGAATTTTCACTGAGAAGATCCGACCACTTGCCTTGATGTCTCATGGACAAGCCACCTGTATGTTCTTGTGGTAACAGTCGGACTGCCCTTATTGTTTTGTATTTTTCCTGTAGGTCCTGCTTTCAAGAGGTATCTTCTGGTTTTCTAGCTGCTCCTGGCTGGTCTGCTTGTCCTTTCAAGTGGAGAAATTTCCCGTCTCTGAAGGTCTGCTTGTGGTTCAGGCTTCCACCTATACTCCCATGTAATGTAGAGTCTACTCAGTAAACCTCCTTCACTGGATACATTGTAGCCCCTTTTTAGGTATTCTAATCAGTTATAGGCAGAAGACGGGCTTACAAGCTTTCCATGTTGATATTTCTGGTTATTTCTTTCTCTCCCCCTCCAGTGTCTGTTTTATAATGTATTGCAAGGAAAACCATGATTCAAAAGGCAGCCAAGCATCTTAACATTATCCCCCACCCCTTTCCCCATTCCATCCATGTCTGAGTCTCTGTATTCCAGAGCCCTGTTGTTCCAAAGCTGTACCTACATCATTTTTTACCTCTGTCCCATTTAGTCCATTTGTACCTGTCTACTTGTTCTCCCATCTGTGAAGACTTTTTTTGAGGATGTTCTCTCATGTAGTGCTGGACCAGCACTGGACTACAAACCACAAGGTCGGCAGTTCATACCTACCAGCTGCTCCTGGAACCCAATACAGGGCTACTATGAGTCAGAAGCGACTCTTCATCATTTAACAGCAACAGTTTCTTACAGTGCAAAATGCTATTCCTGATATAACATGCTAAGTTTTGTTGTGTTAAATGCTGTCGAGTTGGTTCCAACCCAAAGCGGCCCTGTATGGGATTCAAAAGGAACAGCAGGTGAGCTTGAACTGCTGACCTTGTGGTTCAAATTTATTAAATTTTTAGTCCTTTGCTTTGACATTCTCTGTTAGTTATATCTAATTAAAATACAGCTTCCTGAGGTAAACTGGATTACTCTATAGATATGGATTGTATTTACCTTTGATAGAGAGTCACTTTCTTATTCACTGGTGTTGCTAAATATAAGAGAAAAAATATATTTATGTACATAAACATTGTGTAGCTCAGGAGTCATTAAAAATTCCTTATTTTCTTTAACAGTTTGTTAGCAACTTTTTTGCATATTCTTCTTACAGAGCAAGAAGCCATTTGAGATAAGAATCGTTAATTCTTACTACACATTTTCTTAGTAATAGTTCTCTAAATTATATTTGGAAATGTCAATATGTATTTTGTTATGAACAATATCAAGATTAGTTAAGAAGGCAAATTATCTAAAATTTCAGAGTCTTTCTATATCCAGCTAAAGAATAAAGAAGACTTCACAATATTGAGACAATAATTAAGGTAAAAAATTTATGTAAAAATCTTGGCGTATGACCCAGCAATTTCATCAGCAAGAATAGAAAGCAGTGATTCAGACACAAGTACGTCACTGTTCATTGCAGCAATATTCACAATAGCATATATATATAGTGCTGGAGCTAATGCGTCAGACTGCAAAGTCATTTGAACTGCAAGTTCAGTGGTTCAAGCTCACCAGCTGCTCCTTGGAAACCCTATACAGGGTTGCTTTGGGTTGGAATCAACTTGATGGCACTCAACAACAACATATATATACATACAGAGTCCTGGTATAGCACTACAGGATAAGTACTGGACTGCTAACCAAAAGGTTGGCAGTTCAATCCCATCAGCCACTCATTGAAAACCTAAGTCGTGGTAATGGTAGGTAGTCTATCTAGTCAGTTCTGACTCATAGAAACTCTTGGAAACATAGTTTCTAAGGTTGTAAATCTTTACTGGAGCAGAAACGCTCATCTTTCTCCCATGAAGCCACTAGTAGATTTGAACTACTGACCTTGCAATTAGCAGCCCAATGCATAAGCTATGCCACCAAAGCTCCTTTATACAGGTATACCTCTATACTGGGTAGCTATATATTGAAACCATAACACTTGGCACTTAACAACTACAACAACATATAGATATACAGTATAGTATATTTAATACATTAATAGAAATGAAATGATGGTAAATGTCACAGCAGAAGCAAATCTGGAAAACATTGCTGTTGTTGTTGTTTAGTGCCATTGAGTTGATCCATGGCGACCCTGTTTAGGGTTTCCAAGGAGTGGTTGTTGACCTTGAACTGCTGCCCTTGCAGTTCAAACCAATTTTGCAGTCCAGCGCATTAACTCATAGCACCACACCAGCTTATTTTGAGATTATTTCAAGATTATTATTGTTTCAAGATTAGTTCAAAATCTTGAAAACACTATGCTAAATAAAATAAGTCATTTTTATGATATATCATAAATAAACAAGTAGCATATAATCACAAACCAGTGGTACTGAAGAAAGAAATCCAAGCTGCACCGAAGGCATTGTTGAATATCAAGTCTCTAGAAGTCCTGGTGTGATGCTGTGGGCAAATGTGCTGGACTCAGTGTCGGTTTAAACCTCAAGTTTGGTGGTTCAAGTTCAATAGCCACTCCTCAGAAACCCTATACAGGGTCGATATGAGTCGAAACTGATTCGACAGCATGTAACAACAACAACAAGGAACTGAAAGTGTACCAAATGAAATGTTTCGAGACACAGATGCAGCTCTGAGTGTGCTTACTCATCTATGTCAAGAAATTTGGAAAGACAGCTTCCAGGCTAACAGAACAGAAGTGATCCATATGTTTGCCCATTCTAAAGAAAGTTGATACAATAGAATGAGGAAATTATTAATTAATAAGGATATCATTAATATCCCATGCAAGAAAATCTTGCTGAGGATAATTCAAAAATTGTAGCAGCAATACATCGACAGGGAGCTACTAGAAATCCAGACAGGATTCGGAAGAGAACTTGAAATGAGAGATATTACTACTAATATCAGATGGATCGTGACTGAAAGCAGAGAATACCAGAAAGATGTTTACTTGTGTTCTACTGACTATTCATTGGATGGTGTCAAACATATCAAACTATAGATAATATTTCAAAGAATGAATTCTATAACCCTTAATTATGCTTATATGAAACCTGAACACAAACCACCAGACAGTAATTTGAACAGAACATGGGGATACTGAAAGGTTTAAAATCAGGAAACGTGTGCATCAGGGTTGTATCCTTTCATTATACATACTCTTTGGATAGATCTGTTGCAAATGACCTTGTTAAAGTTCTAAACAACAAAGATATTACTTTGAGGACTGAGATGTGTATGACACAAAGTCATAGCATTTTCATTCACTTCATATGCATGTGAAACCTGGATAATGCATAAGGAAGACCAAAGAATTGATGCCTTTGAATTGTGGTGTCAGGGAAAAATATTAAGATTATATGGTCTTCCAGAAGAACAGATATATCTGTCTTAGATGAAGTACAGTCAGAATGATCCTCAGAAGGTTGTCAAGATTTTGTCTCACTGACTCAGAAGGAATCAGTCCCTAGAGAAGCATATCATGCTTGGTAAAGTAGAGTGTGAGCACACAAGAGGAAGACTCTCAATTAATTATACCGACAACAATGGGTTCAAATAGCCAGGATTGTAAGGGTGATTCCTTCTGTTGTCCATAGGGTTGTTATGAATTGTAACTGACTGGACACTACCTAAAAGTAACAGGTAATGGAAGTAGACCAGTAAAACGAATTAGTAGCAGAAACATTAAAAGTTGAATGCAGTATGAATGCTTTCTTTGGTAGATGGTACAGCTTTGTATATAGATTCACCAGAACTGGTTTTTAAACTCAAAGAACACATTACTGTGTTAGGCTCATGGTTATCCAAGGTGTTTTGAATATCTGACTTTAATTGGTGTGAATTTTAAGACACTTTGCAGCTAAGATGCTACAGGCAGTAGAGTCATGTTAATGGTTTTAAATTGATCATTATTAGAGTATTGATAAATGCCACAAATTTACAAATTCTACAGAATCAAAGTCCACATCTCCCAAGCCCAGAAAGCCTGATAATCTCCTTTACTAGCACACTACTGCATTGGATTTCTGTTTAACCAAGCTGAACGTCAATGGTTACACATCTGAATATCGATACACTCGACTATCGTGATTTATTTGTGGATAGGATGGGAGCTGAGACTATAAGATGGTATATCAGAGAGCCTTTTGAGATTTTTAAATTTTCTTTTTTTGTGCTTTAGGAAAATATCATCTCTTTATGATGATGTTGTTATTATTAAACACTGTTAAGTCAGTTCTGACTCCAAATGACACTTATGAGGGTTTCTGAGGCGTGGTTGATGGGTTTGAATCACCAATCTTGTGGCTAGCAGTAAATGATGTTTAGAATCACAGATCATCTTTAATGACTATCTCATGGAGAAATCTTGGCCATGAGATGGAGAAATGAGTTTTGATATCACTGGTTGACTATGTAAATTGCCCCAAAAGTCAAATGAGGAGCCTTGGTGTGGATGAGCACTGGTATAGCATTGGACTGCTAACCACAAGGTCACTGGTTCAAACCGACACCTCAGAAACTCTATAAAGGGCTGCTATGAGTCAGAGCCAACTCAATGGAACTTAACAACAACAACAAAGCCAAACGAACCTCAAGCTCACATCTGACATATGAGGTGGCTTCAAAAAGTTTGTGGAAAAATGAAATGATAAGTTAATGAAATTTTCCCCAAACTTTCTGAAGCATGTCTTTCTTACTTTTTTTTCCCCTGCATGTGCTATATCATTAATTTCTCTCTTTTAAAATGAAATATTCTCAAATATCATGCATAGATTAGTAACAAATCCTATAGTGTCACTTGTTTACTTGTTTCAAGTCTTTGTTTAAACATGTAAAATACAGACCTTGTCTTGCACAATTAAAAGAGGAACAGTGAAGAATTTTTTTCATCTTTGCTTATGATTTTGGAGATAAGATTAACCGATTTTTATTTTTCTTATCTTTTATTTCAGAGACAATATAGAGTATGAAATGCCTCTTAGCTCACATTTGATTCTTGTGTATCAAAGAATCCTCTGGTTTATTTTCATCTATCCCATCATCTTTCCCAAACACCAAAGTAGGCTATTGGGCGGGGGAGGGGGAGGAGCGTGGAGAGGAACTGTTTTAAATGATACCCTATTGGTCTCATATACTTCACAGTTTCTAGAGTGGCTAACTTTCTCTCAAGGAATAATACCCTGTGAGAAGCTGTCGTTTTCCCCTGTAACATCATGATCGTATTTAGCAAAAGGAAATGGACTGTGATTGTTGAGCTATCATTTCCCGTGTGTCCTCAACAAGATGCACTAGAGAACACTTCAGTAGTTTTTCCTTTATTTTCCCATCAGTGTCATAATGAGGTGTGTGGAAATGTATATGTTGCTTATGGGGAAAAGAACGTGTTCTCACTCTGGAAGGAGGAACTACCTAACTTATACTTAGAGGACCTCAGAAAGTGTATTTATTTTAGCACAACTTTTTTTAAACCAATCATAATAAAGAATATATAAACAAATTGCATTTCAGTTCATATAAAAACACAATCCCAACTTTATGAAATTCATAAATCCTTAAGGAACTATCAAAAAATAAAGTTATATATTTTGGATGGTCATCTTAAAATGCTAGAAGAAAATGGTGAATATAATTTGTCTAAAGTGAACAGAGGTGCATGTATTGTGAATAGGAGAAATATTTGTGGTATATAAATAAATTATTCTTGAGCTATATGAATTAACATGAGAGTGAAGATAGGAACATTTTCAAAATCATTTATCAAAATACTTCATTTCTATATTATAACAATTCCTCAATTGATTCAAGATGAATTAATCAATATTATTACAAGGTAAATGTTTCTGATTTCAGTAATTTAACAGCCTTGTATTTATTTAAATCATATTTAATTCTTGCAGAATGATTGCCTTTACATCTGGATAGTATACATATAGGTGAAAGACTGAAAGCTCTATAAACAAAGCTGAAAAATAAATATAGAAATATGTAACTTAAAATAACAAAGAGGGGTTAGCTGTATACTATATAAAACATGGCTACAGACTTGTGGACTAAGGTACATCTGACCCAAGGCATGATATTTTCAATAACGTCAATGCTTGTGAAAGTTGGACAGTGAATAAAGAAGACTATAGAAGAATTGATGTGATTGAATTATGGTGTTGAAAGAGAATATTAAAAGTACCATTTACTGCCAAAAGAACAAACCAATCTGTATTGGAAGAATTGTAGCCACAGTTCTTCTTGGAAGCCAGGATACCCAAACTTTGTCTCTGATACTTCGGATATATTATCAGGAGATACCAGTCCCTGGAGAAGGATATCATATTTGGTAAAGTGAAAGGTCAGAAAAAAGAGGAAAACTTCCAACAAGATGGATTGGCACAGTGGATTGGTAGCAGCAAAGGACTCAAATGTAGTAACGACTGTGTGGTTCGATCCTTTGTGCATAGGGTATCCATGAGTCAGTACCGACTCAATGGCACCTAACAAAAACAACAGACTTGATGGAGTCCTGGTGTAGTATTGTTAGATAAGCACTGGCCTTCCAACTGCAAGGTTGGTAGTTCAAACTCACTAGAAACTCCTTAGAAACCCGATACAGTGTTGCTGTTAGTCAAAACCAATTTGATGGCACTTAACAACAGATTTGACATAAAACATCCTGGTGTGACTCTGTAGTATAAACACTAGTCTACTAACCATAAAGTTGGTTGTTCAAATCCACCAGCTGCTACTGGGAAAGCCTATATAGCATCACGATGCATGGAAACCAACTCCAGAGCACTTAATAACAACAAATACTGGTTTCTTGGTAATCTATGAGGTAAGTACAGTGAAATTATACTTCCTCTCACCAAGGAGACAGCAAAGCTTCAGGAAGTTCATCTGGTTTTCTCCAGAGTTAACTACTAACCAATCTTTCCTTTAATTTCCAAATCATTGACTGCAGAATTTTACCAGAAGACCTTGGAAGCACATATCATTTATAATGAGATGGTAGAGTAGATGAATTCTTACAATGAGCACAACATCTTAAAGTCCAGAGGGTATCCAGAGTGAGAAAAATGCTCCAGTGAAATCTAGCAAGTGTGATTAATTTTATTTTTTAACTAAATACAGAACATAGTAAGGAACAAAGTCTATCATTGTTTTAAGTGCTCTCAAGTCAGTTCCAATTCATAACGACCCTTCCGAGGAGCAGCTGGTGAGTGCTTCAAATTGACCTTAAGGTTGAGTGCATATCCTACAGTGCCACACCAGGACTCCAGTCTGTCTTTAGGAAATTGAAAAGTAGCAAACCCACTCACAGAATTAAAAAAAAACTAAAACTTCTAGATCATCAGCCTCCAAACACAGTTCAGGGACTCCTGGGTGTCTTTCTACTATTTTGTAAAACAAGATAAAAGGACACATTAAAGACTTCTTCTGGACATCAAAGTGCAACCATTAACTTAAGGAAAAGCATTTTGCAATTTTTTAGGTGTGAGCTTTTTATATATGGGACATCATTTTTTATTTACAGAACAAATTATGGCTGTCATGATTTGAGAATTTGGCAGACATTTTATTGAAAATCAATAAAGTAAATCTTTCACTAAAGAAAAAAACCTATCAAAAATTCTTGACAATGATAAAATCTAAACTTTCAGATAAAAATTAGAATTCTGGAAAACTTGTATACTCTCTTTTGAGCTTGATAGATTTCCAAACATTGAAGATTTTCTAGGGGCACTGGTAGTCTTGAAGGCTGTGAATTTTTTTTTACATTTTATACTGAAAAAAAAAACAAACTTATATAAAATATTGCACTAAAAATAATCCATTAAAATGTAAAGTAGACTAACGGATTTGAAGGTAGCAGAATACAAAATGTGTATCAATATGATTTCAGATTCTTCGATGCAACTAACCTTTAAAAAGTTACAACTTGTTGATTGTTAATAGTTATCCCTGTTTCAAATACATCTATCTATGTAAGGGTGAATTCTCTTCATCTAATTCAACAAAAAAAAAGGGTTTTCTCAACCAATTAAATGCAGAAGCAGGTATAAGAACACTGTGATCTTATTAAGAAGGACATTAAGTAAATTTACAGAAACATAAAATGCATTCATTCATCTTACCACATTTAGAAAATATAGTTACTTTTTACAGGAAATCAAATTTATTGTAATGGGTATGTGTTATTGTCATTTTACATAATTAGTAAGTAATTGCAGCATTTCTTATAAAATTTCTAATACATTAAATTTGGACAGATAGATTTCATACCAATACAAGTTCTTTGATGTCCTCATTTTTGTTAGGTGCCATCAAGTCATTGTTAGGTACCATCAAGTCAGTACAGACTCACAGAGACCCTATGCACAACAGAATAAACGCTGCCCGGTCCTGGGCCAACCTCACAATTGTTGCCATGCTTAAGCCTATTGATGTTGCCACTTGGCCAATCCATCTTTCTGGAGGTCTTCCTCTTTTTCTCTGACCCTCCACCTTACCAAACACGATATCCTTCTCCAGTGACTGGTCCCTCTTGACAATATGTCTGAAGTATGAGAGATGAAGTTTGGCCATTCTGGCCTCCAAGAAACACTCTGGCTGCACTTCTTCCAAAACAGATCTGTTGGTTCTTTTGGCAGCCCATAGCACTTTCAATATTCTCCTCCAACATCATAACTCAAAAGCATCAAGTCTTCTATAGTCTTCCTTATTCACTGTCCAGCTTTCACGTGCATATGAGGTTATTGAAAATACCATGGCTTGGGTCAGGTGCACCTTAGTCCTCAAGCTGACATCTTTGTTCTTCAACACTTAAAGAAGGTCTTGTGAAGCAGATTTGCCTAATGCAATACATTGCTTCATTTCTTAACAGCTGCTTCTATGAGTGTTGATAGTTGATCCAAGAAGAATGAAGTCCTTGACATCTTCAATCTTTTCTCTATTGATAAGAATGTTGTTTATTGTTCCAGTGGTGAGGATTTATGTTTTCTTTACATTGAGATGCAATCCAAAATGAAGGCTGTGGTCTTTGATCTTCATCAGTAAATATTTTAAGTCCTCTTCACTTTCACCAAGCAAGATTGTATCATCTGCATGTTACAGGTTGTTAATGAGTCTTCCTCCAATCCTGATATCACATTTTTCTGCATATAACCCAGCTTCTCAGATTATTTGCTAAGCACACAGGTTCAGTAAGTATGGTGAAAGAATACATCCCTGTCTCACATCTTTCTTAATTTTAAGTCATTCAGTGTTCCCATGTTCTGTTCAGACAACTACCTCTTGGTCCATGCACAGATTCCTTCATGAGCACAATTAAGTATTCAGGAATACTTTACAGCACTCTATCTGACAGTGTTTCTCTGCTATTTATACGGTTTTCAGTGACTAAATATTTGGAAGTAGTTTGTCACTACTTCTTCCTAGTCTGTCTTTGTCTGGAAGCTCATCTGAAACCTGTCCAGCAAGTTTGACCCTGCTGGTATTTAAATTACCTATGGCATAGCTTCCAAAATCCCAGCAACTCATAAGCCACCACAGTACGACAAACTGACAGATGAGTGGTGATGACATAGGATGGTAACCATAAATAAAAGAATGGCTGCTTTTCTAATTTTTAATAAAACGTGTCTATAAATCTTGTCCATATTATTCAGAAAACAAGTCTAACAATTGAAAAGGATGAAACATAAGTTTTAACTTTTCGTGCAGTTTAGCAACATGCAACAAGAATAATGTTCAAAAAAATGTTTTGAATGCTTCACCAGTAATTTCACTCCTAGGAAAGAATCAGAGAAAAAAAAAGTGTGTTTATCATTCTGTTATCCTGTCATTTATCATGTTGTTGATTCTGTTGCTAAGTGCCATTGAGTCGATTCCAACTAATAGCAACCCCATACAGGATTTTCAAGGAGCAGCTGGTGGGTTTGAACTGCTGGCCTTTTGGTTCCCAGCCCAGTGCTTATCCTATAGTGTCACAGCAGGAGTCCATAGTTTGAGTTAAAACTAAATGTTTGACAAGTGTTTAATGTGATTAAAAGTGATTCCATACTCGTCTTCTCATTAATTCTTAAGTATGTTATTCCAGTCAGGTGTTTGCTGCAACTTTCCACTTCATGTCACGATCACCAATGAATCCCCTCTTCCCAGTGCTAAATTTACCTCTGACTTAATAGCATCATCTCATTCATCACACACAGTTTCTTCTCCAGGAATTCACCCTTTCTGAGTTTGCCTAACAACTCACTGACTCTGTCTGCAGTCTTCATTGCTGGATTCTTCTTGTCTTTTTATCTTTTTATTTTGCAAAACCACAGCTTTATCCTTAGCCCTCTTCTCTTTTTGTTAATATTCTCTTGCTTCACGAATCAGCTGATTTCATTGCTTTAAGTATCTTCTCTGGATGTCCATGGTCAGCATACTTTCTCTCCAGAGTCTGACTTTTCAACTTCTGTTTCACATATTTTAACATTTTTTCTCATGTATCTTTACTTGTGTTGTAAATCATCATCTTAAATTTAGTTATCCTAACCAGAGTTCCATATTTTCCTCCCCAAATTGGGAGAAATGACCAATTAGCCACCCTGATTGAGTGAGATAGCCTGAACTTGAGAGACAGGACAGACCCTATGGCTTGGAGATCAGTATTTGCAAATTGTTCCTTTTATTCTAAGATCACCAGCACATAATCATTTTATTTGAAGAAAAGTAAATAAGATAAAACAAATATAAAAGTGAGAAAATAGTGTTTGAGCCTCCTATGGACCCTTGGTGGTATAAATGGTTAATGTGCTTGCTTGCCTGTTAACCAAAAAACTGGAGGTTTGTGACCACACAGAGGCAACTCAGAAGAGACTCTTAATGATTGACTTCTGAAAAGTCAGCCTTTGAAACCACTTTGGAGTACAGTTCTTCTCTGGCATACTTGGAGTTGCTATAAATAAGATTTGACTAGATGACAACTGCTTCTGTTATGAACCAATGAAATGAAAGAGATACTAATAATTTTGTATGTTGCTTACAGACACAGTGAAGATCCTAATATTTCTCTGTCTTTCCTTCTTCATGTTTCCTCTCTTTCTCTCTCTAAGCATTGCTATGTTGTTGGTGGAAGTAATTTCCACCCATTAAAGAATAAAAAAAATTGGTAATTTTAATAAAGGGATTGACATGAACATATTTGCATTACAAAAAATAATTTGGCTATGACTTTCAGAGTAGATTGAAAACCAGGCAAACCAAATGTGGGTATTTTATTTAGGAGGCTACTGCATTCACTCAGCTGTGAGCTAATTAGTGGTTGTGGACATGGAAAGAAGAAAACAGATTGGAGAAATATTTAGGAGACAAAATTAACCTAATTTGCTAATTGATTGAATACTGGGAATTTGGGAGGTGGAAATTTTTAGAATGACTCCAGTGTATTCCTTGTCCAAGGGCTACATTTTGAGGAACATAGAGAACACAGGAGATTGCCTTCCTAAATCCCCCAGTAGATGTCTCTGAGATCACTTTCAGGAGGCAGGTGGTTTACACTCTCCTACTAGATTGTAATCTACTAGATTACAATTAGGTTTTCGACTTCCATTAAAATGTAACGTTGAAATTTGCTCGTGGGGATTCATTGCCCAAAGCTGACTCATAGGGTCTAAATCAGATGCCATCCAGCTAATCTCTACTCACAGTGGCTTGATGTGTGTGTCAGAGCACAAATGTGCTACATAGAGGTTTGCAATAGCTGATTTTTCAAAACTAGATCACCCAAACTTTTTTTCTAAGAGCCTTTGGGTAGACTTGAACTTTAACCTTTCAGTTGTTGTTAAGTGCCGCTGAGTCGGTTCTGACACATAGTGACCCTGTCTAGGGTTTCCTAGGAGTAGCTGGTGAGCTTGAATCACTGAACTTAGGGTTCAAATCATCTTGCATTATCCAGTGCATTAACCTGCAGTGCCTAGTTAGCAGTTGAGTATTTTAACTGTTCGCTTGACTCAGAGACTTGAGGGATGATAAAAATTGTTCTTAAAGAATTATTGTCTACCTGTTAAACCCCTAAAATTAAACAGAAACTTAAAGTACAATACTTTCTCTTTTTTTTTAGGAAAAATAGGCTGAAAATACTAAACTGCATAAGAGATGAATTTGTATACAGAATGCAGTTTCATATTTCTCTGTGTTCATGAATGTGTGTGTAAAGAAACTATGTCCCCTAAATTTAAACGATAATCTCTTGGCAATAGGATTTTTGTTGCTTATAATTGTTTTTTTTCCCCCTCTATTTTGAAAAATCCTTAAATAAACATTTCAATTACAATAAATAAAAAAATGCAACTTTATATATTACCAGACAAATTCTTCCCTGCTCTGTATCCTTGGATTGTTCCATGGTTCCCAAATATGAAGGATTTTAACTGAGGGCTAGATAAATCAAAAGACAAATACATATATGCCTCCACTGGGACATAAGACCAAGAGGATTTTTGAGCAATATAATAGGTAAGAACTTTCAGAAATCATTTAAGTATCAAAACATCACAGACATATTGGAAGTATATTGCAAAATGTGAAGAAAGATTTCAGGGCAAACACAAATACTTCCTTCTGCATTAGACAACTTCATACTCTTGTCTGCACAACTTATATAATTTTTTTTTTTTTCTGCATGTGTGCATGTGATGACAATGTGTTTTTGCAACTGAATTACTTCTGAAGCAAATCTCTGATCATGTTACTCTCTTACTGTGATAATGTTTTTAATGGCTTCCAACATCTTACCGACCAAAACCCAAGTTCTTTAGTGTGGAACTTGAAATTCTCTAGCTCAACCTACTTTCAGTGCCATAGGTTTCATTATATTCATCTCAACATGCTCTTTGCTTCCATTATAAAAGCCCCGTATGCCTTCGTTACACGATTTCTTTCTTCCTTTAAAAATATTACAATGTCCTTCTAATCTTTGCTTAGCAAAATCTTACTTGCTCTTCAAAATCCAGTTCAAATGCCACTTACTTTGCCAAATAGCCACAAATTTACCCACTGGGAAGTAAATATCTCTAAATTCCAGCGGTGCTTTCTCTTTTTCTATTATTGTATATTTCAGGTTTTACCTTTTTAAATAGATTATTGGGTTCCTTGTTTCTCTAGATAAATTCAAAGCAATTTAAAGGTTACTCCCCTCCGTGGATTAAGACAAGTTGTTTTACATATTTAGTCCCACAATTAGAGTTTGTTAAATTCTTTTCATAAGTCATTTACCCACTTACTCTATCAAAGTAAGTTCTTCCATCTTCGTAATGAGAGACTTGGAGACTATCTCTAATGCTTCTTCCAAATTTAGCGTAACATCATGGAAACAGTGAGCTATCCTCTCTTCAAATAAGAACTGGGTAATAAGATTGCCTCTGAGAGCTAAATCACCACACAATAGATGTAATTAGCCATCTGTTGGGAGTAACTCAAATTGTTTCTAAATGTATTACTGAAAAGTTTTGGAATTCCTAAATCCCCCATCAAAGTGGCCTGTAATCATCTCAGGAGGCAGGACTGGAATGGGGCAGTAATTTAAGTAGAAACTTAATGGACTGTATGAAATCTGTTTGGAGAAAGACAGTACATAATTGTAGCAACTAGGTGGTTAGAAAAAGAGTCGAATCTTAACAGAATGATTAGCACTTTTAAGGACAAGCCCATGTACTAAGGCCAGATCATTTGCAATATAAGATAAGCTTTTCTTTTCCTTTTTCTTTTAATTTCATCACAGATTCTGATGTGTTGCTGCGCTTAGGCATCATCATGTTGGATCCAACAGAGAGATCCTACACACAACAGAACAAAACACACCTCTATCATGCACCAGCCTCTCAATTGTTGCATTTGAGCCCATTGCTACTGTCATTTTGTCAATCCATATATTTGGAGATTTTCCTCTTTTTCATTGACCTTCCATTTTTCCAAGCATGATATCCTTCTCCAGGGACTGGTCCCTTCTAATAACATGTCCAAGTATGAGAGACAATGTGTCACCATTCTCGCTTCTAAGAAATATTCTGACTGTGCTTCCTCCAAGACAGATGTTTTTGTTCTTCTGATAGTACAATGTGCTTTTAATATTCTTTTCCAACACCGTAATTCAAATGCATCAGTTCTTCTATGGTCTTCCTTATTCATTGTCCAACTTTCACATGCATCTGAGGCTATTGAAGATATCATGGCTTGAGTAAGGCACACCTTAGTACTCAAATTAGCATCTATGCTCTTCAATGCTTTAAATAAATCTTGTACAGGCTATTGAAATGCGTCTTGATTTCTTTACTGCTGCTTCCATGAATATTGAATATGAATCCAAGATTCTCAAATGGTGTTATTGTTTTTAAGTGCTGTAGAGTTGGTTCTAATGCACAGTGACCCTGTATAGGGTTTCCAAGTGTTACTGAACAAAACCAACCACAAGCCACTGTAGTAAATATCAATAACTGGGTGGGAATCAATACACACTTTATGACAGATCTGGAAGGCAGTGAGAATCTTTCTCTGAAGGATAGACTTACTTTTTCCCATATAGTCTGAACTCATATACCCTTCAGATATCAATCTATCTGTACTGTTACATTATTTTCTCAGAGTTTATAGCTCTCTCATCCGTGTATTCAGTTTATGTTCCACTAAGTCACGGTGCCATACATCATGGGATGTGATTGCCCCAAACAATGTTAGTGACATTTTGGGAAACCTATATATTAAAGTTACATTCTTTTAAGAGATGAGCTCATGGTTCTCCAATATTCCTCATTGCTTGTCTTTTTATCCTAGGGTTAAATCAACAATGCAGCACTAAATCCTTAGCCTATATGTTCCTTGAGCACAGGAGACAGCTTAGTGAGGTCAGTAATGATTGGGAACAATGATTAAAAGGGTTTGAACAGAGGGAAAGAAACAAAACAAACATTTATTAAGGCCTGTCTCTCATGGAAGATATCTGGTGGGTTTGAGCCTCTGACCTTGTGGTGAACAGTCTAGTGCTTCTCCTACAGTACCACAATATGACTCCACAAAGACCTTCATTAAAAGAAGGAACATGATGCTAATATTTCTACAAGAATTTCAGTTAATGAAGGAACATTTATATTATAGAAACTCCATATGCAAATATAATTAAAGTAAAACTCTCCTTGCAAATGCTGGACAACATTTGAATTACCTCTTCTTCATTACCTCATCTACATATGGATTAACACTTACCATATGGAAGACTAGCCTTTAATTACCAGATATTTCCTTTGAAATACCTTATTTTTCTTCTATTTTATCCAAGTAATTGTTTTAAATCAGATATTCCAAAACATCCCACCAACATTTTGAGTTTCTCTGATAGAAACCATTGTTGTTGTTAGGTGTCATCAAGTCAGTACCAACTCATACTGACCTTATGCACAGCAGAACAAAACACTGCCCGATCTTAGGCCAACCTCACTACTGTTGCCCTGCTTGAGTCCATCGATGCTGCCACTTGGCTAATCCATCACGTTGGGGTCTTCCTCTTTTTCTCTGACCCTCCACCTTACCAAACATGATATCCTTTCCCAGGGACTGGTTCCTCCTGACAATATGTCCCAAGTATGAGAGATGAAGTTTGGACATCTTGGCCTCCAAGGAGCACTCTGGCTGTACTTCTTCCAAAATGGATCTATTGGTTCTTTTGGCAGCCCATGACACTTTCAATATTCTCCTCCACACCATAACTCAAAAGCATTGATTCTTCTATGGTCTTCTTTATTCACTGTCCAGCTTTCACATGCATATGAGGTTATTGAACATACCATGGCTTGGGTCAGGTGCACCTTAGTCCTCAAGCTGACATCTTTGCTTTTCAACACTTTAAAAAGGTCTTGTGCAGCAGATTTGCCTAATGCAATATGTCATTTGATTTCTTGACTGCTGTTTCTGTGAGTATTGAAAGTTGATCCAAGAAGAATGAAGTCCTTGACAACATCAATCTTTTCTCCATTGATAAGAATGTTGTTTATTGGTCCAGATTATAGAAACCATAATCCTTTGCAATATATAAAACTTAGAAAACACAGGTCAGCAAAATCAAAGTGATGAAAGTATACTTCAGGAAGAAATTCTGGGAGTCCTAAAAAGTAGGGTTTCTACTTGATTCCTTGACTCAGTAGGAACATTTATATTATAGAAACTCCATATGCAAATTCAATTAAAGTAAAACTCTCCTTGCAATTGCTGGACAACATTTGAATTCCCTCTTCTTCATTAGTAAGAGGGAATTCAACAAAGAAACAAAACATACAATATCAAACACCTCTCCTTGTACTTGTCACATTAGGGTTTCTGAAGGTTGTATAAATAATTTCAAAATGTATGCCTTATGGGTATGTTTGAGATCATACATTATTCTTGGCTAACCATGGCACAAAGTACACCCAATGTATATTCTGGAGTTTTGGTGTGGCACTAAAGAATAATGCACTGAATCACAAAATCAGTTTGAACTGCAAATTTGGCGATTCAAACTCACTAGGCACTCTGAGGAAACCCTTTACAGGGTTGTTATGAGTCGGAACTGACTTGATGGCACTTTACAACAACAACAATTTATATCTGAACTTAGTAGCATCATTCATGTCATAATTATAGTTATGGTTATGCCTCATGTTGTTATAAAGCAGAGCATTGTGGTTTATGTATCAGTTTTCTATAAATGTGTGACAGAATTAGAGAGACAAATCAATATCCTAAGTTTCATATCAACATTGGATGAGCACCAGTTTGGATGGGGAAGGGGCTCTGAAATATTTGCTGAATGATATGATAAATATATTATTTTTCTATAGCATCACCACATCTACTCCATAGATATTAAAATGTGTCTTTATTTTTTTACAACAAATGAAAACAAACTATGAAGTGCAGAGTGAGTAGAGTTTCAACTCTAGCTCATCTTGGTTCAAAGCCTGCATTCTTTTCCAAAGCCCGTATTCTAAAAGTACTTTTTCTCTTCAAAATAATAATTTCAATGCTCTCTTAAGTAAAGCAGTTACCATTTTTGTAGTTGTTAGGTGCCATCAAGTCTACTCCTACTCATAGTGACCCTACTACGTAAAACAGAACACAGCGTTTCCTGGTCCTAAGCCATACTCACAATTACTGTTATGTATGAGTCCATTGTTGCTATAGTGATTGATAAATATCATTTATGTGCTATTCAAACTGTACTAGAAACTGCAGAACTAAATCCAGTTTTCAAGGAATTGCAGAGGACTGATAGAAAAAGTGAGATTAAGCTGTATCCAAAGACCCTTTTGACATAATTTTTGCCATGCAATAATGACATGTATAGTCATATAAATGTCTTCATTGGTCTCATATTAAGTCATCATCATCATTGCTATTATAGCCCACATAAGTTATTGTTTATGTTTATAATTTATGAGATAATACATCCTTTATGATTTTTTTTTTAAAACTTTATTGTGAATTGTGTGAAGGTTTACAGACAAGATCATTAATTTTGCTTTTAGTGTATCATAGACTGTTTCATCTCAAAGATTGCAGTAATCCCTTCTAGGCAACAACAGTTATCCCACTTCCTCCCTGTGGTTCTTATTTACATTCAACCCACCTTGCCATCATTTCTCAACATTGCCCTTAGGCAAAATTTCCCCTTTTTTATTTTGAATGATTGATGATTCCATTGTGAACATACCTCACTATTGTTGTTCCTCTTATATACCCACCTACTGCTTGGTGAAAATTGGGCCATAAATATGAGCTCATTTCCAGACCTGAAGGGTGGTCGAATGCCATATTATCAGGTTTCTTTTGTTACATTTTTCTTTTCATACTCATTCAACTTGTGTATCTGTCCATGTATCTATCCACAGAATACTGTTATTCCAAGGTTGGGTATATAATATTATTTACCTCTATCCTCTTTGTTGTTGTTGTTAAGCGCCGTCAAGTTGATTCCAACCCATAGTGACCCTGTATCAGGTTTCCAAGAAGCAACTGTTGACCTTGAACCACTGACCTGGGAGTTCAAACAGCTTTGCAGTCTGATGCATTAGCCCACAGCACCAAACCAGGACTGCTTTACATCTTGCATAATTCCCTGTGTCTTTGCATGTCTTCATATTTCTTCTGCCAGCATCCCTTTTTTGTATATTGCTCTCCCCTTCACCCAAGCTAATAAGTGTCTACCCTCTAATCAATGAATTATTCTCTCTTCCCTCCCACTCCTGGTAAACATCAAAGAACCTATTTTTTAGCATGAAAATCTTGATTTTTTACAATAGTGGTCTCATACAATGTTTGTCCTTTTGTGATTGACTAATTTCATTCATCATAATGTCCTCCAGGTTCATAATATTGTGAGGTGTTTTGCAGAGTTATCACTGTATAGTATTCCATTGTATGTATATACCAACGTTTGTTTATCCATTTTTCCACTGACTGACATTAAGCTTGTCTCCATCTTGGTGTTTTGAATTGTGCTTGTGATGAACGTGAGTGTGTGTATACCTATTTGTGTCCTGGCTCTTATTTCTTTGAATATATGCCAAGTAAAGGGATTTCTGGGTGATACGGTACCTTTACTTCCAACTTCTGAAGAAGTGCCATACCAGTTTCCACAGTGGTTGAATCATTTTACAGTTCTGCCAGCACTGTGGGAGTGTCCCAGTCTCTTTACACCATCAGTAGCATTTATTGTGTTTTTATTATTTTTTTTAATCTTTGCTATTAACGTTGGGGTGAGATGATATCTCATTGTTGTTTTATTTTCCATCTTATGAATCGGAACCAACCTAATGGCACTTAACAAAAACAAAACTAAAGGATTTCTGGAGTCCTGGTAGAGTACTGTAGGATAAGCACTGGACTGAAATGTTAGTGGTTCAACTTCACCTTCTGCTCCTTGGAAACCGTATACAGGATCCTTATGAGTTGGAACCGAATTGAAGATATTAAACAACAACAAGGAGTACTGATGTGGTGCTGCAGGGTAAAAACTAGACTGCTTACTATGTGCTTGGAGATTCAGACCTATCAGCCAGTCCTTAGAAGTCCTATTAAAGATTCTATAAGTCAGAACAAATCTACAACACATAACAACAACAATAATTGCTAATGAGCACAGACATTTCTTAAAATGTTTGTTGACCACCTGAATGTTTTCCTTGGTAAAGTGTCTGTTCATTTTCTCTGCCTACTTTTTAATTGCATTGTTTGCCTTTTTCTTGTAGAGGTGTTGTAGTTTTTTCTAAATTTTAGAGATTAGTCCTTTGTCTGATATGTCATTGCAAAAAAAAAAATTTTTTTTCCCAGTCTGTGTTTTCCTCTTATTACTCTTTTTGTGAAAACTTTTGATACACATAAATGTCTAATTTTTAGAAGACCCAAGTAATCTATTTTGTCTTTACTGTTGGTGTGTTTTTAGTTATATTTGACAGTGTTTTTATGCTATATATTAGAGCCCCTAAGTTTGTATCATTCAATAAATGTAGTCAATTTGATTTCTGTGTATTTCAGCTGGTGAGGTCCATGTGTATAATCGTCTCTTACACTGTCTAAAGAAGGTATTTGAAATGAATATATCATTGATTTTGCAGATTTCTATCATGTGATCTCCCACATCATTTTTATTACCAAGGCATATTTTCCAATTACTGACCCTTCTTCTTTGTTCCCAACTTTTGCATTCAAATCACCAGTATATTCAATACATCCTGACTGCATGTGTGATCAATTTCAGATTGAGAAAGTTGGTAGAATTCTTCTGCTTTGTTCTCACTGGCTTTAGTGGTTGGTATGTAAATTTGAATGGAAAAGCTCCATTTCATCAATCAAAACAAGGTCAGAAGCAGATTGTGGAACAGGCAATCAATT
>NW_006408523.1:28033350-28034441 GCF_000296735.1 Chrysochloris asiatica | reverse complement strand
TGCTTGCAGCCGTTTCTGTGTTACCTTTAGTAAAACTTTCCTCACATGGGATATCAAAGAGATTGTCTGATGATTTCTGCATTCCATTGGGTCACCTCTCTTTGGAATGGGCACAAATATGATGTCTTCCAATGGGCAGATAGTTGTCTTACAAATTTCTTGGCAGAGATGAGTGAGTGCCTCCTGTGCCACCTCACTTTCTTGAAAGATTTCAATTTTTGTTTTTATTCTATCAATTCCTGGTGCCTTGATCTTTGCCAATTACATCAATGCACCTTGGACTTCCACCTTTAGTATCATTGGCTTTTGATCATATGCTACCTCTTGAAACGGTTGAACACGAACCATTTCCTTTTGGTACAGTGACTCCGTGTATTCCTTTCATCTTCTCTTGATGCTTTCTTCATCATTCAATAATTTGCCCAGAGAATCTTTCAATAATGAAAGTTAAGGCTTGAAGTTTTTCTTCAGTCCCCCCAGCTTGAGAAATGCTGAGTGGGTTTTGTTTTTCTGATCCCAAATATTTACACATTTTATTATAATATTTGGCTTTATCTTCTTGAGCTGATCTTTGAAATTTTCTGTTCAGCTCTTGTACCTTCTCATTTCTTCCATTTGCTTTAGCATCTTTATGCTGCAGAGCATGTTTCAGTGTCTCTTCTGACAACTATTTTGACCTTTTCCTTTTTTCTAGTCTTCTTAATGACTTTTTGCTATTTTTACGTATAATGTTGTTGATGTTATCCCACAACTCTTCTGGTCTTCAGTTTTTAGTGTTTAATGTATCATATCTGTTCATTAGATGATCCCTAAATTCAGGTGGGATATATTCAAGGGCATATTTGGGCTCTCGTGGACTTGTTTTCAATTTCGTCAGCTTCAATTTGAATTTGCTTATGAGTAATTGATGGTCTGTTCCTCAGTCTGTCCCTGGCCTTGTCTTGACTGATGATATGGAGCTTTTCCATCGTCTCTTTCCAAAGATGTAGTCAATTAGATTTCTATGTATTCTGTCTGGTGAGTTCCATGTGTATAGTCATCTCTTATGCTGTCTAAAGAAGGTATTTGAAATGAACAAATTATTGGTTTTG
>NW_006408523.1:28031012-28031962 GCF_000296735.1 Chrysochloris asiatica | reverse complement strand
CCATTTCAGCTCTCTAATGCCTAAGATATCAATGTTTATTCGTTCCATTTCATTTTTGACAACATCCAATTTTCCCTTGTGAAAGCTTATAAGCCAGTCACTTCTTGCCTTTGTAGCCCTCCCATTTTGGGTAGCCAATGTCCAAGTTGTCCATTCCTGTCTACTCTGTGTATGGAGGGGTGGGGATGATCCTCACTGTAAAGATTTGTTCCCTCTTTTGAGCTACTGCATGCATAGGTATAGGTCAAGTTCATCAAATTGTATAAGATTACTATTTTTTTCCCTCTTTCTTCTTCTAGATGAGCTCTGATTATGCAGTCATTGAAGCCAGGTCAAGTGGGTATTATCTGCAAGTGTGGGTGTTCTTATGCATAGGCCCTCTCTTCTTATCAGCTGGATGCTTTATTCTCCACTCTAGTCCTCTGTGGCTATGTCACTGATTCTGGGCTCAAGAGTCTACATGTCTTGCCACACTGCTGGTCAACCAAGTCTCCGGCCAGGTTCACAGGAGTCTGTTGGATGTTGTAGGGCTTAGCTCGCTGCTTCATTGTTGTTTTTCCCTCACTTCCCTTTATCAGTGATGAATGTGGTCTGCAATCAGAACACATGTCTACTCATGTATTCCCATTGAGTCTTAATCTTGGAAGGGTGTTTGCCCTGAGGGGACTCAACTATTTGCCTTGATGTCTTCTGCGTGAGCAACTTGCTTATTCTTGTAGTAATCAGTTGGATGGCCATTATTGTTTTGAATTTTTCCTGTTGGTCCGTCTTTCTTTCAATAAGTATCTTCTATTCTTCTAGCAGCTCCAGGCTGGTCTGCTTGTCCTTTCAAGTGAACATTTCCCACCTCTGAAGATTCTGGATGGGGTTTAGGATTCCACCTATAGTTTATGTAATGGAGAGGCTCCACAGGAAGCCTCCTTCACTGGGCACATTGTAGCCCCATTTTA
>NW_006408523.1:28027211-28030569 GCF_000296735.1 Chrysochloris asiatica | reverse complement strand
TTTAGTATGGGTTCTTTTTCTTAGTCTTTTACAGTAGTGGTCCTATGTGGTATTTCTCCTTTTGTGACTGACTAATTTCACTCAACATAATGTCCTCAAGGTTCATTCATGTTATGCAGTGACTTGCAGCTTCCTTGTTAATCTTCAAGGTAACGTAATATTCCATTGTGTGTATGTACCACAATTTGTTTATCCATTATTTCATTGATGGGCACTTAGGCTGTCTCCGTCTTTTTGCTATTGTAAATAGTGCTGCCATGAACGTTGTTGTGCATATATCTACTCTTATTATGGTTTGTATTTCTTGTGGGTAAATACCAAGTAGAGGAATTGCTGGATCATAAGGTATTTCTATTTCCAACCTTCTGAGGAAGAGCCAATTTTTTTCTAGAAAGGTTGGACCATTTTGCAATCCCACCAGCATCAGGTTCATTTTTTATTGCTGTTTGCTTGATGTATTTTGCCATCCTTTTATTTTTGATCTGTTTTTGTCTTTGTGTATGAGATGTGTCTCTTGTAGGCTGCATATTGAAGGATCCTGTTTTCTCTTCCTTTCTGCTACTCCCTGTATTATGACTGGTGCATTTAATCCATAGATGTTCAGTGTAATTACTGATAGGTTCAGCTGCTTCTCCTAGTTCAGCTATTTTTCCTGGCCAGGGCTAGCACTGCTGATTTGGAGCAGGAACCACCTGAAAAGGCTTAATACGAATATGTCCTCCTTTAATGGGGCTCACTCTGAAGCACTTACCTCGATTTGACTCAAACTGCTGAAAGAAGCTTTCCTGGGGATGTTTGTTTGTGGAGGTGGCCATGCCTCTCTCCCCCAGGTGAGAGTACCAAACAAGAAAAAAACAAAACACCTTTATCTCCATGACCCACTAATATGTTTCTGGAATGCCAGTATGCTTTCTCTTTTTTTGAAGTCACTCAGAGAATCTTAAGATGGCTGCACAGCATCTAGTTGCCCAGCAAAGGTCTCCAGTCTTTGTCCTTTTTGGCATCATCTTGTCGGCTTTCTTTCCAAGTAATCATTCAATCCACTTCTCTCTCCCTTCATCTGAAGCTCAGGGTTCCAGGATTAGCCTCTGTATCCGTTTCATTTGGTTTTCCATGTTTTTGTTTTAGAGGGTCTGTATAGCACTACTGCCCAATCCACCATCTTGCTGCCTCCATCTTCTACTGTTTCTATTTCCACAAACATCTACTTAATCCTTAGACTAATAATAGTTCTACAATATCATAAACCCACTTTACACATTAAGAACTATAGATAAAGAGATTCAGATAATTTGACATATTTCACTGTCTCACTTTCCCCTAGTTCAATGACCTCTCATTTTTAAACTATGAAAGGTAAAAATGATGCCATTTTAGTATCTTTCTTAAAAGACCAGTTTGCATCTTTGTAAGTAGGCAGAAACTAGACACAACAGTCAAAAGATTATTACTTTTATATAAGCTTGTATGACTGTTTCACTGTCAGTTTCTCTACTCAATTTTCTTCCAAATTTCACAGCCTTTTCAAAGTTCTAGTTCTACTTTGCATTTGATCATGTCTCTTCTTCTGAATTTTTAATTCTTCTCCCTTTGAGTTTTGGCTGCCATAAAAACAAAACACAATTTTATGAGATGTTTTGTGTCTTGGTCCACTGAATAAGTATGTGAAGCAATGACCTTCTGGACATCTGTATGTGCTAAATCTAAACCACATTAAAAGTGATAATGAGGTCATATAATCCACAAATAGCTATTAAGCACCTCCTAAAACAAAGACATTGTGGTAAATGCTTTGAGCAAATAAAATTAATGATTTTATTCACCAATATATATATGTTTCACTGGGAGATTTAATAGAAGTACAGTTCTCTTGCTGGAAGAGATTGGCTGTTGCTAAATTTTTGTAGAGAACATTACCAAACCACTTACAGTTCAGTCATGCATTGGTCACCAATGGAGATGGTTATATAAAAACTACTTCAGAGGCTCAAATCTATGAAGTCAACTTTAGTAACATTAAGTACAACAAAGTCACAGATGCAATAAATTGAATAGACCATAGAGGCCCAGTAACTACCATTAAATTTAGAAACTTTTACCTGCAAAGCTGAATACGAGTTCTATCTATCAAATGTCAAATTCCAGGGAGTGAGTAAAAAATGATGAATATCATGTATTTTCCCCAAATACTTAATATTTGTTTGCATGAGTTTTTACTGTTTTTGTATACTCTAAGATCTTAAGAGATAGGATGTTATATGGCCACAATTCATTATGCAATTGAACATTTTTATATAATCTTTAAAGGAAATGTGTTATCTGTATTTAAAACTTAAATATGTTGTTTACGAATAAATCCTTAGAGGGAAGAACAATTTCAGAACTCACTCTGATTTCTCCCCCATTATATTTTGTCAGTGTAAATTGTAACTATTTTATTTTCCATTTGTGTGTCATCTAAAAAGCTTCTGTAAGTCATATTTTTCATTACCAGGTGAAAACTATTTCATGTTAGCTCAAAGAGGTAGCATTTTCATTAGGAATGTCTAGTTAAGAATATGAAATATTTAATGATAGTAAATCCATTTAATCTAAGTATTATAAACAAACTGTGCAGATGCTCACAAAGTATTTCAAATTAAATTAAACTTTTATGAGTATCCAAAAATTGCAAATTTCAAATCATAGTTTTCTTCAGCTTAATGGATAAGAACAATGGTCGCTTTTCTTTGAACTACTGGAAATCTGGATAGAGAGATCTGATGTTATCTGTAGTGATTTTTCTTCTTTTCATAGGGTTTTCACTGTACACCACGTCTGATCAAGTGTGAGAGTGAAAGTGCTGAAAGGGAGGAAGTTCAAGATCTATTGGATATACATAGATGCATGGCTATTGTTGTTAACTGCCATAAAGTCAGTTCTGAATCACAGCAACCCTGTATAGAGTTTCAAGGCTTGAAACCTTAGTGGGAGCAGAAAATTTCATCTGTCTCCTCTTGTAGATTCAAACTGCCAACCTTGTGGTTCAGAGTCCAGGGCTTACACTGTGGAGTCACTATATTCCCTTTGATATATATATAGTGTAACAGAATACAGATGTCTTTTCCCAAGAAAACCATATATTACACAAATTTGGGATTGGACTTTATAATTAAATGACTACTTAACATCTCTTACATCTGTGTATTATTTTCTGATGACTCTTGTTGTCTTTCTAATTGTTATACAAACTATATTAAAATATCTGCTCACCTTTTTTAAAATCTATTATCTTGTAGTTATGGTTCAACACCGTAAACTTTAATATGGATATATTGGTTGATTGTGTGCCATGGAGTTGGTTCCAACTCATAGTGAC
>NW_006408523.1:28015445-28027081 GCF_000296735.1 Chrysochloris asiatica | reverse complement strand
TATATCATCTATATCTATATCTATCTATCTATCTATCTATCTATCTATCTATCTATCTATCTATCTATCTATCCATCTGTCTATCTATCTATCTATCTATCTATCTATCTATCTATCTATCTATCTATCTATCTCTATATATAGAAAGAGAGAGAGAGACAGAGAGAAAGATACATATCTATTGCCATCTATAAATGTCCTTGGATACCATAAGCAGGTTTTGGTCAACTACTAGCATAAAGATTGTACCAACCCATTAGTGCTACAGAGAAAAGGCCTGGTGATTTGCTTCCATAAAGTTTGCACCCAATTACACTCTATGGAACGATTCTTATCTGTAATACACGGGATTATTTTGAGTCAGAATTAACTCAGTGGCAACAGGTTTTTTGTTTTGCTATATATATATGTTGTTGTTCTTAAGTGCCATTGAGTTGATTCTGACCCATAGTGACCCTGTATAGGGTTTCCAAGGAGCAGCTAGTGAGCATGAACCACCAAATTTGCAGTTCAAATGACTTTACAGTGTGATACATTAGCCCACAGTGCCACACCAGGACTCCATGTATATATGTGTATACGTGTGTGTTTGAGGGGGCGGGGGGGAGTTGCATATTACCAAATGTGAAAGTTGGAAAATCAGTAAGGAAGATTGTAGAAGAATTGACTGATGTATTTGTGTCATGGTGGAGAAGAACATTAAAAGTACCATAGACTGCCAGAAGGAAAAAAAAAATCTGTTGAAAGAAGTAGACTCAGAGTGGATCCTTAGAAGCAAAGATGATAAGACTTCATCTTTCATAATTTGAACATATTATTAGAAGGCACCAGTTCCTGGAGAAATGTATTATGCTTGGTAAAGTGAAGGGTCAGAGGAAAAGAGGAAGACCCCCAATGAGAGGGATTGGCACCAGCAATGGGCTCAAGTATAACAATTGTGAGGATTCCCCAAGACTGGACAGTATTTTGTCTGGTTGCACATACGGTCACCATGAATTGGAACCAATTTAACAGCAATTAGCAATGACACATTATCAAATTGACTAATTGATGGAAAGCAGAAAGTAAAGAATATATAGTGTATTTCTTCTCTGTGATGAACAAATTGCTACTTTTTTTTGTTGTTCTTGCTAGGTGCTATCAAGTCAGCTCTGACTCAGCTACTCTCTGCACAACAGAACACAACACTGCTGGGTTCTGCACCATCATCAGAGTTGGTGTTACATTTTAGTCCGTTGTTGCAACCACTGTGTCATTCCATCTCACTGGAGGTTTTCCTCTTTTATTTGCTGACCCTCTACTTTATGGGGCGTGATGTTCTTTTCCAGGAACTTGCCGCCCTGATACCATGTCTGAAATAGGTAAGAAAGCTATACTATTTCCAAGGCAAATTTGTTTGTTCTTTAGAAAACAATGGTAATTTCAACATTCTTTGTAATCACCATAAAATTTAAATGCATCAGATTGTATCCTTGGGTGTTTCTTATTCAATGTCCAGGTTTTACATGCTTATAAGGAAATTAAAATACCAAGGTTTGGGTCAAGTTGACCTTTAACACTTGAAAGAAGTTTTGTGCAGCAGATTTGCCCAATGCAATATACATCATTTGATTTTTATGCTATACAAAGAGTGAACAGAAAATTTTATATATACTACCAGTATGACCAATTCATTCTATTTTGATTTTTTGACCATTGCTTCCACAAACATTGCTTGTAAGTACAAGTGAAATGAAATTCTTGACAACTTCAATTTTTCTTCATTTATCATGATGGAGGTTATTGATCCAACTGTGAGGATTTTTGTTTTCTTTATATTGAGTTGTAATCCATGCTGAAGTGTTTGTTCTTTGATCTCCATCAGCAAGTGCTTCAGGTCCTTTGTTTTCAGCAAGCAAGGTTTTGTCATCTGCATATCACAAGTTGTTAATGAATTTTCTCCAATCCTGATGCCTTATACTTCCTCATAGAATCCATTTTTTTTTCAAATTATTTTCCTAGCATTCAGATTGAATGAATATGGTAAATGGATTCATTCCTAACATATCCCTTCTTTGATTCTAAAATTCACAGTATTCCTTTGTTATGTTCAAGAATTCAAGAGGATATTGCCTCTTGGTCTATGTGCAGTTTCTGCTTGAGCATAATACTTTTCAATTCCTTTTCACCACAGTGTTGTCCATACTTTGTTATGTGCCACAGAGTCAAATAATTTGGTATACTCAATAAATATATTTTTGGTTTTCTCTGTTTTCAACAGAGATCCATCAGCAATGACATGCTTCATTCTACCTCTTCTGAATCCAGCATCAATTTTGGGCAGTTGATGTACTGCTGCAACCATTTTTTAATCATCTTCACCACTGGTTTATTTGCATGTGATAGTATAGAGAATGCTCAATATTTGCAGCTTTCTATTTGGTCACCTGTCTTTGGAATGGCACAGATATAGATCTCATCCAGTCAAGAACCAATGATACTGAAAGAATACATCAAAGGTGCATAGAATGCATTGGCAAAGAACAAGTCTCCAGGAATTGACAGACTACTAATTGAAATCTTTTAACAAACTGATGTGGCACTGCAGGGTTTTCAAGGAGGGGCTGGTGGGTTTGAATTGCTGACCATGAGGTTAGCAGTCCAGTGTGTATATTACAGCACCATACCAAGACTCTAAACAATAAATTGTTGTTGTTGTTAAGGGTCATTGGGTCAGGTCTAACTCATAGCTAGTTTCTGAGGGGTGGCTGGTGGGTTTGAACCACTGACCTTGTGTTTAGCAGTCTAACAGTTATTTTCTAGCACCACACCAGGAGCCCTAATGATAAATGCTGCTATGTACCATGGAGTCTGTTTCAAATCATAGCAACCCTGTAGTTTTAGTAGCCCAGTGCTTATCTGAGAGTGTCACAACCTAGTTCCCTTACAAATGATGTGATGATTATATCAAGGGACATAATTACATCATTATATAACTGTCAAACCATTGAGAATCATGAGACACAGACGAGTTGACATATTTTGAGGACACAATTCAATGCATGAGACTAGATATTACTTTTCTAAAGGTCTCTGAATTTATCATTTGATAAAATGAAATCAAAACCATTTGAAGTACATTGCGTTTTTGGTAGGTAGCACTCACTGCTCAAGTGTTTAACCTCACAAGCAAATGTTCATTAAGTTAAAGACTTTATAGTTGGATCCCAGAAGATTTGTGTATGTAAGACCTTTCCCTGAACTGTCACAGAAAGTTTGTAATAAGGGAGAAAATTGTAACTGATATTTCTCTTTAAGTGGACTCACCTCTTAAAACGTATCTCAAATCCCAAATCAAACCCACTCTCATCAAGTCTATTCTGAGTCACTGCAAGTTATAGAACTGTTCCTTAGGGTTCATCCGATTGTAAATCTTTACAATACCAGACAGCCTTATGTTTTTCCCTTGGAGTGACTGGTAGGTTTGAGCAGCTGATGTTACAGTTAGCAGTCCAATACTTAATACATTGCACCATTAGGAGTCCTGGAACCCTAAAACTAAACTCCACAATTTGTAGATTTTATATTCATGAAAATCATGCACAAAATATCTGTCCATTTTATTTCAATTCGTGTAAAATTCATGGCTAATTTATTTTTCAAAATTCCATTTTTGTATGCTACTGCTCCAGCTGACTTTCAGTGATATGCAAAGAAAAGCACTATTGAATTTAAAATACTTAAAACTTTTTGTTAGTTTTTGCCCTGTAAAGTCCTTTTCTTTATAAATACACAAACACACTGCCGTTCAGCTGATTCTGACTCATTAATGAAGTTTTCTAAGAGTATTTTCTAGAAAACGACTATGTCAGGTTTTTTGCATAAGTGTGTTAATAATAACAAAACATACCTTTGAATAAAATCAAGCTGAGTATTTGAAAATAGTGCTAAGAACAATGGTAAACTTATTATTATTATCATCAATAGCAGTTAACTATTTACATTAGGAACTTGAAAAATACGACATTTCTGAATGTAGTATTGAAACACACTGAAAAAATTGGAACATACTAAATATATTTTATTATTTCCTTTAACTTAATAGTGTATGAAAAGAGTAATATAAATTCCTTAATGAGATCACATAGGAGTTGGGAGTAAATTTGTTAATCTAGATGATCAAGTGCCCCTGTTAGTCCCTAGAAGTTCTTGTCTGATTTAGTGACCTGTACATGGAACAGGACAATGTAATGAAGAGTTGACAAAAAGGATCTACTTGGTCGATATATATTAAGGCAAATTTGACTGCTAGAAATACAAATGGATATCACTTTAGTCATAATTGATTTTCCACATTTGGAATCATGTTAGATTTTATAACAACTGTAATTCAAAATGGGCTGCAACAATGCATGGATAGGGAACCCCCAGAAACTCAAGCTGGATTCAGAAGAGGATGTGGAAATATGTGAACATTGCTAATGTCAGATGGATTTGGGTTGAAATCAGAGAATACCAAAAAGATGTTCACCTGTGCTTATTGATTATGCTAAGGCTTTTAACTATGTGGATCATGACAAGCTAGGGATAACATTGTGATGAATGGGGATTCCAGAATACTTGATGGTAATTATGATGAACCTGCCCCTTAGACCAAGAGGCAGTAATTTGAAAAGAACTAGGGAATACTGGATGGTTTGAAATCAGTAAATGTGTGCTCCAGGCCTGTATTCTTTCACCATCCTTATTTAATCTGTATACTAAGCAAATAACCCAAGAAACTGGATTATATGAAGACAAGCATTTATATGCCCTTCCCAACACAGAGTAACTGACAAAAAGGAAAGAAACAAGTGGGCATTTAAGTAACCATTCCATTTGTATATGAAAATATTGTCCTATGTAGTTTACTCGTCTTATAAGCCTATTGTCTTTCTATTTTCAAAGACTGTTGAGTGGCATGAAGTTTTAAATATAGTTGGATCAGTCCAGTGAATCAGATCTTTTACTTTCTGTGACGTTTCCCTGGAATGTCCCACTATCTGAACCACTTGCCTTTTTCAATACATTGCGTATCACAGTGTTTCTTCACGTAAGGAGTAGAACAGATTCATCATACTCATGCTACTAAATAAGTATCAGCACATAAACATTTAAATTTTATACAGTTATGTATATAGATTGCCCTACAAGGATATCTGTCAGACTTGCTGTTCGGCTGAGTTCCTGGGATGTGTAATGGGCCAAGAGTTAAACCTGCTATAAGAGGTGAGAGACTAGTTTAACATGAAGCTAAGGCAACTTTTACTTCTATAAAAAAAAAAAAAAAAAAAAAGGTCACGAATAAACACTGGAGTGTTTATTTAAAACTAATATGAAACATTTTATATACTATTACTGTCACCATTGCTAAGAAGTTTGTTGTTTTCTTTAGGTGTCTCTGAGTCAGTCCTGACTCATAGCAACCTTTGTATATTAAAAAGTAGGTAGTCAGGTACTGTTGTTGTTGTTAAATACTGTGTAGTTGGTTCTGATTCATAGTGACCAGGCATGGGGTTTCCGAGGCTATAAATCTTTACGGGAGCAGAACGCCTCATCTTTCTCTCACGGAAATGGTGGTAGTTTCGAACTGCTGACCTTGAGGTTAGCAGCCCATTTCATAACCACTAAGCTACCAGAGCTCCTTAGTCAGGTCCCGTACCATTCACACAATTTTTATTATGTTTGAGACCAATCTCTTAACTACACTGTGTTAATCCATCTTCTTGAAGGTCTTCCTCTTTTTCACTGACCTTCTACTTTACCAAGCATGATGTCAGTTTCCAGGGAATTGTCCTTCCTGATAACATGCCCAAAGTATGTGAGATGAAGTTTTGCAATCTTCTCTTCTAAGGAGCATTCTGTCTTTATTGCTTCCAATAGAGATTCCTTTGTTCTTCTGGCATTCCATGGTAATTTCAATATTCTTTCTCAACACCATAATGCAAAAGGCATCTTTGGTCTTTGATTAGTTGTAATTCAATTCTTCTTTGGTCTTCCTTATTCACTGTCAAGCTTTCACATGTATATGAGGTGTTTGAAAATACCTTGGCCTGGGTCAGTCACACCTTAATTCTTTAAGAGACATCTTTGCACTTCAATACTTTGAAGTGATCTTTTGTAGCAGATTTGCTTAATGCATTGTGTAATTTGATTTCTTGACTACTGCTTCTATGAACGTTGATTGTAGATACAAGTAAGATGAAATCCTTGACAACTTCTTTGTTTAATCTGATGTTTATTGACCCAGCTGTGAGAATTTTTATTTTCTTTACATTGAGTTGTGACCCATACTAAAGGCTGTATTCTTTGATTTTCATCAGTAAGTGTTTCAACTTCTCTACTTTCAGCAAGAAAGTTGGATTACTCTACATATCTCAGGTGGTTAGTGAGTCTTCCTCCAATCTTGGTATCTTGTTCTTCATATAAGCCAGTTTCTTGGATTATCTGCTCATGATGCAGATGGAATAAGTAGGATAATAGGAACACTAACACATACCTTTCCTTACTTTAAACCATTCAGTATCCCCTTGTTATGTTCAAATGACTGCCTCTTGGTGTGTGTAAGTGTCCTGAAATTCTCATTCTTTGCAATGTTATTCATAGTTTGTTATGATTCACAGTCAAGTGCCTATGCATAGTTAATAAAATACAAGTGAATATCTTCTTGGTATTCTTTGATTTTAGCTAAAACCCATCTGAAGTTAGTAAAGTAATTTAGTATTGTTGTTGTTGAGTACTCTCAAGTCAGTTCCCACCCATGGAGATCCTATATATTGTTTCTCAGGAGCATCTGGTTAATTTGAACTGCCAACCTTGGGGTTCAAATAGACCTTTCAGTCAAGTGCTTATCCTGTATGTAGCTCCAAAACATGAATCCAGTTTAGTATTAACAAATCTTAATTATTTCACATGCATTGTCAAAATACTCAAACAGAGCTGCAAATACAAGTTTAGATCTTCAAATCAAGGCATTTTAAAATTCTAGTGTGTTAAGTGCAGCATTTCAGCAGAACATTCAAAATAAAATAAATGCACCAGGTAGAGTTGAATAATACTTTGTATACAAAAGTAATCAAAGTACAGTACTCGTCCTGCTTTTGACAAAACAGGCAATTAAAAAAAAATACTATTCAAGATTGCATATCTGAAAAGCAAAATGGCATTTTACAGAAATACCTGATAAAATACTCATTCTTTCTGACTGCATAATTCCAGTCTAAGGAATCTCCAATAAGGGAACTGTTGTTGTTGTTGTTAAGTGCCTTCGAGTCGGTTCCGACTCATAGCAACCCTATACAGGGTGTCCGAGGGTGTAAATCTTTACGGGAGTAGAAAGCCTCATCTTTCTCCCGCGGAGCGGCTGGTAGTTTCAAACCGCTGACCTTAAGGTTCGCAGCCCGATTCGTAACCACTACGCTACCAGAGCTCCTACTAGGGTTATATTCAGACTTCAATGGATGATAATGATGCTCTTCCTACAATTATGCATAGCAATAGAAAAGTAGACCTAATGTAAAATGTTTAAAAGTAGAAAAATGTTTGATGCAAGATATATATTTTCAAAGAATAATATCATAGGGGAATATGATAACAATAATTGGAAAAAGGAAACTTTCCAATGACATTTTAGTAATTAATCTTTCCAGAGTCTGTGTACATTAGATATATAAATGATGAATTCAATTTTTTGCATTTAATAATTTTCTAAATTTATATAATGTGATATATTCCTGCTAGAAGTAATAAAAAGTTACCAGTGATTTCCTATACATATCTACTACACATGATTTTGAGCTAGACATAACTCTCATAGTAATGACTCCAAGAAGAAAGAAATGAGTACTATCAATCAAAACCCATCAACTTAAGGATAAATATTTAGGAAACAGACTCTGAGCATTATTGTTTAGTGTTCATACTTTTAAAATATATAAACACACACTACTTGAAATTTGAGCAAATTTTGAATCTCCATCAAAATTCAGGTCAAACCTGTGATTTATTCTTCCATTCAAAAGGAAAATATGCAATTTAGGTAATATAGATTGGAAGTGTAGTTGAATGTAGTACCAGAATAATTATAATCTGGACATGTATTTATATGAAACTGGTATTTTGTGTGTTAAAATCAATTTACAGTAGGATCATTAAATCTAAATTTGGAAAACAGATTGATGTAGAAGCTGACACATTTTGACACATTAGAAATATGATTACATAGGAAATCTGCTTTATTAGTTTGGATTCATTCCTGGAATATTATATTTCAATGTCTCAGAAAGTAATATAAAATCTCTCTATTACCATCACTTCAGAGTAGATAGAGAAAAAAGAGTCGCTGTCTGAGTGGTACAAATGGTTAAGCACTAGAATACTAACTGAAAGTTTGGTGGTTTAAACCCACCTAAAGGTTCTGTAGAAATAAGACCTAGCGATCTGTTTCCAAAAGTTCACAACCTTGAACCTTGAGGCAGTTGCATTAGGCACACTTGAGGTCACCATGAATCACACTTGACTATGGAACTAATAACTGCATCTCTAGCCTTACCTACATACCCTAACTGTTGTTTTATTGTATGTGTATATAGGAGATTTGGTGCGGTGCTATTGGCTAAAGCACTGGACCACAAGGTCGGTTTGTACCACTGAGTTGGTAATTCAAACTTACCACCTGCTCTTTGGAAACCCTGTACAGGGTTGCTATGAGTTGGGACTGACTGGATGGCACTTAAAAACAACAACAATACCTATATACATTTGCATAAATATATGTATTAACTGCATGCCGCAAGGTCAGAAGTTCAAACAAATCAGCAGCTCTTTAGACACCCCATTCAAGATCACTGAGTAGGAAGTGATTTAATTGTATTTAACAATAGCACCATAGTTGCTGGTAACCAAAACTTTCCTTATATTGAATCATAGTTGTTAAGTGCCATTGAGTTTGTATTTACTCATTGCATCCTTGTATAGGATTTCTGAGAAGCAGTTGGTGGGTTTGAATGCTGACCTTTGGTTCATAAAAATAGTATAAAGTTAATCATTGTCATATTATTTTTAATTACACTAGAGATTATAGAATGAGAATTCTTCAACACATAGTACAGAAATTATCTTGCCTAAAATTTAAAAAGTGTTTACATTTCTTCCTTTTTAATATTTTCTTACTATGAGAAATAATTTTGTGTATTTTCTTCCTGAATACAACTCAAGGATATAGCATATTATAGTCAGTAATTCAAATACAATCAATAATTATAACAGACATTCATTCAAAGGTGAAGACTGGGGAGGATATTTTATAAAAATCTTCAATTGGAATGAAATTACAATTTGAAAAGGCAAAAAATCTTCTAGATCATTTTGACGCGTTATATATAACTGTATTTTGTTCCTGAAGAATCAGAATTTAAAATAGGAAACCTGATCTCCTAAAGAAGAAGAAATGCTTTGTGTTAGGCTGACATTTAAATATGTGTATTATAAATACTCAAACATAAAATAATAAACTGATATATTGAAATTAGAAAACTTGTTATACTTAATATAAATAAAAAAGAAGTAGATATTTGCATTTCTTTTTATTATTGATTCTTATATGGTATGGAGATGTGGGTTAATGTGCCAGACTGCCAAGCCGTTTGAACTGCAAAGTCGGTGGTTCAAGCTCACCAGTTGCTCTTTGGAAACTCTATACAGGGTCGCTATGGATTGGAATCGACTCGACAGCACTTAATAACAACAACAACAACATGTATATGTATATATATATATATTTACATGTATCTATATACACAACTCCATGGCATACCACCACCACCATACACATAATATTTTTTAAGTTTATGGAAAATGTGTGTTATGCAAAAACTATGCATGGGTTTGAACATTTCTATACCAAAATAAATTTGTGTTCTCTTGTTATAGTATGTCTGAATAAGATCTTGTTTGAAGCACTAAGAAGGATAAGAAATCAATTTGAAAAGTCTCTATAAGAGCACCATGAATTCTACTAAGCAAGAACAAGTATTCTAGTTGTGGATAAGTTTGGATGGAAGAATGGTGAAATAAATGATGCTTTTCAAAAAGTTCATGGTGACAATGCTCCTGGCCCCCAAATCAGCAGTTTACAAATGGATAACTCATTTTAAAAAAGGATGAGACAATGCTGAAGATGAAGCACATAGCGGAAGACCATCAATCACATCAATTTGTGAGGAAAAAATTAAGCTTGTTCTTACCATAATTGAAGCTAGCTAACAATTATCAGCAGAAGCAATAGACAACACAACTGGTTTAACTGAAAATTAAAGTTAAGCAAATGTTTTACTTTATGAATGCCATAACTGTTTGTGCCAACATTAGCTACAGACAACAGCAGAGCTTTTAATGGAAATTTTAAACATGGGAATCAAGATATTGAAGCATTTCTTTGAAAAATTGTAATTGGAAATGAAATATGATCTTTTCAGTATGATTCTGAAGAAAAAGCCCTTCAAAGCAATGGCACCAAGAGGTGGAAGAAGTCCAATCAGAGGAAAAGCAGATTGGTCCAGAACAAAGGTCATAGTGACAACTTTTTGGGATGCTTAAGGCATTCAGTTTGTTGATTTCTGGAGTGTCAAAAAACAATAACATCTGCTTGTTATGTAAGTATTTTTAGAAAGTTAGCCAAATCTTTAGCAAAAAAGCATACAGGAAATTGTCTCTACATAGTCCTTCTATACTTCAACAAAGGTCTTATTCATTCTGCTCATCAAACAAGGACAATGTTGTGAGAGTTTTATGGGAAATCATTGTTTTTGTTATTGTCAGGTGCCATCGAGTCAGAACCGACTCACAGAGACCCCATGCACAGCATAACAAAACAATGTCCGATCCTGGGCCAACCTCACTACTGCTACCACACTTGATGCCATCAATGATTCTACCTGGCTGATCTGTCTTGTTGGGGGTCTTCCTCTGTTTCTCTAACCCTCCATCTTACCCAGCAAGACATTCTTCTCCAGTGACTGTTCCCTCCTGACAATATGTCCAAAGTACGAGAGATGAAGCTTGGCCATCCTAGCCTCCAAGAAACGCTCTGGCCGCACTTCTTTCAAAACAGATGTATTGGTTCTTTTGGCAGTCCATGGCACTTTCATTAGGCATCCACATTATTGTCCTGATTTGCCACTTTCTGACTTATTTTTGTATTCTAATCTTAAAAAGTCTTCACTTTTCTTTAGTTAACAATGTACAAAAGACTACATTGACATGGTCAAATTCCCAGGACCCTCAGTGCTTCAGGGATGAACAAAATGGCTGAGGCATGAACTAAATGATTGGTATCATCATTTATAAAAATATCTTGATCTTGATGGAGCTGATGATGAGATACAAAGTTCACATTTTTTTCCCTTCATTCTATTTTTTCAATAGCATTTTTGCAATCCCCTGTATATATATATATAATGTGTATGTGTTGACTCACATATACACATCAGCTCGAGAAGATAAAACCAAATACTATAATAAAATATGCAAAGATTTGGAGTTAGAAAATGAAAAGGGAAGAACATGGTCAGCATTTCTCAAGCTGGGGGAACTAAAGAAAAAATTCAAGCCTCGACTTT
>NW_006408523.1:27987185-28013840 GCF_000296735.1 Chrysochloris asiatica | reverse complement strand
GTTCTGCTGTGCATGGGGTCACTATGAGTCGGTTCCGACTCGATGGCACCTGACAACAACAACAGAGATCTATAGAGAAAAGGAGACAAAATAGAAGAAAATATCCCTTTGGTTTATGGAGTTTCTAAAATAAAGAGAATCACTTTATTTGTTTCAATATATTTGTATAATCAATTATTCATTTACATATGACAGACTTTGGTAATATAATGATGTATAAAATTTTATTAATGCAATTAATATATTAGTTTTAGTTCTGAAAAGCAATGTGTAAATAAAAACATCAAAAACCGATTAATGCTTTAAATTACTAATGTGAACACAATATAATCATGTTGTAGAATAAATACTGGAATGCTATCCACAAGGTCAGCAGTTCAAACACACCAGCTACTCCTCAGAAAGTCTATATAGTGTTGCTATGAATAGGAACTGACACAATGGCACTTAACAACAACAATAACAAATAAACATATGTACATTTTCTAATGCTCACTAAATCTCTTTATCTATTTTATAAATATTGATTATTATAATATTCTGTATTAAATATATATTTTGGGGATTTTGTATGTGTGTCTTCCTAAATATGGAGTTTAATTGGAGTCCTGGTGTGACACTCTGCAATGTCAGAGATTCAAATCCACCAGTCTCTCCTTGGAAACCTTATACAAGGTCGCTATGCATTGGAATCAACTCAATGGCCTTTAACAACAACATAGAGTTTAATTATTAATTCAGTCTGTTAATAATAACAATTGATGCTCTTGTTATATGCCTTTGAGTCAGGTCTAACTCATAGTGACCCTGCGAAGGGTTTCCAAGGAGCTGCTAGTGCCTTAGGACAGTAGACTTTTGGTTAGTTGTCCAGTTCTTATCCTGCATTGCCACATAAAAGCTAACCTAAGGCAGAAGTTTGACTAGTTAGCATTTGAAATGAACACAGTTATATTCTTATTAGTGATAATTATCCATGTGTGTAATTATGTACAGCACATAATCCACGTTTTATTGTCTAGTCTGCAACATTAAGCTGTGTCATTAGAAGATGCTAGACAGACATTGAAGGAGAATTTGAACCTTCCTTCCTTTATCCAATGTGCATCAACAAATACAGTTTCTTCAATGCCCAGCTACCGCAGTGTATGTGACTTTTCTAGATGCTTGTAGAATAGGTGTCTTGTCCTATCCATGCATGTCTTTTCTAGTGCTTGACTTCTGGAGTATAGTAGTTTCTCCAGGCTGGGTTCCTTGGTTGCACGTTGTTTCTCAGATTCAAGACCTTTTCTAACATATAGCTTATGCTGTACATTGCAATGTACAGTGTACAGAACTTAAAGTGAAGGACTCTTTGGAGCGAGCACAGACAAGGTATTTTTCTAATGATGTAATCAATAGGTGTTCTATCAGTCATAGAACATACAGGAGAGAGATGGAGTTCAGTAAACATCCTTATTAGTCACAGTACTCCAAGGCTAGGCTCAAAACCCATGTGTGTTGTTAAATCACATCCATGCATGTCTCATTTCATGCCATGGGAACAGAATGAGAGAGCCTCTCTCTCTTTGGGCTAAAGTACTATCAAGCTACAAGCAGTATATGAAGTAGGGAAAAGAGGCTAATAAAAGGGAAAATGTTGTAAAAGAGAAAAGGGAAAGGTCCCCTGCCAGCAATAGATTTTATTAATTGTCCCATCAGTTACTTACTGCAAATACCTTCATTAAACAATATAAAGGATGACTATACACATGTACCTCATCAGATGGAATTCAGAGAAATCAAACTGACTACATCTGTGGGGTGAGACAGTGGAGAATCTCAATATCATTGGGAAAAACAAGGCAAGGGGCAGACTGTGTAACAGACTATTAATTGTTCATATGCAACTTCAGGTTGAAGCTGAAGAAAATTAAAACAAGTCCATGAGAGCCAAAACATGACCTTGAACAAATTCCAAATTAATTTAAAGATCATCTTAAGAATAGATTTGATGTATTAGACACTAATGACCGAAGATCAGAAGAATTGTGGGATGGCATCAAGAACATCATACAGGAAGAAAGCAAAAGGTCATTAAGAAGACAAGAAAAAAGGAAAAGGACTAAAATCATATCAGAAGTGACTCTGAAACTTGTTGTCCAGCAAGAGATGTTAAACCAAATGGAAGAAATGAGGGGTGAAAGAGCTAAACTGAAAATTTCAAAGGGCAGCTCAAAAAGATAGTCAAGCATTATAATGAAATGTGGAAATACCTGGAGTTAGCAAACCAAAAGGGAAGAACACGGTCAATATGTTTCAAGCTGAAAGAACTGAAGAAAAAAATTCTAGCCTCAACATGTGATATTGAAGGTTTTATAAGGACAAAATTTTAAATGATACTGAAAGCATCAATAGATGATGGAAGAAATACACAGAGTCACTGTACAAAAAAAGAAATGATCAGTGTTTGACCATTTCAAGAGTTAGTATATGATCAAGAGCCAATGCTACTGAAGGAAGAAGTCCAAGGTGTGCTGAACACATTGGCAAAGAAAATGGCCCAGGGAATTGATGGAATACAAATTGAAATGTTTCAACAAACTGATGTAAAACTGGATACACTCACTCAACAATGTCAAGGTATTTGGAAGTCAGTTACCTGGCAACTGATTGGATGAGATCCGTATTTATGCCTGATACAAAGAGAAGTGACCCAACAGAATGCAGAGATTGTTATACAATATCATTAATATAATATGCAAGTAAAATTTTGCTAAAGATAATTAAAAAATGATGGAAGCATTACATTAACAGCGAACTACTAGATTCATATGGGTATGGAACTGGGGATATCTTTGCTGACATCAAATGGACCTTGACTGAAATCAGGGATTACCAGAAAGATGTTTATCTGTGCTTTATTGACTATGCATAGGCTTTCGATGGTGTGGATCATGATAAGCTAAGGATAACGTTGTGAGGAATGGCTCTTTGGGAACACTTAAATGTGCTCATGAGGAACCTTTATATAGACCAAAAGGCAGTTGTTCAAACAGAACAAGAAGACACTGGATGTTTTAAAATCAGGAAAGGTATACGTCAGGGTTGTATTCTTTTACCAAATTTATCCAATCAATACACTGAGCAAAAAATCTGAAAATCTGGATTATACGAAGAAGAACGTAGCATCAGGATTATAGGAAGCCTCATTAACAATATGCAGGTGATACAACCTTGTTTACTGAATACAAAGAGAACTAAAAACATTTTCTGATGATGATCAAAGACTATAGACTTCAGTATGGATTGCAACTCAATGTAAAGAAAACAAAAATCCTACAACTGGACCCATAAGTAGCATGATACATGGAGAAAAGATTGAAGCTTTCAACGACTTCACTTTGCTTGGATATACTATTAATACTTATGGAAGCACCAGTCAAGAAATCTAACATTGCATTGCATTAGACAAAACTGTAGCACAAGACTTCTTTTAAGTTTTCAATAGCAGAGGTTAAGACTAAGCTACATCTGATCCAAGCCATGGTATTTCCAGAGCCTCATACGTCATGTGATAGTTGGACAGTTAATAAAGAAGACTGTAGAAGAATTGATGTACTTGAGTTATGGTGTTGAAGAAGAATATTAAAAGTACTAGGAACTGCCAGAAGACAAAACAAATCTGTGCTGGAAGAAATACAGCCAGACATTTCCTTAGAAGCCAGGATGGTGAGACTTGGTAAAAATATGAAGATCCTCAAGAAGATGGATTGGCACAGTAGCAGCAGCAATGGGCACAAGTGTAACAACTATTGTGAAGATGGTGTTGGACTGTATAGCATTTAATTTGGTCATTTATAGAGTGACTATGAACAAACTCAAAGGAGCTCTGGTAGCGTAGTGGTTACGAATCGGGCTGCAAACCACAAGGTCAGCAGTTCGAAACTACCAGCTGTTCTGTGGGAGAAAGATGAGGCAGTCTTCTCCCGTAAAGATTTACAGCCTCGGAAACCCTGTGCAGGGTCACTATGAGTCGGAACAGACTCCATGGCACATAACAACAAATGAACCAGTTCAATGCCCCCTAACAAAAACATCATCATTGCATGGCCATGATCTCTTGAAGACTATTGTAGACTTACTGGCAACAGGAACATTCCTTCCCATCTACTTCACTAAGACATCTTAACAGATTTCTGGTTCCTACACAGAGCAGTCATTTCCCTTCAAGGCATATACTTTGTACATTATTGGTTATACACATTGGTAGCTTTAGGGAAATTGAAAGAGATTATGCACAACACACCTGTGCACATAGCATGCATGATAGTCTTTAGTGCTCAGAGGACCTGAAGATAACACTTTCTCCCCCTGCCCCAGAACTATCCCTTGGATGCCTTCATAGAGGAATGCCTTCAGAGAGATATCTTTGTATACGGTATCTTTCTCTAGTGCTCTAGACAGTAATTTTCATCAAATACTACCAGCATAGAACCATAGAAACCTTTATGACATTCAGAGAGCCCTGATTATAACCCCTTAAAAAAAGTCTGGATCTCTTTCTTAGACTTCTAAAGGTAGTGAATGCAACCGTATATCTCCTTTGCTATACTTTCTATAGTTCTCTTTCTTTCTCTTTTCTTCTCACTAGCCAATGCCTCTTTATGCCAGTCCCTGGTATAGTTAATAATGCTTTACATTAAACCTCCATTGTAAAAACAGTATCTGTCATAGGCACTGAAGTAACATGAGAGTATCAGTGTAAACAATCAGTTTATTTCCTGATTGGACCTTACACAATACACTATTGAATAATTTAGCTAACTACAATAGCCAGAATAATGCTAATCTGGTTAATTTCCACAAATTAATTTTATTTCATATCATACATTAGGCAAATCATGAGGCACACTGAGCATGCTTCCATCAATGTGTGTTTCATATTTTTAGAGGACTATGGACAAAATAAATTCTGAGGATGAGGGTCAGGTTGGTGAAACATCTCAGAACCATGACATGTGTTTCACAACACTCAAGCTCTTTTACCTGAATATTTCAGAGTAAATATCTATCTTCCATTATTTTGAAGTTTACTATGCAATGTCAGTGGTTCAAGCTCACCAGCTGCTCCTTGGAAACCCCATTGAGGGTCTCTATGGGTCGGAATCGACTCAACGGCATTAAACAACAACAACATGTATATAAAGAATTAGATTTGTTTTCTAATTCCTAGGAATCGTAAGAGTAGAATTTATAAGGAACAAATCATGTTATAATAACATGGAAGAATTTCTAACAATTATGTTGGCTAAGTTGGAAAAGTCATTTCCATGTCACTGGACCACAAAATTGGTTTGATCTGCAAGGTCTGCAGTTCGAAGTCACAAGCTGCCCCTCAGAAACCTAGTACAACGTGGCTATGAGTCAGAACTACTGGATGGTGCTCAATAGCAGCAGCAAAGAAATGTTTACAAAAAGACGAGATAAATTTTCTTAGATGATATTAAATGTTTATTTGTATAACAATGTAGAAGCCACCTAAAATCATTTTTAATTTTGACAGTCTATGAATCTCTTTATTTTACCATCCTGTTATTGTAATTGTAGTTGTTAAGTGCTGTCAAGTGAGCTCCAACTCATAGCAACCCTGTATAGAGATTCCAAGGAACAGCTGGTGGGTTTGCTCCACTGACCTTGTGGTTAGCAGTCCAGCACTTATCTTAGAGTGCCACACCAGGACTTTGTAATGGGGAGCTATGTTATCTGAACCAGTTTGTGAAGGATTTCATTTATATACTTTAAGGAGTTTATATATTATTTTTTTAGTTTTGGTTGACATTCATATATATATATATTTTGAGATCATTCTGTAGGTCTGTAATGGAAAAAAGAGTGTTTATTCTAATGTAGCTTTGTAACTAAAGTTATTTTGTCTGAAACATATTGGCTTTCAACAGCTGCAACAATAATAAAAGTAAACCATTGTCTTTAAATAATTGTGTTTTGTAATACAAAGAAAAAGCTCACTGCCTGCATACAATGTTATTGTTGGTGTTGTTACGTGCCACTGATTTGATTTCGACTCATAGCACCCCTGGATAGGGTTTCCAAGGAGCAGTTGGTGGTTTTAAACTTATGTCCTTGTGGTTTGAAGTGCAGTGCTGATACACAAGTCCACACTAGAAGTCCCCTGCATACTGTAGTCTCAATAAAATTTCATGTTCAAAATTATTTTTACCTAATTGCACTACATTAATCTCTTGTTTTCATGGAAAAAAGTAGGCACTAATAGAGCTCACAAACACATAAGCTACTGCTTAATATGTTAGGTAACAATTCAAGCACAAAAGTGTTTAAACTTTAGAAGTAATTTAAGGATACTGAATAAAAAGAAGTATGCTGGCATCTGTCCCAGGTACTGAAGTGACATGAGAGTTTCAATGAACACAATCAGTCAAGAATCTGATTTCACTTTTCATCATTGCCACTTGTACTGTTTTGAATTCTAGTATCATTCTTGGGTATTGGTGCATTTCTAACTTTTATGGAAATATACTTTTTTATGATTCATCAGCACTATTTTGTATCTCCATTAAATGTTCCTTGAAGCCCTTTCTATTTTATTTTCAAATTTAGGAATTCAACACCTTGCCAGTTCTATGTATCTATTTATTAAAGTTGGCTGTATTGAATTATGTGGAATAGAGACTTGTGAATTTGCTTGTCAACTTGTTCAGTATCAATACACAATCTAGTAATTCAAGACCCACAGAAGTTTCTAAAGCTGTATTGCATGAATCTGTATATATGCTAAGTCTTAAAACATCTAATCAGCCTTCAGTTTATAACTATTATGTGCTAAGAATTATGTTAAAGACTTTTTATAAAAAATCAAATTAATGCTTGTTGTCTGTGGCATGTATAGAAATTCTCAACTAGTTTGAACAACTGACTTCTAAAATCTTAGTTACAGGGGAAAAGTAGTAGTAGAGTTGTGTTCAATTTGCTATGAATTAAGGAAAGAACATAATTATGCCCAGTATCAGAGGCCAGCGTACCGTACATTCAAACAAACTTTGCATAGAGAATGAGGTGAAGAAATAGAACACAGAAAACATCACGGACAAAGTATGATGCATGCAAAAGTGAGACTAATATTATTCTGAAAAGATTGAAACCTGAAGTAGAAAAGTTAAAAAGTGAGCCAAATTGAAGCTGGTTGTGGAGCACTACCAACCTTAAGTCACACCTGAAATTTAATACCTTTTCTATATCTTCATTACAAGGCAGCCAGAAGTCAATATTCAAATTGCTTCTCTATCTTGAAATATGTCCTAGGCATTAAAGGAAACAAATGACACACCCAATCTGAACATTTGTTGTTGTTAGGTGCCATCGAGTCAGTACGGACTCACAGAGACCTTATGCACAGCAGAGCGAAACACTGCCCAATTCTGTGCCAACCTTACTACTGTTGCAATGCTTGAGTCCATCGATGCTGCCACCTGGTCAATCCATCTTGTTGGGGGTCTTCCTCTTTTTCTCTGACCCTCTGGTTTGGAAGAAGTGCAGCCAGAGTGCTCCTTAGAGAATAGGATGGCCAAAATTCATCTCTCATACTTCAGACATATTGTTAGGAGGGACCAGTCACTGGAGAAGGGCACCATATTTGGTAAGGTGGAGGATCAGAGAAAAAACTGAGCATTTAGATAAGCATTTAATAATGAGGTTGTTGAGAAAAGTGAAGACAAGTTTTAGAGGCCACTATGGAGACTGTGTTGTACCCCAGGTCAAATGGAGTGTGGAAAAACTATGACAGGAACTATGGCCATCAAGTAAGTGATACAAGCAGACCAAGAGATAAAACTCTAATCTCTCACTGTGTGCAATATGACTAATTTGTGAACTAGAGTTTACTGCCTCAGCCAATATTCATTCATTTTTCCTAGTTGTCTTTCAACCTAGTTAGTGATGTGGCCATTGCTGTCTTCAGTCTCTAATTGACCTTCCTGGCTATGATCCATACAGTTTCCCAAGATAAAAACACATTGTTGTTGTTGCTGTTAAGTGCCATCGAGTTGGTCCTGACCCATAGCAACCCTGTACAGGGTTTCCGAGAAGTGGTGAGCTTGAACCACTGACCTTGAAGTTCAAACCAACTTTGTAATCCAGTGCATTAAGCCACAGCACCACAGCAGGATTCCTACCTTGTAATTCAGTCTGTCATCATTTATATTTACTCATTGCCCCACCTGGTAATGTTCCATACACAATTCCCTATGATTACAAAATGCTTCCCATTTCCCACACAAATGTACTAGAGAATTTTTAATAAACCAGCAAGACTTCATTGTGCCGAAACACCCAAGATTTTACCGTGCTTGCCAGAGATAAATTCTCGTCTCTAGTTGCAGATTGTTGTTACCTGGTCCCTGATTACAACATTTGTATGGTCCTGCATTAAGGCCTGCTGCAGTTTACTCTCTGGAATCTGCTGAAATCTATTTGATTTCTGGTCTTCCTATGTGGGTTTAAGTTCCTTTGTCAGCACCTGACAGTTTATCCATGATACCCACATTCTTTTGAGCCAAATGTAATATTCATTAAGAGAAACCAACAGGAACCTTGATGACAAAGGTTTCTACAGATAATGTGAGTCAGATTATAGTGTATGGAGCTAGGTAGAAAATGATGGTGAGAAGTCTAGAAGGACAAACAGAAGATACACAGTCCACCAAATTATATGACCAAATCAACAAGAAATTTTGAATTTGTCTTCTGAATTTCTCTAGTGTATATATAAATATATATATTTATATTAACATGTTTTATTGTATTTATATGAAAAGGTTGTCATTGCATTTTTAGAAAGACTCAATATAGTTAAGCTATGTGTTCCCCAAATTATCTATAGATTCAATTCAATATCAAACAAAACTTATATAAAAATATAAAGTCTCAAAAATAACCAAAACTAATTTGAGAAAAAAAGGAAGCCTTTCTGTTTATGACTTCAAAGTTTAGGATTAAGCAATTGTCATAGCCATTCTTAGTTAATTTGTTGTAGTTAGCTGCTGCTGTGTCAGTTCCAGGTCATAAAGACACCATGTAAATAAGGAAAGAACACTGCTTAGTCCTGCATCATCCTCACAGCTGATGGTATGTTGGAGACCATGGTGACTACTATTGTGTCTATCCTTGTCATTGAGAGTCTTCCTCTTTTTCACTGTTCCTTTGCTTTACCAAGCATCATGATCTTCTCCAGGTACTACTTACACAGTTATCTAGTGCTGTTTAACAGAAATAACACAAGTGGGTTGATTTAATAAACAAATGTATTTACTCACAGTTAGGATGTTTTGTTTTTAGGTGCCATCAAGTTGGTACAGACTCTTAGTGACCTCATGCACAACAGAACAAAACACTGCCCATTCCTCTATTAATCTCACAATCATTGCTGTGATTTAGCCTATTCATTGTTGTTGCCACCGTGCCCATCCATTTCTCTGTTGGTCTTCCAGTTAGGAAGTTAAAAGTTTAAATTCAATGTGCCAGCTCTAACGGAAGTCTTTCTCTTTCTGCTGGTTCTGCTATATGGTCTTTGTCTCTGTGGTCTTCTGCTCCTGGACAGTCTTCACGTGGTTTAGCATCTCTCTTCCTCTAGTTTCAAAAGAGATTGACTCAAAATACACCCATCAGGAATCGCACCTCATTAACATAACAAAGACAACCCATTCCTAAATAGAAGTTTGACCACAGACATTGTTATTCTTACCTGGCATTAGGTTAAATTGGCTCTGACTCATAGTGACCCCGTCTAGGGTTTCTGAAGAATAGTTGGTGGGTTTGAACTGTCAACCTTGTAGTTAGCATTCCAGTGATTACCTTACAGTACCCTACAGTGCCACATCAGGACCACAATGATAAAGGATAGAATATACAACACATGTTTTTGTAGGATATAATTAAATACCTATCAGCTATTATAAATTAGACAGTGTGGAGGTACCAAACAGAAAGACAAATGCATCAGTAAAATGTAGTAGAGAGTTCAAAAATAGACCCAAATATATATGGTCAAATAATTCTTGACAAAGGTATCAAAACAATCTAATGGGGAAAGAAAATTTTCTAAAACAAATGATGTTGAAATTACTTAATATCCACATAAATTTTTTTTTAAAAAAAGCAAATACTTGACCTCCAACTCACAGCTTAAGCAAAAATTAATTCAAATTTGATAATCTGGAATTTAGAAACTAATGTTGAAGACATAAACATTAAAGCTAAAAGTCAATACTATCATCCTTCTAGAAGAAAACATAGAATATCTTATGGGTTAAAATAGGCAAATATCTTTTTCATTAAGAAATAAATTGGACATCTTTAATAATAAGAAAAAATGTCTGCATACCAAAAACTTCAGTAAGAAAATAAATTGTCAACCAGACTGAAAAAATCCCAACTATTTATTACACACATCTATCTGAAAAAATAATTGTACCTTGAAATAGATACAAAGTTAACATTCATTTTAAAAAACTACCAACAGTGTAATACTTCTTCACAAAAGGAAATGTAGAAATGGCTAATAAGTGCAAGAAAAAGTACTCAGTATTATTTGTCATTAGTGAAAAACAACTTAAAACTGCAATGAAATACCACTGCATTTCTTGAAAATGGCTAAAATGAAAAGGACACCATCTAACTTAGTCAAGAATGTCTCAAAACTAGAACTCTCAAATATTGCTGGTTGAATATAAAATGATTCAACCACTTTAGGTTTATAAAAAATTAAATATAGATGTATTCTATGATCAGCAAATGCAATTCTATGAACTTGAGAGAAATGAAAAGAAGATGCTTGTAAAAAGGGTTTTACACCAAAACTTTTTGTAATTTTATTCATAATAGCCACCAGCTGGAGTGAATCCAGGTATCTATTGAAAATATATCAGCAACTGTGGTGCATTTATGCAGTGGAATGTTACTCTGCAATTATAAGAAGCAAACTAAAGACAGAATGCAACATGGGTAGATCTTTAAAATGACATGCAGAGCAATATAATGTGATAAAAAATAAGAATTTTATATGATTCTATAGTGGCACTGTAGGTTAATATGCTAGACTGCAAAGCTGTTCGAACTGCAAGGCTGGCAGTTCAAGGTCACCAGGTGCTCTTCGGAAACACTATGCAGGGTCGCTATGGGTAGGAACCAACTTGACAGCACTTAACAATAACAACAACATCTATAGGAAGTCCTAAAGGAGGTAAAATAAACTCTTTTGACTGAAATCAGATCAGTGGTTTCCTACTGATGAGTGTGGATTGTCTAAGCTGGAACACAAAGGAGCTTTCTGGGTTGTTAAAAAAGATTTATATTTTGATGCAAGTGTGGATTACAAAAAAAAATGTATCCAGTTGTTAAAATGGATCCAACTGGTCACTAAGTATTTTATATCGCATTACATGCAAAATACACTGAAAATTAAAACTAACTGAACCTTTCATAGCTTACTGGGCATAGGAGAAATGCATCCTTTAATAGTCCAATGAAATTTTGTGTTAACTTTCAAAGGAGCACAAAGTGTGTTTTTGTTGTTAGGTGCCATAGAGCCAGCAACTCATAGCGACCTTACACACAGCAGAACGAAACAATGTCCAATCCTGGGCCAACCTCACTACTGTTGCTACACTTGAGTCCATCGATGCTGCCACCTGGCTAATCCATCTCATTATGGGTCTTCCTCATTTTCTCTGACCCTCCATCTTACCAAACATGATATTCTTCTCCAGTGATTGTTCCCTCCTGACAAGATGTCTTAAGTATGAGAGACGAAGTTTGGCCATCTTGACCTCTAGGAAGAAAGAGTGATGAACTTCTTCCCAACCTTTAGTCACCGCAAACCTTATGAATAGCACAAAGTATTCTTAATATTAATTAGAATATTTGAACTCAATAAACAGTTGATTTGTAGTATTAGCATTATAAGTTTTGAAATGAGGTGTTACATTGATCTTTGATTGGCTTAATCATTGTGATCTATATACTTACTTCTAGACTGTTTTTATTTTTTGTGGTTATACAAACAAAAATCCTCACACTGGAAAAATAAACAAAATCATGATAAATGGAGAAACATTGAAGCTGTCAAAGATTTCATTTTGCTTGGATCCACTATCAACACTTATGGAAGCAGCAGCCAAGAAATCAAATGATTCATTGCATTAAGCAAATCTGTTGCACAAAGACTTCTTCAAACTATTCAAAAGCAAAGATGTCAGTTTGAGGACTAAGGTGCACTTGATCCAAGCCATGGTATTTTTCAATAGGCACATTTGCATATGAAAGTTGGATCTTGAATAAGGAAGACCATAGAAGAACTAATGCATTTGACTTTTGGTGTGTGTAGAATATTGAAAGTACCATGGACTGCTGGAAGAACAAACCAATCTGCTTTGGGAGAAGTGCAGTCAAAATGTCCCTTTAGAAGCTGGGATGGTGAGACTTTGTCTCCCATAGTTCCAGTATAGTATCAGGAGGGACCAGTCCCTGGAGAAGGACATCATGCTTAGTAAAGTGGACGTCAGTGAGAAAGAGGAGGACCCCACTGAGATGGATAGACACGGTGGCAGGAGCAACGAGCTTAAGTGTAATAACTATTGTGAAGATGGCCCTGGACTGGTCAGTGTTTTGTTCTGTTGTGCATTGTTGTTGTTGTCAGGTGTCATTGAGTCGGAACCAACTCATAGCGACCCCATGCATAGCAAAACGAAACAATGTCTGATCCTGGGCCAACCTCACTACCGCTGCCACACTTGAGTCCATCAATGATGCCACCTGGCTGATCCATCTCGTTGGGGTCTTCCTCTTTTTCTCTGACCCTCCACCCTACCCAGCATGACATCCTTCTCCAATGATTGTTTCCTCCGGACAATATGTCCAAAGTATGAGAGACGAAGCTTAGCCATCCTGGCCTCCAAGGAGTACTCTGGCTGCACTTCTTCCAAAACAGATCTATTGGTTCTTTTGGCAGTCCATGGCACTTTCAGTATTCTCCTCCAACACCACAACTCAAAGGCATCAATTCTTCTACGATCCTCCTTATTCACTGTCCAGCTTTCGCATCCATATGAGGCTATTGAAAACACCATGGCCTGGGTCAGCCGCACCTTAGTCCTCAAGCTGACATCTCTGCTCTTCAATAGTTTAAAAAGTTCCTGTGCAGCAGATTTGCCCAGTGCTATACGTCGTCTGATCTCTTGACTGCTACTTCCGCGAGTGTTGATAGTTGATCCAAGAAGAATGAAGTCCTTGACAACTTCAATCTTTTCTCCATTGATAAGAATGTTGTTTATTGGTCCAGTGGGGAGGATTTTTGTTTTCTTGACATTGAGATGTAATCCATATTGAAGACTGTGCTCTTTAATCTTCATAAGTAAATGTTTCAAGTCCTCTTCACTTTCAGTGATCAAGGTTGTATCATCTGCATATCGCAGGCTGTTAATGAGTCTTCCTCCAATCCTGATGCCACGTTTTACTTCATAGAACCCAGCTTCTAGTATTATTTGCTCAGCATACAGGTTGAATAAGTATGGTGAAAGAATACAACCCTGTTTCACACCTTTCCCAATTTTAAAACATTCAGTGTTCCCATGTTCTGTTCGAACAACTGCTTCTTGGTCTAGGTACAGATTACTTAGAAGTACAATTAAGTGTTCTGGAATACTCATACTTCTCAATGTTGTCCATAGCTTGTCATAATCCACACAATTGAAAGCCTTTGCGTAGTCAATAAAGCACAGGTAAACATCCTTCTGATATTCTCTGTTGTGCATAGGGTCGCTGTTAGTTGGAAATGACTCACTGGCACCCAATAACAACAACAAAATACAATAATGAAATAGTACATACTAACATTAATTATTTATTTGTCAAATTAATGTTTTATCCTGGAACCAAAGGCTTTGAGAGGGTGATATTAACAGTAGTAGACAGACTTCAATTATACAAAGTAAAGGAGATGTTTAGGATAATTTTTGAGAATCTACTTGAAGTGCAAATGAAAAAAAGGAAACTATAGTTTGTTTTGACTAATACTTTGCTATTCAAATACTGATTTTAAGAGAGAGATAACAGGGGAAAAGGAAGATTTGTCAATAGTAATAGTTTACAAAAGCAAAATACAAGAGACAAGAAAGAAAATCTATCTGTATACTTTTCAATAGAAAATCTACAATACTGCTATCCCTTGTCCTTTCAACTTCCAAGCAGATTCCTAGATAAGGATTAGCTCCATTTCACAGCTCTACACAAACCCTAGAAGGGTGGGAATGGAAATGCCAACAGAAGAGTGGGTGAAACTTTACTGGTTACTAACATAAGTTAACAGAAAAATCCCCAATGCTCTTCAGAGCAATGTGACTAAATTTGCTTAAACACATGCTGACTCATTGCAGCATGTCTTACTTTAGAGTTATTCTTTATGAAACTTATTGGGCATGAGGGACATTGACTTATTTATTTAGTTTTTATTTGGAGATAGAACACATATATTCAAAATCAACAGTCTATATCTATAATATATATTCTCACTATTCAGAGTGAGGAATCAAAGTTTAAGTCCAAATCCTCTGTATATCTCTCTTAGTTCACAGGACGCTCCTCCCTCGTATCCAAAATGTATATATTATCTGTAATTTGATACATATCACTTTCTATAGGTGACTTCCAAGTTTCATTAGATACTTATTTATATATTTGATTGAATACTTACTGCAGATCACAAATAACATATGGCTTTAGGTGTCCGCAATTACCGAAATCAGTTTTTATCCTATTTTATCAATACCTTGGTGTTTTTCACTCATACTCTATTAGTAAGATCCTTCGTGTTGATCCATGCTGCTTCAGCCCACTCATTGCTCTCCCTTAGTTTTTCTCCAACAGTTGATAGGAATAAGCTGGTGAACTTCCATTTTGGTCACGTTGCCTTTTTTCTTTTCTCCTTTAGTGAAATTGAAAGTACCCTGATGAGTATTTCAGGCATTTTCTGGGTGAGAGAACTGACTTTGGCAGGAGTTTGTATGGCACAGTTGTTTTCCCCTTTCAGAGCGGAGCTGAAGTGTTAATTACTTATTCCAACTGGCAGTCTTGCAAAAATTTCTTTGAAAGCAAGGGCTAAAATTGTGGAGATAGTAGCTCTGAAACAAGAACATGGCAACCCACATTTATACCAAGTAAGGTAACAAAAAGGATTGAAAGCCTACAACTGACCCAAAGTCTTAAACAGAACCAAAGGAAACATATCAAGTTTCCAAAACAATCAAAAGTGAAATAGATGGAATCAGCCGTAATTCCTCCATTTAATTAAAAAAAAAAAAAAAAGGGATGATATGCTTTGCCCAGCTCACACAATGAGGGATGTTTTGAAGATAACATCAAAACCCAGAGTAAAGAACTAAGTGAGTGAAGAATTCTCAGACCTTCATCTGTATGCCCAGGGAGTATGCTCTCTGTGCATAAATGGGGTGATTATAATTATTATAACAACATGGAGCGCTTATTCTATGCCTAACAGCATTCTATGCACTTTACACATAACTTGTTTATTCCTCACAATAATCTTATAAAATAGAAACTATCATGTTTCCTAATTTACAAATGAGGCAATTAAGCAAAAAGATATATAGTACCCACATTAAAGACACAAAACTTTAAAAGAACAGAGCCAAAATCAAAATCCATACTGGAATTTGCCCATTTCAGTCAGGTACTATGAATCAACAACCTACTTCTAAACATTTATATTTGTCACATAAGGCATTTTAGAAAGAATATAATTTAGAACATCTTTCAAATTCATCAGTTAGGGTTCTGTAGGTATTCTCAGCACTGAACAAGTATTCCTTCATATACCACTATACAGTACAGTGAAAATAGCTTGGGTTTGATTAAATGTGAATTTGTTTTAAATCTGGATCTACTTTATATTAGTTGTAGGACATCCTCAATTTTCTTGTTTTAAGAATGAAACAAAATGTGATAGTACTTTATCCATTGTCATGATGACTAAATTGGTTAATATATACAAAGCTGTATGGGTCTCTGAAATTGAATGTGGTCCCCAAAGTTGAGAACAAACTATGTAAAAGTCCAAAGGTGTAAGTTTAGTGAACTACCAACTGTTGTTGTTAAGTGCCATGGAGTAGCTGCTGACTGACCTTGTGTAGGGTCTCCGAGGAGCAGCTGGTGGGTTTGAAATGCACATCTTATGGTTCACAGTCCAATGCTAATCCTATAGTACCACACCAGACTACCAGCTACTAGAATCACCTAATATCCCAACAATAAGTTTAGAGTACCCATTTCAACAAAAAACACCCCTATAACTACCTCAGAGCCCTGGTGTGATGCTGCAGTATAAGCACTGGACTGCTAATTACAAGGTGGACAGTTCAAAACTACTAGCCATTCTTGAAGACCCTATACAAGTAAGGTAACAAAAAGGATCAAAAGCCTACAATGTGATATATAGGAAGGGTCTTCAAAAAGTTCATGAAAGAAAACCAGAAAGCTAATGGAATACTGTCCATGAACCTTTTGAAGTCTCCTCATATATACAGATATACTGTGTTTAACATCTGTTTGGGCAACATCTGACCACATATACATCCATAATCCTATAAGAATTTTTTGTTGTTTTTTAAAGGGAAAGAAGCTGTCAATTTGTTTTTTATTTCCTTCAAGGAGTTTAAATATCCCAGTCCAAGACCCTTGTGACACTGGCTGATGGAGGGGTTGCAGGCAAGTGAAGAAGAGGGCATGACTTTGAGGGCAGGCTCTCTGTCTTTGTCTGGAAGTAGGCAAGCATTGGCAACTGGGGCTGTAGGGTCTGTTTTTGTTACTCAGGTGGGCTGGGTGTACTCTGCATCCACACTGCTTCTTTCCTCTACTCCCACCCCTGCCCTCTCAGCTGCTGTTGCTGATGACGCCTGTTCCTCCAGACTCTACCAGTAGCTTCTGCAGAAACAGCAGTAGAGGCAGCTAGAATGAACATAATCAACTTTCCATAGATCCTATTAGGGTATCTACACTACATTCAAATTACATAATGCCCTGTTTCACAGACCATAATGTGGACATTCGGCAATGCATACCTGTATATGCAAATAGTTTTAAAAGCATGCAAGGCAATACTTTGGGAAATGACTAAGTGTCAAACACTGGTCTTAACATAGCGTTAATAAAAAATACTACAGAAAAATTAGCTTATCTAACAAAATAGGGACAGCAATTTAAATAAAATAAACTTATGCCTCACTTACCAACTATCTTGTAATTTGACATTTCACATTTATGGTATAGTAAAAACTCTAATTTTCAAATATTTTGTGTATTAAACAAACACCGAGATGCAAGGCAAGAGTAATGCTAACTGTGATGGTTAAGATTAATCATCAGTTTGGGTGGGTCATGATTCTCAGTGGTGTGGTAGTTATGTAGTGATGTACTGATCTCCCATTTTGGGATCTGATGATGTCATTCTTCATTTTTTCATGACACCAATTTTTTTTCATAATAATCTGATCTTTGGCATCTAACCATATTGACAAAGAGGAGTGGGTGTAGTAACGATTACTGCAAGAATGCTGTATCGAAAAGTCTGGCTTTCAGTTTTATTGGGTTGTATGTTGCCCCTTTTTGAAAAGTGGGATTCATGTTATGATTTCTAAGTATAAAATGCCAAAACTAAACAAACAAAAACAAAAATTTCCTAATATGTATGCCAGCAGGGCATATCCAATTGTAATGCTTCTATAATTAAATAATATTATAATACTTAGGGTTCTGTGTCAACTTGACTAGGCCAGGATTTCCAGTGGTTTAGCAGTTGAGATTTGCTTATTTCCATGGCGATGGAACGTGATACAGGCATAGTTTATTCTATGATGATCGGTTATGAGCAACCAAACAATTGAAAGGATGTTTTCTTAGGGGTGTGTAGCCTGTTCCAAATATAATGGACACAAGGGAAAGCTCTCTCTTCTTCGGCTGGAACCTGGGACTCTGTAACTGTAAGCAATTTTTTTTTTATAATAAACTTCTCTCTCTCTCTGTCTGTCTCTGTCTCTCTCTCTCTGTCTCTCTCTCTCTGTCTCTCTCTCTCTCTGTCTCTCTCTCTCTATATATATATACATATATTTCACTGGTTTTGCTTCTCTAGAAATCCCAGCCTAAGAGAAATACATAATGCCCTACTAAAATTTCATGAATCATATATGTGCTCAGCTGAAAGAACTAGAAAAATGCTAAAAGAGTAAATATACCATTCTTGGACTAGGTTCCCCTTCATCCCAGTAATTTTTGAACTATTTCATACCAATCTATTATGTTTTGAATTATTCTATTATTCATGTAACTCAAATTTAATACTTTTTAGAAATCTATTTTGAAAATTAACACTAGACCTCATTTTTAATCCCTAAGAACCTGATAAATTATTCAATGAGGTCGTATATAAGTGTATGGTATCCTAATATGAAGCTCCCTTGAAGAAGAAATCAGTATAAAAACAAAACAAAACTGTCAAGTACATTGGAAACACTGAAATCTCCAAATATGTAGCTTCAAAAACTAAAGTGATTGCTTCATATGAGACAGCTAAGCTATTTGGGAGGAAAGTAAACCTAGAAAAGTATTTAATGTTATATAATTTCCAGGATTTTTTTTTCCAGAATAAAAGGAAAAATAATTTTATCAAAATTTTTATTTTACAACACTTCTAGATTAACTAATAAGTTATGAAGATAGATTTCACTGAATGTTCTTTATTTGTTCCAGGATCGTAGCAGGATGCCACATTTCGTTTACTCATCATGCTTCGTTAAGGTATTTTTCTGTGATTATTCTTGTTATTTGTTGCTAATTGCCGTCAAGCTGATTCTGACTCAAAGTTACCCTATGCACAACAGAATTAAACACTACCCTATCCTGCATCACCCTAACAATAGCTGTCACGCTTGAGCCCATTTCTGCTGCCACTGTGTCAGTCCATATACTTGGATTCTTCCTCTTTTTCACTGACCATCCACTTTTCCAAGCATGATGTCCTTCTCTAGGGGCTGAACTCCCCTGATAAAATATTCAATGTATGAGAGATGAATTCTAGCTACACTGGCTTCTAAAGAGTACTTTTTCCAATACAGATTTGTTTATTCTTCTGGCAGTCCATGGTACTTTTAATATTATTTTCCAACACTATAAGTCAATTGTATCAATTCTTCTATGATATTCTTTACTTGTAGTTCAACTTTCAAATGCATATGGGACTACTGAAAATACCATGGCTTGAGTCAGGCACACCTTAGGCCTCAAACTGAGATTATTGCTCTTGACCCAGAAACCCTAAAAAAGGTGGTATTTATGCAACAACAAGATATACAGTTTTCTGTGGATAGTTTTTCAAAGAGAAGAAACATCAATTGAAAATGGCATGATTTATAAATATGTTTAGCGTGTTCGAAAAACAGCTAGGAGGTAAGTAGCTGTTCAATAACCATGCTATATGATTTCATAATATCACACTGTAGGATAAACACAGGGCTACAAGGTCTGTTTGGCCAAAAGATTGGCGGTTTAAACTCACTAGTTGCTCCTTGGAAACCCTATCCTGGATTGCTATGGGGCAGAACTGACTCTATGGCACTTAACAACAACAATAATCAAACTATATATGAAGCATGGTGTGGCACTGTAGGATCAGTACTGGACTGTGAAACACAAGGTCAGGAGTTCAAATTTACCAGCTGTTTTTCAAAAACCCTATACAGGTCACTATGAATCATAACTGACTCGATGGCACTAAACAACAACAACTAGATAGAATCAGAGAAATGAACATAGAGATTAGTTCTAGACCAGTAACAGAAGTATAGATACTACACAATGGTGACTTGGTAATGGTCAGGTTTAGGATGCAAGATGTGGATTAACTAATTTGCCAATTCCTTAGATAAAGGACATGACAGTAAAATGCGAGTCAGTAATGTTAAGCATTCTGCTACCACCATACCATGTATGAAATGGAATATTTCACAGTGAGTAAATGAATTCCAAAGAGCCCTGCTGGTTCAGTGAGTTGTATTAGGTTCATCCAACTGGAATCCACTAATCTATCTGCAGTAGGAATTTGAGGCAGCCTGGTTTTGTAAAGATTGATAGTCCTGGAAACCCTATGGAGCAGTTCAACTCTATCCTGTAGGATCAGTAGGAGTCAGAAGCAACTCTACAGCAATGTGTTTTTCTTTTATTTTTTTGTAGAGGAAGGAGAAGTAAGATTTTAGAAATGAAAATTTTGAGATTCCCATTAGGCTGTCATGTAAAGATGCCAGTTGAAAATTGGAATAAAAATGTAAAGTTCAGAGAAAAATTAGATCTAGAGTTATATATTTGCTAGTCATCAGCTTTAAATGATACTTGCTACTTTGGGGCAAGATGAGATATTCGGAAGATATTAAGAATATTTGGAAAAGAGATCAGAAGACAAAGTTTTCTGTGTGTTGTAAATTAAAAAAAAAAAAAAAAAAATTCAAGAGAGAATATGTTTCAAATGGCCTGAGGAAAGCACATTGACTAAAATAAGTTTAAGAATCATGAGGTTAATTATGATACAAATCTAAGTAAATAAATGATTTCAATTTAGAGGGCTTGAACACACACATTGAAAGCTGCTGAGTGGTTTGGTAAAACAATGACAGAGCACTAGCTCCTCTTGAATGTTTGTACCTTAAATATAATTGATGACTGCGACGAGAATAGTGACAGTTATATCATGGGCGTGTGATAGAAGTAGAAGAAAAGAAAAACGGAAAAGAGGACGTATAGAAGACTGCTTTAGCCAACTTGTCTCAAGTGTTTATTTAAGAGATGAGATATGTAAATGAGCTTTCACTGGGACACATGTGAACCTTTTTTTTCCCCCTAATATTTAACTTAGTGTACAAACTTGAAGAGGATAAATTATGTGTATATCCTAAGGTAGCTATACCACCACTCATCTGCCAATTTACTGTACTGCAGTGATGGGTATTACTGTGATGTTGGAAGCTATGCCATCTGTATCTTAAATACTAGTAGGGTCACCCATGGTGGACAGTTTCAGCAGAATTTCTAGACTAGGACCGAGAGTAGGAAATAGGAATGGTTAGCCACTGAAAACCTATTGAATGGCAGCGAGACATTATCTGAGATTGTAGTAGAAGATGAATCCATCAAGTTGGAAGGCACTCAAAATACAATTGGGGAAGAGCTATCTCCTCAGAGACAAGTTGCGCTTCATGAGGTAGATGGAGCTAAGCTTTCAGGACCTTCATTTATTGATAGGGTACAACTCAAATTGAGAAGAAATGGTTGCAAACATTCATTAAAACCAGAATGTTTCCACATTGTGCAACAACTATGAACTAGGAAAACTGGAAGTTATCAAAAATGAAATGGAATGCATGAAGCTGAATATCCTAGGCATTGTTATTATTAACTAATTGTCATTGAGTTGGTTCCAACTCATAGCAACCGTGAACAGGATTTCTGAGGAGCAGATGATGGGTTTGAAATGCCATCCTTGTGATAACAGTCCACTATTTGTCTTACTGCTGTAAAATACAACTCTTGTGAGTTGAAATATACTGGTTTTGATCATTTTTAATTGGACAATCATATATAATTTTATTTTACTATGAAGGCAAAAATAAATTGAAGAGGAATGGCATTGCATTCATTATCAAAAAGAGCATTTCAAGATATATAATGAAGTACAATATTGTCTGTAACAGGATAGCACTCATGCACCTTCAAAGAAGATCAGTTAATACCACTATTATAACAACTTACATACCAACCACTAAAATAAAAAATGATTAAATTGAAGAGTTCTACCACTTTGTCAGTCTGAGATTGATCAACCATGCAATCAAAATGCATTGATAATTCCTGGTGATTAGAATGCAAAAGTTGGAAACAAAGAGGAAGGATTAGTAGTTGGAAAATCTGGCCTTGGTGATAGAAACGATGTTAGAGATCATAATAGAATTTTGCAAACTTATGACTTCTTCATTGCAAATACCTGTTTTCAACAACATAACCAGTGACTATACATGTGGAACTCACCAAATGGAATACACAGGAATCAAATTGTTTACATCTGTGGGAAAAGCTCAATATTCTCAGCCAAAAGAAGAACAAGGGCTGACTGTGGAACAGACCATTAACTGCTCAAATGAAAGTTCTGGCTGAAGCTAAAGAAAATTAAAACAAGTCCACCAGAGCCAAAATATGACCTTGAGTGAATCCTACCTGAATTTATAGACCATCTCAAGAACAGATTTGCTGCATTAGACATTAATGATCAAAGAGCATGAGAGTTGTGGGATGACATCAAGAACATCATACATGGAGAAAGTAAAAGTTTTTTAAAAAGTCAAGAAGGAAAAAACCAAAATGGATATTAGAAGAGACTTTCAAACTTGCTCTTAAGCATAGAGAAGGTATAGTGCATGAAGAAATGATGAAGTAAAGGAGGTGAATAGAGAATTTCAAATTAAACATTACAATGGCATGAGCAAAGACCTAGAGTTAGAAAAACAAAATGGAAGAACACACTTAGTTTTCCTCAAGCTGAAAGAGCTGAAGAAAAATTTATTATTTTGTTACAGTATTAGAGAATTCTGTGGGCAAAATATGGAATGATACAGAAAGCATCAAAAGAAGATGGAAAGAATACAGAGTTACTGTACCCAGAAGAATTGGTCGATGTTCAATCATTTCTAGAGGCATCATATGATCACTAATGGATAATATTGCAAGAAGAAGTCCAAGTTACACTGAAGATTTTGGTTAAAAAAAAAGCCTTTAGGAGTTGATTGAATACAATCTGAAATGTTTCAATAAACTCTTGCAGTGCTGGAGGCTCTCACTCTTCTATGTCACTCTATGCTTAAGACACCTACCTGGTGAACTGATTGAAAGACATCTGTGATTGTGTCCATTCTATAGAAAAATGATCCACAGTAATGTGGAAATCATTTCACAGTATCATTAGTATCACATGCAAGTTAAATTTTTCTGAAGATAATTTTTAAAATGGTTGCAGAGGGCATCAACATGGAGCTGCCAGAATTTCTAGTCAGATTCAGAAGAAGTGTAACTAGGGATACCATTGTTGATGTAAGATAGATCTTGGCTGAAAGCAAAGAATATCAGTAATATGTTAAGTTATGCTTTATAAACTATGCAAAAACATTCCACCGTGTGCATCATAATACACGATAGATAAAATTTCAAAGAATGAGTATTTCAAAATAATTGTATTCACAAGAAACCTGTAATAGACTAATGTTGTTGTTGTTGCTATGTGGAGTGGAGTCGGTTCCAATTCATAGCGACCCTGCGCAGGGTTTCCTAGGCTATAAATCTTCACAGGAGCAGAAAGCCTCATCTTTCTCCCATGGGACAGCTGGTAGTTTTGAACTGCTGACCCTGAGGTTAGCAGCCTTGTTCATAACCACTATGCTACCAGAGCTCCTTAGAGTAATAGGTAGCCATTAAAACAGAACAAGGGGAAACTTAATGGTTGAAAATCAAGAAACATGTTACTCAGGGTTGTATTCTCACCAGATTTATTCAATCTGTATGCTGAGAAGATAATCTAAATTATATGAATAAGAATGTGGCATCTGGATTGGAAAAAGAATCATTAACAACCTGTTATATTCAGATGACACAACTTTGCTTTCTGGATATGAAGAAGAGTTGAAATACTTACTGATGAAAATCAATGACTTCAGCCTTCTGTGTGGATTGAATCTCAAGGGAAAGAAAATGAAAATCCTTACAACTGGACCAAAAAATAGCATCATGATAAATCCTTCATTTGCATCCACAGTGCTTCTAGAAGCAGCAGTCAAGATATCAAATGGTATATTGCATTAGGGAAGTCTTCTACAAAAGATGTCTTTAAAATGTTAACGGGCAAATATGCCACTTTGAGGACTAAGATCTACATGATCCTAGCCATAGTATTTTCAACTGTCTCATATGCATGTGAAAGTTGGACAATGAATAAAGAAGACCCTAGAAGATTTGATGTATTTGAATTATGGTGTTGACAAAGACTATTGAATGTACCATGGACTACAGGAGAACAAACACATCTATCTTGACACAAGTACAGCAAGAATATTCTTAGAAATGAAGATGGCAAAACTTTGTCTCTTGTACATTGGACAAGTTTTCAGGAGGGACCAATCACTGGAGAATGACATCATGCTTGGGGAAGTGCAGGGTCTGGTTGGTGAAAAAGAGGAACGTGCCCAGTGAGATGGATTGACACAATGGTAGCAACAATGGGCTCAAACACAATAACAATTGTTGGGATGATTCAGGACTAAGCAGTATTTCGTTCTGTTGTGTATATGGTTGCTATGAGTTAGAGCCAACTTGATAGTTCCTAATAGCAACAACAACAAAGTAGATACAATGAATGATTAAATCAATTATCACCTATCATCCAATTATATACTTGTCTGATTCCGTCCCCACGTTTTTGTTTAGTATTATTCTACACTACTGTTCTTCTTAACACACTTTGATAAATGTGCAAATAAATATCAAAATGATACTAGAATTTATATTTAATATGAATATTAGAACTTTACGTTATAAAACATCTTGCTATGTATTGGAGAAACATGAATTATTGATTGGATTGTGTCCCACAATAAATATTTGTTGAAGTCAGACCTTGTACCTGGGAATGCAAATTTGTTTGGAAATAGGGTTTTTCCTTTGCTGTCCATTAAGTAAATACGATCATACTGGAATAAGGTAGGTCTTAATCCTATTCCCTCCCTAGTGGTGTCTTATTAAAGGAGAGTCACACACACAGGAAGAAGACACCATATAAAGAAGTCTCTAAGGACACCACGATTGTCAACTGTCCCAAGAGACAAAGAGAGAAGCATCAAACTATCTCCCTCTCAAAGTCAGCAGAAGAAATAACCTGTACCCTGATGTGGACTTCTGACCTCAAGCAATAAGAGAAAATACAATTCTGTTCTTTAAATGCAACCACTTTTTATATTTTATAATGGTAGTCACTGAAGACTATGAAAGCATGCATGGATTTCCATTATAGCCTTATTATTGACATGGTAAGTATGTTGAATTAATGAATGAAAGGTAAATTCAGAAAATATTTATGAGTCTCTTTTGCTTGTACTGTGGTGGCTTGTGTGTTGCTGTGATTCTGAGAACTCCACCACCAGTATTTGGAATACCAGCAGGGTCATCCATGATTGGCAGGTTTCAGTGGAGATTCTAGACTAAAACAGAATAGGCAGACTATGAAGAAGGATAGGTGGATTACTTCTGAATGTTTAGCCACTGAAAACCTTAGGAGTATCAGTGGAATTCTAGATACTAGGTCCTAGATATATAGAGTATAGGATATCCGACTTTCTTTCACATAGTTTACAACGTGATAGTGTGACAGAATAACAGAAAACACTAGCACATAAAATGTTGCAATAGATGTCAGTAGTTACTACTATAAAAAACCCACTGTTTTCAAGTCGATTCTGACTCATAGCAATCCTATAGAACGGGAGTAAAACTGTTCCACAGAGCTTATGACAGTGTACTTCTTTACAGAAGCAGGTTTACTCATCTTTCTCCAATACAGCAGCTGCAGGGTTGAAACCACTAACCCTGTGGTTGGCAGCCTTGTGCATAACCCACTGCACCACCTATAGAGCCCATATATAATGAAGCCTAAATATTTAACAGCTTGAGTATACACACACACTTGCACATATGCACCCTTTGATTTTTTAATTTCTCCCTTCTTTATACCATTTTTTAAATACATTGAAACTTTTTCCTCAAGCTGCCCTCTTAAATCAGTTAAATGAGTATCAATTCATGTTTTATGAGAACACAGATGATGGGGGATCAAAAACTTTGTTCATTTGGAGGTTGCATGTAGTGAAAGACAAGTCTGTTTCATTTTAATTATTGTTCTGTGTGAATAGACTAAACTATGAGTGATCAGAGATTGTGCTGAGAAAATTGAAATAGGTTGTTAGAATCTAATTGTTAACCAGGGGTTCCAGGTACAAAAATCTCAAATGCTCAAAGAGTACAGATTTCAGATTCATTGCGGTAACATAAGCAGCATCTGTTTCCTTGCTGTAGAAGGAGATTCCAAACTTGTTAAACAACCAGAGTTCATATAATTCACAGGAGATATCTAAGCTATTCATCAAGAGATAAAAACAAAATCAGACTAAAAGGGAAAATCATGATAAGGTAAAATAGGAAAATAAATTAGGGAGGAACTGAAATCTAATTTAAAGTGTTGAAAATGAAAATAAAGTATCAGGAAATTCACATTCCAAAATCAGGATGCTTTTATGTAGCTGTACCCATGCTCCTCAAAGATGCAACAATGACTTAGCACTTCTGACTAAAGTACCAGGCTCATAGGCATAAGCATAAAACACATTCCTCAATTATGTTTTGATTAAAATGTAAGGCCTCTAAGGAGTGTCTAATTAGTACTTTTAAATATATTGAAATGCAGATTGCTATTATTACCAGGTGGTGGTGGTGTGCCCT
>NW_006408523.1:27970997-27985800 GCF_000296735.1 Chrysochloris asiatica | reverse complement strand
ACACACACACACACAAAAACCTTCCAATCAAAATAGGGGATTGGCTCAGCCCATTAACTCCAAAGCAGAGAGGTCAGCTCAGAAGGTTATAAGACATCTGTTTTTTTTGTGTGTGTGTGTTTTTAAGCTCGAAAGGTGTAATCTTGATCGGTTTTCTTGAAGGACACAAGACAATCTTCTAGTATCATTATTGAAAAATTTTAGGAAAATAGAAAACTGCATTAGTAAGAAATAGGGCAGGAAATTACACTGAGGATCTTCCCCCTCCTCCGCCCCCCACCCTCCATCATGACAATACACCATTCCTTGAGGATAACAAGGGCTATTCTACAAAAATTTCTCTTGGAGACCTTCCCCATCCACTGTACAACCTTAATCTTCTCCCTTCAGACTTCCTTTTGTTCCCTAAAGTGGTGTAGCACTCTGGGTTAAAGCACTGGACTGCAAAGTCAGTTTGAACTGCAAGGTCAGCCATTCAGGCTCACCAGCTGTTCCTCAGAATCCCTGTATAGAGTCGCTATGGGTCAAAACTGACTCTAAAGCATTTAACAACAACAACAACAACAAACTCAAAGATTTCAAAGGAACTAAATCTGAGTCTCCTCCAGGATGCTAAAGAGAAACACTGGTGCAGTGTGGGTTACACATTGGGTTGTTAACTGCAAGATCAACAGTTCAAACCCAACAGTTGCTTCGAAGGAGAAAGACAAGGCTGTCTGCTTCTGTGAAGGTTTAGTCTCAGAAAACCTGTAAGTTGATATGAGTCAAAATCAATTCAGTGACAGTGGGTTTGGTTTTTAGTTTTTGTTTTTTTAGGAAGCTGAAACTGCCATTTTGAAATGATGTAAATAAGTACAGAATTCTTCAGGGAAGGATTACAGGAATAGAAACATTACATTCTGGTGCATATGAACTTAGATGGAGGAATGTTGAGAATCAGTAGTTTTGCACTTTTGACCTTTTGGTTTAAGAAAGGTTTCTGTGATTTTTTAGAAATATCTGTCAGCTTTCCCTTGTATGTATGAATATAAAGTAATATGACTTCTTATGTATTTTTGGGTATTCTTCCATAAAATATTTTCATGAAGCTATTAAACTGACAGTCTGTACTGATCTTGGTAATTGATGAAGACCCTCACATCCTTTGATTGCAGAGTCTTCTGTGCACCTGCTTATCACATGCTGTTTTTGTTATTGTTAAGTGTCCTGGAGTCCGTTTCAATTCATAGCAACCATTTATAGGATTTCTGAGGCTTTAAATCTTTGCCGGAGCAGAAAATCTCATTTTACTCATGTGGAGAAGCTGGTGGGCTTGAATCGCTGACCTAGTGATTCACAGTCCAGTGCTTATTGTATGGAGTCTTTGCATTGCCCCCGATCACATGTAGGAGAGTATTATACACATAGAATATGCTTTATAATAGTTAATGTTTTATTATTATTATTACCATCTTTCTTCTTTGTCTTCTAGGACCAATTTCTCAAATAAAGCTCAAAAAAGGACATATCCTCCCATGATGCTTCATTTGTTGCTTTCTAAAACTGTTATATTAACATATAGTAGCTTTTCAGTATAGTCGTCCCTTTCTCCCCCTTTTTGAAAATGTAACATCTCTGAACTTTAACACTTTCTTTGTTCAGTGTTTCATGCTTCCACTTTCTGAACTAATTTTAATTGTGCATCTGCCATTATGAATTTTGTTCAGGTCTATTTGGGGTACTAGATATTCTTCCTTAAGATGCTTTTGCTATAAATAGTAACCCTAGACTTTTTTTTTTTTTTTTTTTCAATTTCTCTACTTCTCTAGCCTATACCAGAGTTCTGGTGTGGCGCTGTGGATAAATGCACCAGACTGCAGAGTCATTTGAATTGCAAGGTCAGCAGTTCAAGCTCACCAGTTGCTTCTTGGAAACCCTATACTATGGGTCGGAATCGACTCAACAGCACTTAAAAACAACAACTAGCATATACCATATTTTCTTAGTAATCTATGATGGAATTATAATACTTTTTTTTTTCTGAGATAGAGTTCTTACAAATATATAAACTTTAATTATTCAACCAATTTAGTTATTTCATATAGTTATTATGATGAACATTACTGCTTTATTACCATCTAACATTAATTTCTCCTTCTTTTGATAGTTTTGTCATTATACTTTTTCCATTTATTGTTGTTGTTATTCAGTGCTATCAAACTGCTTCCAACTTATCAACCCTGTATAGGGCTTTCAAGGAGCAGTTGATGAGTTTGAACCACTGACCTAGCAGTTCAAACTAACATTTTAGTCCAGTGCTTATCCTACAGAGTCACACCACTGACTCCAATTCATAATAATGAAATACTGCCTGGTCCTGTGCCATCCTCACAATTGTTTAGTCCCATTTTTGTAGCCACAGTGTCATTCCATCACATTGGGTTCTTCCTCTTTTTCAATGACCATCTACTTTACCAAGCATGATGTCATTTTCCAAGGATGGTTCCTCCTGATAAGTTACCCAAAGTATGTGCAACAACTCATTATTCTCACTTCTAAGGAACAATCTGACTGTACTTCCTCCATGACAGATTTCTTCATGACAGAAATTTCAATATTCTTTGCCAACACCATAATCAAAGGCATCTATTCTTCCTTATTGTTGTTAAGTGCCATCGAGTCAGTTCTGACCCATCACGACCCTGTATAGGGTTTCCAAGAAGCAGCTGGTAAGCTTGGACTGCTGACCTTCAAGTTCAAAGGGCTTTGCAGTCTGGTGCATTAACCCACAGCGCCACACCAGGATCCCAATTCTTCCTTAGAATTCTTTATTTACTGTCGAGTTTTCACATAGATTTAAGGCAATTGAAAACATTATGGCTTGGGTCAGATACACCCTAGTCCTCAGTGTGATATCTTTGCTCTTTAACATTTAAAAAAGGTCTTTTGCAGCAGATTTACCTAATGTGATACTTTGTTTGATTCTTTGACTACTGTTTCCATGATCATTGATTATGGATCCAAGTAAAATGAAATCCTTGATAATGTCAAACTTTTATCTGTTTATGATGGTATTGTTTACTGGTTCAGTTTTGAGGATTTTTAATTTCTTTGCACGGAGTTGTAACCCATACTGGAGGCTGTATTTTTTTTATTTTCATCAGTAAGTGCTCCAAGTCCTTGCTACTTTCAGCAAGCAAGGTTAATGAATCTCCTTCAAACTCCAAAATAGAATCTTATAAAATGTCTGCCATGATGGACTCCCCTGAACTGAGACAAGGGTGCCTGCTTTGTGCAGAATAACCTCATATTTGAATTGGTTGGTGATAAACACTGATGCGCATGAGGTAACACATCCCAAGAGATATAGAAGTTCTATATTGGGGATTGCTATGGATTTAATTTTGCCTCCTAAAATGATATGTCAGCTTGGCTAGACCTTGATTCTCAGTATTACCTAATTGTCCTCCAGTTGGTGATCTGATGCAATTATCTTATGTGTTGTAACGCCTCACCTCTATGATGATAATGGGGCAGAAGGCAATCTACAGGATTAAGTTGCAATTTGAGCCAATGTCTTTTGAGACATAAAAGAGATTGACCAAGAAAGCAGCGATCAGAGGAACCTGCTACTACCAACATAGAAGAGCCAGGAGTATGGAACAACATTTGGACAGAAGGTCCCTGTGCTAGGAAGCTCCTAAAACCAAGAGACACAGAGTAACAATGCCTTCCCTTAGAACTGACACTCTAGATTTGGATTTCTAGTCTTTGAAATATATATATTTGTTGTTGTTAAGTGTCATCGAGTTGGTTCTGACCCATAGTGACCCTGTATAGAGTTTCTGAGGAGCGGCTGATGAGCTTGAACCCAGGACCTTGCAGTTCAAAGGCTTTGTTGTCTGGCACATTAACCCATGGCGCCACACCAGGACTCCATTTATATATATAATTCACACACACATTTTTTGTTAATTGTTAAGCGCTGTTAGTCGGTTCTGACTCATAGCAACCCTGTATGGGATTTTGAAGAGTGGATGGTGAGTTTGAACCACCAACCTTGCACCAGCCATCTTTTCTGTTAGCGGTCCAATACTTATCCTACAGTGACATACAAGGACTCCTTACACACACATTGTTGTCAAATGCTATTGAGTCCATACTGACTCATGTTGTTTTGTTAAGTGCCATCTAGTCAACTCTAACTTATAGTAACCCTGTATAGGGTTTCTGAGGAGCAGCTGGTGAGTTTCAACTGCTGACCTTGTGGTTCACTGTCCAGTGCTGTTCTTACAGCACCACACCAGGAGTCCATACTGACTCATTTTTGTTGTTGTTGCAGTTAAGCGCCATTGAGTCGACTTTGACCTATAGTGACCCTGTATAGGGCTTCCATGGAGCAGATGGTGAGCTTGAACCAACCTCATAGTTCAAACAGCTTTGCAGTCAGGTGAATTAACCCATAATTCATAGCAACCCTATATAGTATTTCGAAGCTGTAAATATCTTCAGGAGCAGAAAGTCTTATCTTTATCCCTGGGAGTGGTTAGTAGATTTGAACTGCTGACTTTGTCATTTTCAATTCAGTGTTTATCTTACAAAGCCAGTGTGCTACAGTTGAAATACAATCAGATTCAGTAAGATCTCCAGAAACAAAGCAGTTAAAGAAGAACCTAAGTTAAAACTAATTAGCATTAGTATCAGTACTACAAGAGTTGATTTTTCCATATCTTCCCAAATTTAAAAGGGAGGGTTCGAACTGGCCTCCCCCATCCAAGTACCCTTGTAAGGCCCAATTGCAAATGCTAAAACCACAAAAGACCACAAAGGTTCAGACAACACTGAGCCCATCACTTTTGAGATGGGGGGCTTTGCTTGGTTTTCTTTAACTATCCACTACGGCACCCCTGCAATGGGGTGTTTCCCAGTTAGCTGGTTGACATGGACCAATCACTGCTCCTATCTGTGCTGTGTATTACTATAATTTGGTAGCTGAAGTGGAACAGAGATGACAAGAATGCAGTGGGCGTAATATACACATACAGCTGTTAAGTGCCATCAGTAGGTTCTGATTCATAGCAATCCTGTATAGATTTTCCAAGGTGGATGTGAAACCCTTATATGCAGTTCAGTGCAGATCCTACAACATCTCATCAGGAGTTCAATACATACGTATTTGAGAAAAAGAAATATGGATTTGAAATCTACAGCTTATGGACCAAATGAGGCCCAAGCCTTCTTCTACAAATAAAGTTTTACTGCCCTCAGTAATGTATAGACTTAGGTGTACACAGCCTCTCTCATTTGTTTAAATATAGTATATGACTGCTTTTATGCTATAATATCAGAGTTGAGACTGTCATGGAGGCTTATGGCTTGCCAAGCCGAAAGTATTAACTATCTGGCATTTTACAGAAAAAGTTTGCCAACTTCTCAAGTATGGTATTACTGCCTTTGTGTGTATAAGGAAATTTGGACTTAAACAGTATGAGGAAGAATGTATGGTTATACTGTAAAGGGAAGTCTAGAATATAAACACACACACATACATAATTATGTACACAAATTGTTGCCGAAAAAATTTTGACAACAAGAATGTTCTTAAAACACTTTCACAGTTAAAAAATATTAGCTTTAATACTATGCTAAATTTAGAATCAAACTTTTCTAGATTAACAATGAAGTAAAGTTTCAAATGAAAGAATATAAATATAGTTTAAAGCAGCCTGAATTAGACTTACATTATTCCTGTTTCTGGGTCTACTCTCCATTTTATTTTAGTTTTCAAAATCAGATAAGGAAATAATAACAAGTAGAAAGAAAAATTATATTAGGAGTATATTATCATTTGTCATTTTAGACATATTCTCCCTTAAATACATATTGCAAATCTGTTCTTTAATGTGCTGTTTTTGGTTACTTAAAGGTTAAGAACAATTCTGACAAACAAGTACCTTTTTATTCTTTCATTGTGATGTTATAAAATAAAATAATTTTGAAAGAAAAATTAAGTTTTCACTTTGAAATTTATGGGCATGAAACCACAGAGCTCTCTTATCTAACAGTGATAAAATAATTTGAAAACAAATACATCATCTCACACAATGAACTAGCTGAATTGTGTTGGTAGAAACTGGTTAATTCTTATGCAACCTCCACTAGGAATGTATGCTACAGAACAAAGAGAAAATTTGATTGCAGTAGTTTTATTTGCCAAAAGATTTTATTGCCTTTATGAACTGATAAACAGTAAAGATATTATGAAATGTAATTTAATTTAATCAAGATTTTAGAGTGTCTACTGTGTGCCAGGAGTCATCAAAGAATTTTGCAAATATTAACTCAGTTAACCCTCGTAGTGATTCTAGATGGTAGATGAAGAGAGTAATTGGGTTCAGATATACACCTAATAATTGGTGAAGCCTGGATTTGAATGCAGACAGAGTAGCTTCAGATCCATGTTTTTCATTTATATGAGAATGTTATTCACATTGATCATTAGCTTTTTTAATATTATTTTTTTATATGCTGACTGGGTGTACATGTCAAAGATTCAAGAAGTAAGATTTGAATTTTAGGATGAGTAGGAATCTTAGCCCACCATTTGTTGGTCAGTTGTTGTACTGTGGAGGCATGCATGTTGCTGTGTTCCTCTAAGTTATGCCACCAGTATTTTAAATACCAGAAGGATAAGCCATGGTAGACAGGTTTCAGAGCTTCAGACTAAGACAGACTAAGAGTAAGAGAGGGACTACTTTAGGATGTTTAACCCCTGAAAACCTTATGAATAGCAGCAGAACACTGTCAGGTATCGTGTCAGAAGATGAAAACATGTGACTAGCATGAGAATATTGTCAGATACAGTGTCAGAAGGTGAGTCCGTCAGGTTGGAAGGCACTCAACGCAACTGGAGAGGAGCTGCCTCCTTAAAGTGGAATTGACTGTGATGATATGAATGGAGTAAAGTTTTTAGGCCCTTCATTTGCTAATAGGGACAACTCAAAATGAGGAAGAATAGCCCATTTTCTGTAATATCCATTAATAATCAGAACATAGGATGTAAGAAATATGAATCTAGGGAAATTGGAATTTGTTAAAATGAAATGGAATGCATAAAGATGGATATCCTAGATATTAGTGAGCTGAAAATTATTTTTATTGGCCAATTTGAATCTGACAATCATATGGTTTACTATGCTAGGAATGACAAATTAAGGAGAAATGGTATAGCATTCATCACGGAAAATAACATTTCAAGATCTATCTTAAAGTACAATGTGTCTGTGATAGGATAATGTCTATACACCTATAAGGAAGATTTCTGGTGTGGTACTGTGGATCAGCACTGGACTGTGAGGCACAATGTCAGCAGTTCAAACCCACCAGCTGGCTTCTCAAAAACCCTATACAGGGTTGCTATGAATTAGAACCAACTTGACAGCACTTAACAATAACAATAAAATAAGGCAGACCAGTTAATAGCACTATTTTTCAAATTCACACAAACCACTAAGGCCAATGATGAGGAAATTGAAAAATTCTGCCAACTTCTTCAGTCTGAGATTGATCAAACATGCAATCAAGAGATGTTGATAATTACTGGTGATTGGAATGTAAAGCTTGGAATGTGAAAAGGAAGGATCATAGTTGGAAAATATTGCCTTGGAGATAGAAATGACACTGGATATCACATGATAAGATGTTGCATGACTAATGACTTATTCCTTGAAAATATCTATATACATGGACCTCACCAGATGAAATACACAGGAATCGAACTGACTACATGTATGGGAAGAGATGGTTGAAAATCCCAATATGATCAGCCAAGTCAGGCGAGGGACCAACTGTGCAACAGACCATCAATTGTTTATATGCAAGTTTAGTCTGAAGCTAAATAAAATGGAAACAAATCGATGATGAAAGCAAAAATATGACATTGAACATTATTGTTGTTGTGAAGTGCCATTGAGTTGATTCTGACCCATAGCAACCCTGTATAGGATTTCTGAGGAGCAGCTGGTGAACTTGAACCACTGACCTTGCAGTTCCACAACTTTGCAGTCTGGCACATTAGTTCACAGCACCACATCTGGAATCCAACATTGAATATATAACAAGTGAATTTAAAGACCATCCCAAAAAACAGCTTTTATGCATGAGACATCTGGTCTTCAGTGTGGGATGATATCAAGAAAATCATACCAGAAGAAAGCATAAGGTCATTAACAGGATAGAAAGAAAAGACCAAAATGGATGTCACAGGAGACTCTGAAACTTGCTCTCCAGAACAGAGATGCTGAAATAAATGTAAGAAATTAGTAAGTAAAAGAACTGAACAGGAAATTTCAAAGGGAAGTTTGAGAAGACAAAGTCAATATTATAATGAAATGTACAAAGACCTGGATTTAGAAAAACAAAAGGTAAGAACACAGTCAAGCATTTCTCATCTTCAACTTGCAATATTGAAGAATTCTAGTGGCATCAGGATTGGAGGAAGACATATTAACAACCTGCAATATGAAGATGATATAACATTGCTTGCTGAAAGTGACGAGGACTTAAAACATTTACTGATGAAGATCATAAAGCACAGTTTTCAGTATGGATTGCATCTCCAAGAAAAGAAAACAAAAATCCTCACCACTGGACCATTAAACAACATTCTTATGAAGGAAGAAAAGATTGAAGTTCTCAAGGACTTCATTCTTCTTGGATCAACTACCAAAACTCATGGGAGCAGCAGTCAAGAAATCAAATGACTTATTGCATTAGGCAAATCTGCTGCACAAGACCTTTGTAAAGTGTTGAAGAGCAAGGATGTTGCTTGAGAACAAAGGTGCACCTGACCCAAGCCATAGTATTTTCAATAACCTCATATGCATGTGAAAGTTAGATAGTAAATAAGGAAGACCATTGAAGAATTTACGCATTTGAGTTATGGTGTTGGAGGAGAATATTGAAAGTGCCATGGGCTGCCCATAGAACCAACATATCTGTATTGAAAGAAGTGCAGCCAGAGTGCTCGTTGGAGGCCAAGGTGGTCAAACTTTGTCTCTTATACTTCGGACATATTGTCAGGAGGGACCAGTCACTGGAGAAGTATATCATATTTGGTAAGGTGGCTGGTGAGGGAAAAAGAGGAAGACCCCCAGAGAGCTGGATTGGCTAAGTGGCAGCATCAACGGAATCAAACGTGACAACAACAGTGAGGTTGGCCCAGGATTGGGCAGTGTTTCGTTCTGCTGTGTGTAAGGTCGCTATGAGTTGGTGCCGACTCGATGGCACCTAATAACAATAAGGATAAAAATATTGAATGATGCAGAAAGCATCAAAAGAAGATGGAAGGTATACACAGAGTCACTGTATCAAAAAGAAATGGTTGATGTTCAAACATTTCAAAAGGTAGCATATGATGAAGAACCTATGATGCTGAAGAAAGAAGTCCAAGTTGAGGTGAAAATATTGGAAAAAAACAATGTTCCAGGAACTGTTGCAAAACAAACTGAAATTTTCTAACAAGCTGAGAAAGTATTGTAAGCATTCATTTATGCCAAGAAATTTGGAAGATAGTTATCAATGAAGATATTGGCAAAACCAAGGCTCCATGGATTGACAGAATACAAATTGAAACCTTGAAACAAATTGTGAAAGTACTCAGGCACTCACTCATCAATGCCAAGAAAATTAAAACACAGTTAACTGGACAATCGATTAGACGATACCCATATTTGTGCCCATTCCAAACAGATGTTATCCAACAGAATATGGAAATCATCAAACAATATCATTTATATCCCATGCAAGTTTAGTTTTTCTGAAGATAATTTTTTTAAATGACTGCAATAGTACATCAAAAGGGAACCACCAGAATCTAATGTGGATTTAGAAGGGAACTTGAACATAGGGATAACATTGCTGGCAATAGATGGAACTTGGCTGAAAGCAATGAATACCCCAAAGATCTTTGCTTATTCTTTATTGACTGTTCAAAGGCTTTTGACTGTGTGGGTGGACATTGCAAAGAACAGGTAATCCAGAACATTGGATTTTGCTCATGGGGAACCTGTGCATAGACCAAAAAACAATTGTTTAAATAGAACAAGGGAATACTGAATGGATTAATATCAGGAAAGTTTAAATGGTTTAATATCAGGAAAGTTTTGCTCTATGACTGTATTTGTTCACCGTAATTATTCTAAACGTATGTTGAACAAATAATCTGAGAAGCTGGATTTTATGAAGAAGAATGTGGCAGCAAGTTTCCTTTTCTTGATGGGCCAGACTTGTGGCTTGTGGGAGGAAAAATTCAGTCAAAAAAAGAACCAGAAATTGAACTAAGCATGCATAAGGAACAGGCAGAAGCTAACCATTGTCTCCAGACCACAGTTAGTTGAGAAGAGTGGTGTCAAAAAGAGGCTAGGGAAGTGGAAATGACCATTTATGGGGTTTGCAATTTATTTTAACTAAGAAGGAAAATTATTGTTGTATTTAAACATGGATGAAAATGAACAGATTCAGGCTTTTAAATAAATCACTTTGGAGAATGCATAAGTGTCCATGAGTGGAATTTTGAAAATGTAGATGTAATTCCTAAAAAAAACCAAAAACAAAAAAACAACCCCAGAAGATCTGTGGAAGGACATCTGTGCAAGGACATTAGAAGTGCTCTGAATGCAACCTTTATTTTCAGAAGTAAAGATCTAAACATTGATTATTTTAACAGCTGCTATTTATTATCCATTTCAGAATTTCAGCCCCTTCTTAAAAATAAAAAAAAGAACAAAAAACAACTATCAACGATCGTTTTTAGCAAAAAGAAGAGAGAAGACAAAGAAGGAGAAAAATGAAGAAATACAGTAAAGAGAGTTCTCTAATCTTGACAATTTATGTTTCCCAAAACACTACAAATTGGCAGATTCCTGAAACCCAGGTGGCACATCAAGTTGTGTTGATTTTGAGTAATGAATTTGGGTATCTTCATAAGGACTATTTAATGACATTTTTATTTATAATGGAAACAGCCCAATACTAGTTCAAAGAACATGTGATGAGCACCAGTGTCTCTTCATTTGAATCTACTAATTTCTTGTACAATCGTAGTTTAATTGATGCATTTTCTTAAAAAAAAATGAAACTGCTTATTTTTCTTTTTAAAATGATACCTGCATATTAAAAGGAAATAAAGATAAAAATAAGGGGGAAGATAGGGAAGAAATGGTATTAAATAGAACAAATAATAATCAATTTTGACAAAGCTAATTATTTAAATTGCTACTTATATGAGTCATGCTTGCTTGATGTACTGAAAAGAACTTAATTTTTTGTTGTAGCGAAATGCAGTTAGCTATATAATAAAAATGCTTTGAAATATGCTACCCCTCTCATATTCTCCTCATTGGTAAATAAACAAGTAACCTTCTGGCTCCATTGTCTTCTCTTAGTATTACATGTTCTTCACACAGTTTACCAGTAACTAGTTTGTTTACATTCAACTCTGGCTCATGAGAACCCCATATGTATCAGAGTACAACTGTGCTCTATAGAGTTTTCAGAAATAGATCGCCAGACCTTTCTTCAAAGCAACTTCCAGTGAATTCCAACCTCCAACATTTTGATTAGAAGCTCAGGGTGTTAATCCAAGCTATGACCTTAAAAATGACTGTTTAATAGACCTCCTTTATAGCTCAGACTCCATACTATGACCTACATCTTCACAGTCATTTGAATCCCTTCACATCTCATACTCCTCTAGTTCTTCACAGTGCCAACTTCTCTCCCTTGAAGTCTTAGCTCAATAACTTCACAGATAGTTCCCTTATCCCCTAATTATACCCTACTCACTCCCTATCAGAACATCCATTTCTAGTTCCTCGGCAGTCTTTATTTCAATTTGTAATTCTTATACATAAATATTTGCTGCCTTCTCTCCATATTTAAGAGTTTCTCTAGAAGAGAGGTCGTATTGTTTTATCTGTTGTTGTTGTTAAGTGCTGTAGAATTGGTTCCGACCCATAGTGACCCTGTATAGGGTTTCCAAGGTGTGGCTGGTGAGCTTGAACCGCTGACCTTGCAGTTCAAATCAATTTAGCAGTCCAACACATTAACCCACAGATCGAGAACCTCCTAATTATATTTGTATAAAATGAATATGTGGTTGTTGCTGTTGTGTGCTTCCAAGTAAATTCTGAGTCTTAGTGACCCTATGACAGAATTGAACTTCCCCACAGAGTTTCCCAGGCTGCAGGAGCAGAATGACAGATCTTTTCTCCTGTGGAGTGGTCAGTGGGTTAGAATGGCTGACCTTTCAGTTAGCAACTGAGAGCCAACAGAGCTGTTTAAATACATTTTAGTAAATGTCTATTAAATGGGTGGATAAGTAAAATTCTCATCCTGGAAAATTATTGTTGAAAAAAATATATGATAGCGTTTTATTTTGTTTTAGAAAAGTAAAATGAGACAATTCTATTTGTTCAAACTTCTAGGGGAAAGATCAAATGATGAATACAGTATGTAACTGAATTCTCCACTAGTTGCCTCACCCCCCCATATGCACTGAAATTATGTATAAAAGGAACAGAAAGACAGAAAACTCTAGAATTGTGCTAACATAAACCCATAAATACAGTGCCATTTGTCTATGTCAGAAATTAAGAAATTCCTTCTACAACCTGCATCTATTAATTGAAAGCACTGACCTGTGGTCTCTAAAGAAAGAATACAACATTTCAAACAAGTAAATATTGAAGAACTGTGCAGACCACCTCTGATCCAAATTAATCTGGAGGGATAAGGTCAAATGCTGAAGGTAGGTAGGTAGTGGAGGACACAGGAAAGGCTTTATTTTAATTAAGTAACAGTAGTTTCTGAAATCACAAGTATTTGACAAAGGTACTGTAAAGTCCTTGAATCACATGGTAGCTATGCTCTGCAAAGTTCCTGTGATGTGATAAGTTTAACCCTCAAACAGTGAGACTTAAATGTAACCTCGAACTTACACTAAAGGCAAATGACACTGAAGTCCAGATATAGGAAAATGTTTACTTCGACTTAATAGTAATGATAGTAGTTATAGGAGCTCTGAGGGCGCTGTAGAATTAGCACTGAACTGCTAACCACCAGGTCAGCATTCAAACCCACCAACTGCCCTGAGGGAGAAAGATAAGGCTTTCTGCTCCATAAACAAATCCTATACAGGGTCTCTGTAAATTAGATTATACTCCATGGCACTGGATTTGGTTTTGGGTTTTTAACATTAATGTTAATAGCAATAACAATTATTAATATCAGTTATAATTGCTAACAAGGAGCTCTGGTAGCGTAGTGGTTACGAATCGGGCTGCAAACCTTAAGGTCAGCGGTTTGAAACTACCAGCCACTCCGAGGGAGAAAGATGAGGCTTTCTACTCCCGTAAAGATTTACACCCTCGGAAACCCTGTACAGGGTCGCTATGGGTCGGAACCGACTCAACGGCACTTAACAATAACAACAATTGCTAACGGTGAGTACAGTCGTGCTGTGGTACTGTGGGATAATGCACTGGACCTTAAGGTTGTATGATCAGCAGGTTGGGCAGTTCAGCTTCACGAGTCGCTTCTCAGAAACCTTATACAAGGTGGCTGTGCTTTGAAATCAAATTAACAGCTCTTAATAAAAATAACAATGGTAAGTAGAAAGAAATCTCTTTTTCCTCCTACAAAATTAAGTCATTTCTCACCACAATGTTGAGATCATCACTATATTTATCATCACAACCTATGAGATCATTAATATACTTTTCCTTCTTTTATAGATGAAGAAATAGAAGTCAAGAGAGAAGGTGTAATCTGGGTTCACAATGTGGCAGTCTGAGCTACCCACCATGCTGTGTTGCCCTGATTGTGGGTTAACCAAGGGAAGGAATTTAAAAGTTGCAATATGGTAATTAATGTTCCAGTGATTGAACTTAGCAACTTTGGTTACCTATCTTCAGTCTTTGGATAACTAAAGTAGTCATGCAAATAATAAACTGTTTTCTGATATGCGGTAAAGAAGAAAATTTCCAACAATATAGACGCAGATAACAAAGTCAAAGAGATCTTACTATGTATGTAGCTTGTGCCTTACTTAGCCTGAGAGATTTCATTCTGTCTAAAGTGACTAGAAAGGGAAAGTTGTGAATATAATATCAAAACCATCCAACCAAGTACTCAACATTAGTTGAAATTGCATTACAGAACATTTGCTGTTTTGCTTTACATCAAACACAAGAGCAGGAAAGAAGAATATGGAGAAAGATAAAACCATTGTTGTTGTTGTTAGGTGCCATCGAGTGGGTACTGAATCATAGCGATCTTATGCACAGCAGAATGAAACACTGCCTGATCGTGGCCAACCTCACTACTGTTGCCACACTTGAGCCCATTGATGCTGCCATTTGGTCAATCCTTCTCGTTGGGGGTGTTTCTCTTTTTCTCAGACCCTCCACCCTACCAAATATGATATCCTTCTCCAGTGACTGATCCCTCCTGACAATACATCCAAAGTATGAGAAACGAAGTTTGACCATCTTGGCCTCCAAGGAGCACTCGCGCTACACTTCTTTCAACATGGATCTGTTGGTTCTTTTGGCAGCCTATGGCACTTTCAATATTCTCCTCCAACACCATAACTCAAATGTGCCAGTTCTTCTACACTCTTCCTTATTTACTGTCCAGTATTCACATGCATGCAGTGAAATCTTAGAGCAGCAGCGAGATCTTGGAAGATGGAAGGAATACACAGAGTCATTGTACAAAAAGGAAATGGTTAATGTTCAACCATTTCAAGAGATACCATATGAAC
>NW_006408523.1:27961060-27968502 GCF_000296735.1 Chrysochloris asiatica | reverse complement strand
GTTGAACATCAACCATTTCCTTTTGGTACAGTGACTGTGTGTATTCTTTCCATCTTCTCTTGAAGATAAAACCATAGGACAATAAAAATAATAGAAAATATGATGAATTACCTGAAATAAAGTTATTGGAAAGTTGTTATAAAACTGATACATATGATTTCCAACTACCGATTTTTATTATAACCACCAGAGAGTAGAATTGCTACTACAGTGATTTGTAGGACATATTTGAGAATTATCCTTCAATAGAAAGGACATTGACAAAGTTAAATAAAATAGAGACATAAAGTAATATCTATGTAGTAACACAATGTAATCTAGTCTATTTCTAATTGAGATTTGGGAATGAGATATCTACAAAATGTAGGTAAAATTAATTCTAAAAGATACTATTGCCAGTGATTTCTATTTTTAATGAAAAACACAGATAATCACACCCTACCCTCACCCCCAAAACTGGGTGGCCTCAGATTTCTGTGTCACATTACATGCTTAAAAGAAAATAGAGTTTGGAGTTGAAAGAGCTCTAATTTATACAGCAAAATTGTTCCTTAATATTGAAACACTATAGAAAGTTTTCTTGATATGTTTAAAATTATTCTTCTTATTAATAGTGACTCTGCATAGGATTTTCCAGAAGCAGCTGGTGGGTTTGAACCACAGACTTTGCCATTAGCAGTGCAGTGCTTAAGAAGCAAGATATATTTAAATTTTTCCTAAGCAAGGAAAAAAGGAAATTATTTTTTTAAGGAAAGAATCAGAGGATACAGTATTAAAGAACTTTAAATGATCATTTGTTGTTATTGTTAAGTGCCATTGAGTTGGTTCCAACCCATAGTGACCCTATATAGGGTTTCTGAGGAACAACAGGTGAGCTTGAACCATGACCTTGCAGTTCAAACCAAATTTGCAGTCCATCACATTAACCCATAGTGTCACACCAGGACTCTTAAATAATCGTAGATATCAGTTAAACATAGAATTAAATGTTAATAATTATGGTATTTTAACTTCAAATAACTTTAAAAGGTAAAACCCTATTTAAACTCCAGTGAAACACAACTTAGCCTAAATATTTCCTAACTTTTAAAGGCCACAAGTGGAAAAAGTTGGAAAATCACACACAAAAATAATATAGAAAGAAAGTTAAAGTAAATATGAAATATGTTTTAAAAAAGAAACACTAATTGTTGGTTCAATAAATGCTCAAAATAACTTAAAAAATTGAGGCCACAAAATTAATGTTAATGAATTACTGAACTGGAAGTTATACAAATCACACACCATATGTATTAAAATGAGAAATTAATAGTATATGTTGACCAATAATATCTAACTACTTGAAAATAATAATTTTGTTTTGTTTTGTTTTGAGTGAGAAAGTTTAAACACATAATTATGGCATATTTGTACCATAATGACAAAATGAAAAACTTATCAGAACTAAGCATGCAAATAAATTAATTATTCAATCTATGATCAAAGAAATAAAATGAATCTTAGGGGAAAGAGTTAATTTAGAAAAATGGTAGAAATACTGATATGATAACAGAATACATTTGTACCTCACATTAGAATAATTCCTCATCAAAATAAATTATCTAAAATAAACATAGTACAATTTGAAGAAATCAAAAAGAATATTTCCTCCATTCAGAGAAAGAAAAATATTCTAGATGAATTAGGTAAAAAATAATTAACAAATAATCTGTATATTTAAATACTTTAACAAAAAGTTAAGACTATCTGGAAAACTATTTGAAACAGGAAGGATTATCATCACTATTGTACATAGAATAGTTATACAAAAATAAGTGGGTGAAGGGATGAGTCTCATAAAGATACATATAAAAGAAATCCAATGTTCATTTACCTGATCATTAAAAATGCAACTAAAAACATCTGATATCTTTTGTTTTGTCCTGGTGTGGTGCTGCAGGTTAATGTGCTGGACCACAAGGTCAGTTTCAACTGCAAGGTTGGTAGTTCAAACCCACCTGATGCTCCTTGAGAACCCTATACAGGATTACTATGAGTCAGAACTGACTCCATGGCACTTAAAATTCACCAGCAGATCAAAACGACGTGAAATTGCTCCCTACCAATATGCAAAAGTTTTTAATTTGGGTATTAGAGGAAGCCAGATATTATGAAATAAAATTGCTGGCCGATGATCTATACACCTCTTTAGCTACTGAATAATTTTGAATATCTTAAGTGTGTAAGAAAATATAGACTGTGAGCAAATTATAAAAAAATTTGAACATGAAAATTAAAATTTTTAGATATGATTTAAAAAGTTTCCTATAAAATTCTAAAGTAATAAAGAAGCATAAGGGAGAACAAATATTGTTGAAAGAATAAAAAAATAACTAAGAAACTAAAGATGATTTGGGACTTACAGAAACATTTGCTTTTTTATCCTAAAAATTAAAAGCAAATTATAGTCCAATAATTTGAAATAAAATTAAGATTAAACATTTTTAATAACAAATAACAATCAATATGACATACTAAGGTATAGGTAATACATGTCTTACTTTCATGGTGGCAAATACACATATAACCAAGCATTTACCACTTCAACAATCTTCACATGTATAATTCAGTCACAATAATTATGTTCATCATTTTGTTCAACCTTATCCATGCCCAAATTATAGTATCAACCTTCACGGAATGAAGCTCCATGTTCCCTAAGCACTGAAGACCCCACTTATATAAAATATTTAGAATGGGTAAATGTATAGAGGGCTAAATGCTTTCATTTTAATCTGAGGTTATTTTTGTTTTTTGTTTTTTTATGGGTATGATTTTTTTTTTTTTTTTTGCCTACTGTGAATGTTTAGTCTGAAAACAATTGAAAAAATAAGTAGAATTTTTTATTATATACTTGTCAATGTATAGGGGACCTGGTGTGGCACTGTAGGATAAGTACTTGACTGCTAACTGGAAAGTCAGTGGTTCAGACCCACCAGTTACTCCTCAGAGATCCCATACAGGGTCGCTATATGTCAGAATTGAATTGATGACACTTAGCAACAACATTAATTTATGAAGTAGTTAAACGAATAGAAATAAAAAACAAAACAAAACAAATAACTAGTAGATAAAAATAGTAAAGGTCCGTGGTCTTTTACTTTTAAATCAATCAATCAATGAACATGTATGTGCAAACATGAATGTGTGTAAAGTTAGAAATTTAGCAATGCTTTGTACTTAAATTGTTAGATGTTGAATATTCCCTGCATTTCTAACCTATATTGGTTAATTGGCTTGCTTGATTTTTATACAACAGACTTGAATTTAAATTATACTTCCTGCAGGTGGTGGCCTCATATAATAAGCATTGGACAGCGAACCAGGAGGTCCTTGGTTTGAATTCACCAGCCATTAGGTGGGAGATAGATGAGGCTTTCTGCTCCCTACCTAAAAATTATGCAGGTATATTGTATACTATTCTTACTTTTGCAACATTTCTCTAAATTTAAATTTATTTCCAATTAGAACATTTTTTAAAATCTTAACATTATTGTTGTAAAGTGCCATCGTGTAGGTTCTGACTTAGTGATCTTGCACAGAGTTTCCAAGGAGCAGATGGTGGGTTTGAACTGCCAACCTTGTGGTTAGCAGTCCAGTGCTTATCCTACAGCACCAAACCAGTAATCCCTTTGTCCCTCGTAAAATATGACAGAAGGTTGACACACAATTTACTAGTTTTTAATGTGAAAAAAATCTCTTCTAAAATGCCGAATTACATTTTAAATAAAATGAAAATTCAGGGTGTAAACAAAGTGGTACAAGTTTGCACTGGTGGTTGGTGGTGATTGTGTGCCGTGGGGTCGGCTCCGATTCACAGCGACAGTGTGTAGGGTTTCAAATGCTGTAACTCTTTACACGGACAGAGTAGATGCTGGGTAGATTTGAACTGCTGACCTTGCTGTTTGCAGCCCAACTAGTAATCCACTATGCTACCAGAGCTCATTAAGGTTGCACAAGAATAAATAATTTATTTTGAAATAGATGCTGGGGCTTGAACATTAAGGTACATTGCAATATGCCTTCTGAAACATTTATTTCCCGACATCAAGGTTGATAATAAAATTGATGCTGAAGTTTGCTTATTAATCTTGTTCACCCTCAGAAAGAAACTGCTACATTGACTATTTTGATACTCTGGAAAAAGAAATCAAATGTTAAAGTAAAGTGAGCCAGGATTTTGTAGTTTGTGATTTAAAATGTGTTTATCTGCTTACCTTTTTTTTTTTTTTTTTTAATGAACAGCTTGTTTCTGAAGTAGACACACACAATTTGGCACAGTTCTCTATAGTTCAGCACAATATGGTTGAATTGGCAGTCTCTGCTCTGAGGACGCCATTATGGTCTCAGCACCGAAACTTCATTAGTCAAATCCCTACTGAATGAAATCTTTACAAGGCAGGAATAAGACTAATGACATGATGAGGGCGCTGATATGCTAATCTTTATACTTGAAGAATGTTTGCCAAAGACAAATATGACTAATACATGTGACTTTTCTTTGGTGATTTATTATAAAGAAAGAGAAGAGTTGGTGTGTTTTTGTTTATTTTTTTTTTCAGAATTGTTTTTAATAATGGTCATTTAAAATATTTTAAAGTGCAAATGTATTGTGTACTAAATGCATTTAAAATGTTTCTGTGCTTACTACTGGAATAAAATATAATAGACATTTGGAGAACATTCAATTAAAAAAAAAAACTGCATTAAATATTTTATTTGATAAAATCTTCCATTAGCCAGAATTCAACAAGGGACAAATAAATTGTAGAGGTGAACATTTCTCCTCATGCCAAAACTTTTTGTTATCAGCTATTTTTCATTTCATAAATAAATCAGCATTTCATAAATAAATGACATATTTCCTATATTAGCAAAGTATGAGAACATAATAAATGTATTTACCTGGTACTTAATCACTATTATGAGTCATACTTGTACTAACTTTAAAAAATAGGTATTATAAAGTTAAGTGAAATATGCTAACTTGTAGGAAAAAAAATCATATTATGCCAAAACTTTCTCCAACTGGTTCCATATATGGTGGAGGTTATATGCTGTGGAGTTGGTTCCGACTCGTGGTGGTGTTGTGCCGTGGGGTGGGTTCCCCCTCATAGCGACCCTGTACAGGATTTCTGAGGGTGTAATATTTACAGGAGCAGAATGTCTCATCTTTCTCCCGCGGAACAGCTGGTAGTTTCGAACTGCTGACCTTGAGGTTAGCAACACAATCCGAGGTTGTAAATCGTTATGGAAGCAGAAAGCCTTATCTTTCTTCTGCAACCTCTGGTATTTCAAATTGTTGACAATGAGATTAGCAGTCTGACTTGTAACCATTAAGTTCCCAGAGCTCCTTACCCATATATGGCGGTGGAGTTGGTTATGACTCAAAGAGACCCTGTACAGGGCTTCTGAGGCGGAACAGCTGGTAGTTTCGAACTGCTGACCTTGCGGTTTGCAGCCCGATTCGTAACCACTATGCTACTAGAGTTTATATATATATCCACATATCCACATCCAAAATTATATATGTTCAATTTCAGGCACCATTTATATTTAAATTTTAAAGTGCTGTTGTTGTTGTTAAGTGTTGTAGAGTTGGTTTCACCTCATAGCGAGTCTATGCACAAAAGAACTAAATTGCTGTTACCTTTCAGCCCATTGTTTTTGTCATTGGGTCAATCTATCTCATTCAGATCTTCCCGCTTTTCTCTGACCCTCTATTTTACCAAGCATGATGTCCATTTACAGGGACTGGCTCCTCCTGATAACTTGTCAGAAGTACAAAAGACAAAGTCTCATTATCTTTACTTCTAAGGAGCTGTACTTCTTCCATGACAAATTCGTTTGTCCTTCTGGCAGTCCATGGTACTTTTAATATTTTTCTCTCAAACCATAATTCAAATGCATTGATTCTACTACAGTCTTCCTTATTCCTTGTGTATCTTTCATAAGCAATTGGAAGTACCATGGCTTGGTTCAGACATACCTTAGTCCTCAAAACTGACACTTTGCTCTTGGACACTTTAAAGAGGTCTTTTGTAGTAACTTTTCCTAATGCAATTCATTCTTTGATTTAAAAAAATAATAATTAATTAATTAACTTATTTTTTGCTTTTTTTCATTCTTTGATTCTTGACTGGTACTTCTATGAATGTACATTGTGGATCCAAATAAAATGAAATCTTTGACAACTTCAACATTTTCTCCATTTATTATGATGCTATTTATTGATCCAGTTGTGAGAATTTTTGTTTTCTTTACACTGAGGTACAATTCATACTTAAGGCTTTAGTTTGATCATCATCAATAAGGGCTAAATTATTCTTGCTTTTAGCATGCAAGGTTGTAATCATCTGCATATGGCATGTTGTTACTGAGTTTTCTTCCAATGTTCTTCTTCATATGTTCTGGTTGCTCAGATGATTTGCTCAGCACACAGACTGAGTATGGATAGTAAAAGGATACACTTTTGGTGTATACCTTTTCTGATTTTAAACCATTTTTTATGCCCCTCTTCTCTTCGAATAACTGCCTCTTGGTCTATATATACAGTTTCCTCATGAGCACAGTTCAGTGTTTTGGAATACTTATTTCTATCAATATTAAAGGGGATATATTTAATATTTGAAAGAATTGAGAGTTCTAACTGAAAATTGAATTGAATTACTGAGTATTATGTGAACTATCATGGAGTCAAAAATATAATGTTCGTGAGGAAAATTGTCTATAATTTATGCAAAATTGAAAATGCGCAGCATGATTCATAGCATCTAAAATATCAACAAAAATAATCGTGCTATTTAAAAATGTTGTCACAATAAACTATAATAGAAATATGCTGAGCATATGGAGATGTTCAGTCAATACATGATTAATTTGTATATATGATTTCATACTTACATTTTAAATATTTTATTGTATTTTTTGGTGAATATTTTCACAACAAATTAGGTTCCCATTTAATAATTCCTGTGCATGTAATAGAATTTTTATCTATGTTTAAATAATTCATAATAGATGTTCCTAAAATATTTTCTTCATTTTATTTTACTGAAACACGGAAATGAATCTCTCCTGAAAAACCGCTTTCTTGAACGCAAACTTAAGGCACTCTTCGTGTCCTTCAGACTTCCCAGGAGTTCATCTCCTAAGCATCCATACTTGATAATAGCTTCCTTTATCTCTGTGTAAGAACATTCTCTGAATACAGGAGTTTCATCCTTGAAGGTCAGAGAAAAAGCAAACAAACAAATGTACAAACAAAAAACCGATTAGCCTGTAAGCATCAGTACTTCTGGACATGCTCTATATAGTCTCTTATTTTATTTATATATATATTTTTCCTCAACATTGTTTTTTTGTTTTGTTTTTAAATGTTTTATTGTGAATTATGTGATAGC
>NW_006408523.1:27954911-27959929 GCF_000296735.1 Chrysochloris asiatica | reverse complement strand
GGTCTTTCTTTCAAGAAGTATCTTCTGTTCTTCTAGACACTCCAGGCTGGTCTGCTAGTCCTTTCAGGTGGAAATTCTGGATTTCCTCTGAAGATTCTTGATGAGGTTCAGGATTCCACCTATGGTCTTATGTACTTCAGAGGCTCCACAGGAAGCCTCCTTCACTGGGCATGTTGTAGCCCCATTTTAGGTATTCCAATCAGTTATAGGCAAAAGACGGACTTTGAAGATTTCTATGGTGTTATATCTGGCTATTCCTTTCTCTCCACCTCCAGTGTCTATTTTATAATGGTATGCCAGGGAAATTTATATAGTCTCTTAAAGGAGCACTGGAAGGATTGAGTGACAATTGGTCACAGTGGTAACTCTCCCAAGACATACTTTGGTCCCTTTCCTGTCTAATTTTTCTTCCTTGCCCTCCACAGAGCTTCCTGGGATTATTTATCCATGAAACAATCTACACCCATATCCTTATCAGGATTTGCTTTTTGAAGGAATCTATCTTAAATACATTTGTCACTAGCAGTGGATATTAGAAGCAAAGTCACATGATGGGTTTCTAGAATGTGATTGCCTGGCCAGCTTTTGGCTACTTTCATAAAAGCCTCGAAGAAAGGGAATGTTACATTCAGCTCATCCAACTTCAGCTCAGAGCTTGCTGTATAAACCAAAAACCTCCATTACATCTTTGGAAGAAAGAGATCATCCTCTCCTGTATATAGAGGAAAAATTATGCTGAAAATCAAGCTGAATATTTGATCTTAAGAATGGCCAAGTCAGTACTCTGATGAGGAAAGAGTGGGACTCTGATACAAGATTTGGGAACATGTGCTTAAGAATCTTAAGAACCCAGAATCAAAATATTCCTATAAACGCTTATGCTGACAGAAACAACCCCTTCCTTTTACTTGAGTGAAGCAGCTACCCAGTTCCAGGAGACCATGAAAAGACTACACCTGAGGTGAATCATTTTGAAATGATATTTGTTCTCTTCAACATTTGCTCTCATTGATTCTAGACCAGTAACCAAGACCAAGACTCACTATGGCCTGAAAAAGGAAAGGAAATTAACCAGATTATTCACAAAAGACCTAGAGTTCTTTGCTAATATTTAGCAGAAGGAATTGGAAGGGTATGTAATGGAATGTTTTTATTTTTATTTTTTTTAACTTTTATTGTGCATTGAGTGATAATTTATATGGGAGAACATCAGTTTTGCACTCATTTTATTTATTTATTTATTTATTTTTGTGTCATTGCAATGATTGCAATTCACTCCATGCATCACCAATCAAGACTATTTGCTTCTCTTCCCTGTTATTATTATTTATACAAATACTCAGGAATCCTTTAAACAACCCAAGGGCAAATTCTGTACGACTGCCTTCTGGCTACCAACATACAGTCTTTCTCTTTCCATGAGTCTAGAGTCCTCAGCTGCTCCATCTCTTGATGCCATCATCTTTGCCTCCATCTTTGGCATCGCTACTTCTCTGGATAAGATCCCACATTATGCTTATGCTCGTCTCCCTTGATGATCTTCAGGTTTTCTGTTCCTGGAATGCAAGATTATCTACTCTCCCCTTATGTTACAAAACTTCTGCCTTTACAATTGTGACAATCGCAATTAGTCATGATAACAGCTACTTACTATTGAATGACACAAATCTTATCCCCATCTCCTTTCACCAGACCTGTTTAGACAAGATGAAAATCCCCACTATTCTGCAGGGATTCTACCTTCCCCTGTATTTTGAAACTAAACCCCCTCTTGAAAACTTGTAAACCAGCCACTTCATGACTCTATAGCCTCATTCCCTCACCCCTCATTTTAGGTTGTTGTTGTTGTTAATTGCCGATGAGTTGTTTCCGTCCCATAGTGACACTGTATAGGGTTTCCAAGGAGCGACTGGTGAGCTTGAACCACCAACCTTGTAGTTCAAATGACTTTGTAGTCTGGCACATTAACCCATGAGCATCATATCAGGACTCCGCATTTTAGGAACCTAGTGTCTAAGTTGCCCGTTCCTATCAACCCTGTATTTAGAGGGGATAAGTTTGATCCTTGTTGTGAAGACTCCTTCCCTCTAGGTTGATATTTTGAGCTACTAAATCTATAAATATAGGTCAAGTTCATCAAATTATAATAATTTACACTTGTTCCCTTTATCAAATTTCTTTGTCTTCCTCTAGTAGAGTTCCAATCATCAAGCCATTGAAACTAGGTCAAGTGGGTACAATCTGCAAGTTGGGTGTTCTTGTGCATCTCCCCTTACTTCATATCAGCAGGATACTACACTCTTGGCTCTAGCCCTCTGTGGCTAGGTCCTTGTCCATGGGCTTAGGAGTCCTCAGATCTCACCACACTTCAGAACAACCAGCCCTTCCTCTTCTCTCTCTCATCTCCAGGTTGACGAGAGGCTATAGAACATGGTCAAACTCAACCCATATCTTCATTTCTCTCTTCCACTCACTAGTAGACCAACATGGTCGCAAGCAAGCTTATATGTCTGTTTGTGTGTTCCCTTTGTGTTTCAGTCTTGGAGGGCGGGGGGGCTTGTCCAAAAGGGACTTGTTTACTTATCTTGATGGCTTCCTGATGAACAACTTGCTTGTTCTTATAGTAGCCAATCAGACTGCCCTTTTTGGTTCAGATTTTTCCTGCTGATCTTCCTTCAAAGAATTATCTTCTGTTCTTCCAGCCACTCCACGTTGATATGCATGCTCTTTCAAGTGGGAATGTCCCACCTCAGAAGGTTCTGGATGGGGCTCAGGATTCCACCTTAGGTCCTACATACGACAAAAGTTCTGCAAGAAGCATATTTCACTGGGGATGTTCTAGAACCCCTTTTAGGTATTCCCTTCAGTTATAGGCTGAAGACGGGTTTACAAGTTTTCTGTAATCAAATTTCCTGATATTCTTTTCTATCCCACTCAAGTGTCTATTTTACAATAGTAGGCAAGGAAAATCAACATTCGTAAAACATTCAATCATCTTAACATTATTTCCTCTCTTTTACCCATTCAGACTATGCCTTGATCCCTGTATCACAGAACCCTGTTATTTCAAGTTTGAACATACAACAATATTTACCTCTGTCCCACTTAGTCCATGCAAATTTGCCTATGTGTTCCCCTATCTACCTTGTTCTTCAAACTTCTTCTGCCTTATTGTGTACTGCCCTCCCCAACACCTAAACTATAATGTGTCTATCCCCTAACCTGTACTCTATCATACCCTCCCTCCCATCCCTGGTAGCCAACAAAGATTTTTTTTTTCTTTTTTTCTTTTAGTATGGATATATTTTCTTAAGCTTCGTATTATTAATGCTTCCATGTTCTTCTTTCTTTCTTTTAGTATGGATATCTTTTCTTAAGCTTCTTATTATTAATGCTTCCATGTTCTTCTTGTAATGTTCATTTTCTTGGTATGTTCTGAAGTATTAATTTTCTTTGAGGTTACTATATATTCTATTAACTTTTTCCTCCATTTAAAACAGTCTATTTTACCATGCAATCTACCTGACCTCCCAATCACATGGATCTCTGTTCCTATATTTTTACCTTGTTTCACTTTGTGATTGTTATGATCACAGAATGGCCTCCCAGATCCCCCGAATTCCTTCTTGTAGTTATGTTCTGTTCACTTCCATCTGTCTATTGAGTTCCTAGTGGTGTTGCTACATATGTCAATCTCTAGTTTTTGTCTATTCTTGTTGATTCTTAGTCCAAAGAACTCCCTTTAGGATGTCTTAAAGCACTGGGTTTGCTTTGACAAAGTCCTTTAGTGTCTCTTTATCCTGGAAATTTTTTATTACACCTTTGTGTTTAATTGACAGTTTTGCTGGGTAGATGATTCTTGCTTGCCAGTTTTTTTTCTTTCAGATTTTATATATGTCTCCCCATTGTTTTTTTGGCTGCATGGTTTCTTCAGAAAGATCAGAGCTTAATCTTATTTGTTTGCCTTTGTAAATAACATTTTTCTTTTCCTAGCTACTTTCAGGAGTCTCTCCTTATTTTTGATTTTAGAGAGCTTGATTAGGATATGTCTTGGTGATTTTGTTTTGGAGTCTATTCTTCATGGGTTTCATTGAGCTTCATGAATGCTTATCTTTTTGTTTTTCAGGATGTTAGGGAAATTTTATTCTAGAAGCTCTTCAACTATCTCCTCTATGGTCTTCTGTGATTCTTACTGTTAAGGAATTCCAATAATTCTCAGATTATTCCTCTTCATGTTATCCTACATGAATCTTAGACTTTCTTCAGATTTTTTAATCCTTTTTTTCCCTGCTTGCTAAGCTATCTTAACAGTATTGAGAGATTTGTCTTCCAGCTCACTGGTTCTGGCTTCCATCTCCTCAGTTTTACTCCTTCACCCTTTCAGTGTATTGTCCATTTTTGATATTTTATAATTAATCATTTGGATCTCTTTTTGCAGGTTTTGAATTATTTCCAATTGTATTTATAGCTTATTAGATTGTTCCTGTAGTGCTTTCTTGATTTCTTCCTTATTTTTCTCAACCCCTCTGTGGTCTACTTGCATGCATCTTAATATCACTCTCCTGAATTCTTTCTCAGGTAGTTCCAAAGCCTGTCCTTCTTCCACTGGGAAGTCTAGGTGTTCCTGCGGCTCATCTGTTTCAGTTACTCTATCTTTTTTCTGGACATGTGCCGAAATCTTCAACTGTCTCTTGTACATCTTCAGTAATTGGATATGTTTTCAAAATAAATTGTATTATTAAGCTTTCCGATTGCCTCCAGGTAGATGTGATCATGGGAAGGGATTTCTTTTTCACTTTTCTTATTATTCACCTCAGAGTAACTGAATCAGGTGCTGGCTGTGTATCTGGTGTATAGTAGCTGGTATTGGCTCTTGTTTAGATGATAGGATTTTATAGGATGTGATTGTAGCTTGGCTACATGACCACAATTGCTATTGTTTTTTGGATAATGTAGGGAGAGAAAGAGCTACCCAAGAGAAAAGGGGGAAAAAAAACAACAAAATAAAATAAAATAAA
>NW_006408523.1:27936771-27954811 GCF_000296735.1 Chrysochloris asiatica | reverse complement strand
CATTTTAAGCAGTTCCTGTTAGCCCTTCCCCCTTCTTGTATTCTGTGCACTGTGGACTTTGCTGAGCAGATCCATGCACATGTGTAGTAGAACACTCTCAGGGGTAGGAGGGGTGCCCACTCTCTCAGGCAGCCCCTTCGGTCACCAGAGTGGAGGTGCATCGTCAGTGAGAGACCAATGAACAGGAAAACATGTTCACATCTTTATCTCTAATGATTGGTCAGACCTCTATGGTGGGAGATCCTGTTCCTGCTCTGTCACACCCAAGATGGCTGCTCCAGCACCTGCTAGCAGCCACAGATCAGAAAATGCCACTTTCTTACTTCTGCTACAAATCCCACTAGCAGTAAGTCTTTGATCCTTCTAAATTTTCCTTATATGTAGTTCATAGTTTTGTGACTGTCCCCTGAGTCTGTTTTGTCCATTATTCTGTGTTATTACTGTCAGAGGTCTGCATCGTGTTTGTCCCTAATCCACCATCAAGTCAATGGAATGATTGTAAATATATTGGAGTCAGCTGTGTGTAAACCAAAGGTAAGACTGGAAAGAATGAGTGTATATAAAACAATTTTATATTACTCCAGATTTAATTTTCTAGAAAGAATACCAGCAATAGATTTTGAATCCTGAAGATAATGCTGATCTATATGAAATGGGGTAGACATGTTGTAATTGCCTTGGTAGAGTATTTAGGAATAGGTCAGAAATATGGGGATGGTAAAACCCCTCTACTATTGAGTCTATTTTGATTCAGAGCTTTGTCCACTCTGCCACCAGTCCTCCTTACGAGCATGAAAGAATAAATTTACTATGTAAGATCAGAGAACTCCTTTTCTGATTATATACCCCAGAAGACATACACGACACTCCCTTCACTAAAGCAATGAGGAATGTGCTAGTGTGGGGAGCACCGAAACTGCTAAGAAATTCAATATTGCCTGTCCACTGTAGTCCAGAGTGGATAATGGGAGATGCAACTATGAAACTATGCTTACAGAGATACTGTGAATAGGATAACTCTAGTAAAACAAAAGTCAAGTGGTAACAGTTCACTCTATCAGAGATAAGTTTTGTGTACCTCCTGTGTGTTCAGAAAGCTTGAAATGGCCACCAGAGACCTAACCTATAAAGATTTACAAGAGTGAGTAATAGAAAATGGTATTCCTAAGGCAAGATAGGCATCCAATGGAGACATTGACTGCATTTAATACCCCAAATAAATAGAGAGTTGCTTGAGAGAGTGATGAAGTTGGCAGGCTTAAAAGGAATGTGTGATCCTAATTCCCAGACCTACAGACCATCAATTAAATGGAAGACAATTTCCACCTGAGGAAGGGTCCAGTAGTGCCAGCATAAGCTGTTATGGTTTGTATGTAGCTACTTTTGGAAGTTTTCCCCAGTGGGACCTAAAGAAATTTACCAGAGTTATTATGCAAGGAGTTAAGTGCTGGGCTGTAAACCCAAAGGTTGGTGCTTTGAAACTGTCCAGTGGCTCCATAGAAAAATGATGTGGTGATCTGTTCCTCTAAAGATTGCAGTCTAGAAAATCCCATGGGGTTATTGTGCATTGGGAGAAGGGTGATTTACAGATATTCAGAAAAATGTTGGTTTCAGAGTCAGTCCTAGCAATGATTTAAATGTCTTCAAAGTCATCTTTTAGAGTTGAGAAGGAGTGAATTGCATAAAGAGACAGATGATAAACAGAGTTCTGGCCAACATGCACTTAATAGTGGGCCAAATAAGTCTGTAGTGTCACTGTGTAGCCATTACTTCATTCCCCAATTGCATACTTTGGATAAACATATTTATAAGCTTTCTGATACCTTATATTGGTTTCTTATTACGTGAAATAAAAATGATCTTGATAGGAAAAGAGTTTCAGACCCATGAATATGCTTCCTTGGCCAAGATACTTAATCAGAAGCAATAATCATACCCTAAGTGCAATGTTAAAGAGTTATGCCATATTCAAAAAATTTAAAAGATAGAGGGTTGCTATACAAGTTCTACAAAAAGGGTAGGTGATATTTGATGACCTTAAGCATAACCTAGTGGCCATTATGTTTCTTGTTAGCTATCATAGGGTCCACTCCAACTCATGGTGACCTTATGAATAATAGAACTCAATGTTGCCCAGTCCTAGGCCATCTCCATGGTCAATGATATGTTTGAGCCCATTGTGTCAGCCCATTTCATTGAGGGTTTTGCTAATTTTTTTCTGACATTATGCAACCAACAGGCCCTATTGTACACTGCAGGATGAGCATTGAACTGCTAACCAAAAGATGGTAGTTCAAACTTACCAGACACTCCTTGGAAACCATATGCAGGATCACTGTGAGTTGGAATAAATTTGATGGCCCTTAACAATAATAACAATATACTACCAAACATGGTGTTCTTTTATAGTGATTGGTCTTTCCTGATAACCTCATATGCCTGATCATTACTGCTTTATAGAATGCAATATGTCTTCCAGAACAGAATAACATAGACTTTCATATACCTGGTTTGTGGTTATTGAAATGGTGAATGCATTATTTTTATCCCGTAATAAGGTAGCAGTAGGTATCAATTTTCTTGCTCCAGGACTATTTTAACTTCCTGTTCTCTATCTACAAAAGGTCTTGACCCTCTAGTCATTTTAGGTAACTGGTTTACTATATTGATGGTATGGTGGTAACTAGACCAGGTAAGCAGAAAATAGCAAATACTATATATGCTTTAGTAGGAAACTTGTAGACCAGTACTTAGTAGATAAACCTTACCAAGATCCAGCATTCTAACAGATCACTGAGATTATTCAGTGGGAGTATTTGCTGATTAATAAAGATATAACAAGGGGTCTCCAGAAACAAGGACTATGTAAATGAGTAATCATGCTGAGGACCAAGACCTTCATCCAGTAGGAGAACCTCACTTTACTGGAATGCTGATATCAGCCAGAGGGCTTGCTTTGTGCAGAGTGGCCAGTTCCACCTGAAATGAGTCACTGCCGATTTCCACTGTGAAAATGAATGTCTACAACTAGATTAGATATTATAGAATTATTCTTCAAAGTGGTTTTACCAGCATCCATTCCTAACAATGGAGTCCTGGTATGGCGCTGTGGGTTAATGTGCTCTGGCACATTGCAGAGCAAAGCCATTTGAACTGCAAGGTTGGTGGCTAAAGCTCACCAGCTGCCCTTTGGAAACCCTATATGGGTCAGAACCAACTTGACAGCACTTAACAATTCCTAACAATAGAATTATAAGAGTTCTTTTTGATCTACATTATGAATTATACTACATATGTTGTTGTCCTTGTTAGGTACTATTAAGTTGTTTCCTATTCTGAGTGACCTTACATATAACCCATAGAGTCAAAATCAACTACACATAACACAACAGCAAGTGGTAATTCAGGTTTCCCCCTCCATGATTTCTTGTTTATAAATTTTACCATTTTTCAATGTGGATTTTCTAAAATTAATTTTTAAGCTATTTAATATGTTATGATTACTAGTCTTTCTCAATTGTATACATTGTAAATAATCTTTACTTCCAGTCTATTGCCTGTGTATGCTGTATTCTTGTCTATGTCAAGAAATTTGGAATACAGCGACCTGGACAATCCACAGAAAGAGATGAATATTTGTGCACATCCCAAGGAAAGGCAATCAAACATAGCACATGTTAGTAAAATTTTGCTGAAGATGTTTTTAAAATGGCTGCAACCATACACTGACAAACAACATCCAGAAGTTCAAATCAAATTAAGAAGAGGATGGCAAATAAGTGATATCATTGCTAAAGTCGCTTGGATTTGATCCAAAGCAGAGAACAACAGAAAGATACTTGCCTGTGTTTCATGAACTACATGAAGTCGTTGAACTGTGTGAATCATAACAAATTATTAATAACATTACAAAGAATGAGACTCTCTGAACACTTAATTATGCTTATGAGGAACCTGTACCTGGATCACGAGGTAATAGTTTGAACCAGGAGTGGAGAACCATTTTTCTGCCACAATTTATAACATAATTCATGGGCTTTACAAAATTATCAACTAAAAATTAGCCTACTTATTCTTGAGTGCTTTGGTGTACTTTCCCCCCTACAAAGCAACAACCAAAAAACCCCAGAGGGAATGGAAGCAAATGATGTTGAATGATGATGCATGGAGGGGATTGTAATCATTGCAATGAAACAAAATACAATAGGATGAATGTAAAGCTGATGTTCTCCCATGTAAACTATCACTCAATTCATATGAAAAAAAAAAAAAATTAGCCTAATATATTTGTTCAAACATTCAATTAGCTCACCCACCTCCCAATGTGATAGCAGAATCCCAGTGTGGTGCCGTAGGATAAGCACTTGACCTCAAATTGGTTTGAACCACAAGGTCAGTGGTTTAAACTCACCAACTGCTCCTTGGAACTCTTATTAAGTGTTAGTATGAGTCAGAACTGACTCAATGGCATTTAACACCAACAAAAATGTGATGGCATTTAGCAATAACAACAATGCGATGGTTGGAATTTTGGTTGCCATGGCAGGGCCAAGCATTTCCCACCCCTGGAAATAGAATTAGGGATATGGTGTGATTTAAAATTGGAAACGTTTTGTACATCATTTTATTCATTCAATTTATCTAATCTATAAGGTGAACAGTCTGAGAAACTGGGCGATATAAAGAATGTAGCATTAGGGTTGGAGGGAGACTCATTAGCATTTGTTATGAAGATGACACAAATTTGTTTGTTTCACATGAAGACACCTTGAAGCACTTACTGATGAAGATATGGATTACAAAAATCCTTACAACTGGTTCAACAAACAATGATATAATAAATAGACAAAATTTTGAAGGATCGAGCAGTGTTTCATTCTGTTGTGCATAGGGTCACTGTGAGTCGGTACCGACTCAATGGCACCTAACAACAACAACAAAAGGGTTTCATTTTGCTTAGATCAGAAATAAACACCATGGAATCAGCAATAGTAATAACAAAACCAAACCATATATTGCATTAGACAAATCTGCTGCCAAAGGTATCTTTAAAGGATTGGAAAGCAAAGATGTCACTTTGATGTTTAAGGTTCATCTGATCCAAGTCATGATATGTTCAATGATCTCATATGCATGAGAAAATTTGATTGTGTAAAAGGAAAGTAGAAGAAGAATTTATGCATTTGAATTATAGTGTTGGCAAACAAAAATGACTCTATAGGAAGAACAAACAAATTTGAATTAGAGGAAGTACAAGCAGAATGACTCTTAGAAGCAAGGATGGCAAAATGTTGTGTTGCCTACATTGCATATGTCATCAGGAGGGACCAATCAATGGAGAAAGTAATGATGCTTGGGAAAGTAAAGGACCAGAAAAAAGAATAAGACCTTCAATGGGATAGATTAGTGCATAGGTACAATAATGAGCTCAAACACAGCAATGATTATGGATGACAAGGAAGCAAGCAACATATGTTGATGTTTTACATGACGTCTCTGTGAGTTGGAGCCAAGTGGATGGTATCTAGCAACAACAGTGTGATAGCTTTTGACACATTGAAAAAATATTAATTTAAATTACAGCAATACTTTCTTAATTTTTAACTTTTTGTTTTATATATAAGGAACCATTTATTCTACCAATGCCATTAGGTAACTGCATATTTTTTTCTTTTACATTTAATTCTTTAATGCACAAGGAAACTACATTTGAATTAATTTTAATGTGGAGATCATTTTCTCTTTCCTATTCATAACCTGGTATGGCACTGTACGACAAGCACTGAGCTTCGAACCACAAGATTTTCAATTCACACTCACCAGCTCCTCCTCGGAAAGCCTGTACAGGGTTGTTATGAATCAAAATCAACTTGACAACTCTAGCAACAACAACAGTTCATAAGCAGGTACCGTCTCATTGTATTATATTAAAAATATCACTATTTCATCAGTATTTTACAGTGTCATTTCTGTATTATGTATTATATCAAATTTTCATAAGAATATGGGTTTGTTTCTGTACTTACTACTCATTTTTATTACCTTATTTATTTCCACTTTCACCACTACCACAACATTGTCATAATTACTCTAATCTAATTATAAGAACTGATATATCATAGAGCAAAGTATTTCACCTTATTCTCCTTCAAATTTTGGCTACATCAAATCTTTTTTAAAATGTTTGTTTTCATTCCTTACAGATACTCAGATACAAGAACACACTAAATTAACTATTGGTCACAGAAATATTATAGAAATCAAAATAGAATTAGGAAAATACAATCAGAATGTCATGTACAAATGTGTTTGCCATGCAGGGCAACCGTTTTTATTCTTATTTTTAAAGCTTTTTATTATGAATTGAGTGAAGGTAAACAGAAAAAATCATCAGCTTTACTTTTATCTAATCATACATTTGGTTTCATTTCAGTGATTGCACTTTCCTCCCTGTAACAACAATTATCCTGCTTCCACCTTGTGGCTTCCCTTTTACATCTTACTTTTCACAAATGAACAAAGCAAAAATCTTTAATGTACATATACAAAACAAAAAATATATATATATTAATTTGAATGTCCAAAGAGCACATTTTCCAAACCTACTTAAAATCTTTCATTCTTTTATTTATATTTGGAAATAATTTCATCTAAATTCATCATGAAAATATTTTTATTGCAATTTATTGCTTATGATTTATAACAATTTGGAAAGGATTTACCATTTTATAACATAGATGCTTCTTTCCATAGCATGTTAAAGTTAATCACTTTTTTTAGGATTGATTTAATATCTTGTTTTTTTCCATAATAGTCTTTCACATACCTTTAAAATGGAAAATATCTTGAATTTCATTCTTCTGAAAGACACTGCTGATATTTCTTATGTTCTTTCATGATTCCAGTAAGTCCTAGTTCTAATGCCAAATCTTTAGAGCAGACCTATGATAATAGATCATCTAGTATAAAGGCAATTATTTTTTATCCTTACAAAATATGAACGAACATAAATGATATTCACCTTAATTTCTTCATTGCTGTCTAGATTCTGGCTCCCACCTCCACCCACCCCTTCCCACCCCCGCCCCCATGTAGCCATTCATTAAGGTTGATTTTATAAAAAAAAATGTGCAGCTTCACAGTCCAACTTCTTTGGCTCCATAGCCTTTTCTCATGCCAGACTGATAATTAAACCCCAAGTGTCATTCACAATAATTGTCTCTCTGCCTCACTATTTTAACCACCAAATCGTCTGAGCACACACCAGTCTCTGTTTTTAAGTTTCCTCTTCATCTGTGTCTTTTAGGGAATACTATACTTAGTCCTGGAGTCCTCATGTGGTGCTGTGGGTTAATGCGCTGGACTGAAAAGTTGGTTTCAACTGCAAGGTTGGCGGTTCAAGCTCACCGGCTGCACCTCAGAAACCCTATACAGGTTCGCTATGGGTCGGAACAGACTTGATGGCACTTAATGAGAAGAACAACAACAACAAAATAGTTAGTCCTGGTATGGCGCTGTGGGCTAATTCTTCAGACTGCAAAGTCATTTGAACCAACAAGGTCAGTGGCTTGAGCTCACCAGCTGCTCCTTGGAAACCCTATACAGACTCGCTATGGGTCGGAAGGAATTGACTCAACGGCACTTAACAACAACAGCAACAACATACTTATTAGGGAGTTCTGGTGTGGTGCTGTGAGTTAATGCAAAACCATTTGAACTGCAAGGTCCGCGGTTCAAGCACATCAGCCGTTTCTTGGAAACCCTATACAGCTTCGCTATGGGTTGGAAGCAACTCGATGGCACTTAACAACATACATATTAGGAGTTCTGGTGTGGCTTTGGTGGATAAGCACTGGAATGCTAACCTCAAGGTCAGTGGTTCAAACCCACCAGCTGGTCCATGGAAACTATGAGTCCAAACAGACTTAAAAATACTTAATTAGCAGCTTAGAGTGATGTGTGGTGCTGTGGGATAATGCGCAGGACTGCAAGGTCGGCTTGAATCACAAGGTAGGAGGTTCAAGCTCACCAGCTGCTCCTTGGAAACCCTGTACCGGGTCATAATGAGTCGGAACAGACTCAAAAACACTTAACAAAAGCAATTAGGTATATATACGTAAACATTTGTTTGTTATATTTAATCAGCATGGTCTAAGGTTTTCTGTTTCACAAGTTCTGATATTTTCTAGTTCAACCTACTGCCAGAGCAGCTTAAACTTTTCATACAGAATTTTATCATTAATGTGCTTTAATTGAAGTTCTTATGTGGTACAGTGACTGCACTCAGCTGCCCGTCTAAAGGCTGGAGGTTCAAGTAGACCCAAAGGCACCTCAGAAGAAAGACTTGAGGAGCTACTTTTGAAAAACAATCGTTGAAAACTCTATTGAGTACAGTTCTAATCTGACACATAATTTACTTGAGTTGGACTCTTTATGGTCTATGCTCTATTCGCTAAAAAATAAGCGAGTTGTTCTACTATCTCTGTGAATAATTTAAGTACCACCAAATCACAAATAGTTTAACAACAACTAAGAATGCTATGAGATTGATTCCAAAGTTTGTACATGCATTTTAGTAATGGAGATAAAAATGAATCACATTCTGAAGAGAAGAAAACCAGGAAGTCAAAATTGTATTGCTGCAAATATCACCCTGATTCATTGACTGCTAAACCAAATTCCACAGACGTTTAGAAGATGATGGAGATATGTCTTTTTAAAGATGTGCAATCATTTTTAAGAATTTTAGTAACTGAAACTATAATCATTTTGGGGAAATATCAATAGTGCAGTGATTTCGAGGTACATTTTTCAAATTTTTCAGAAATTTGAGTCATCTTTAAATATGATACGAAAGCTGGACAGTGAATAAGGAAGATTGTAGAAGAATTGATGCCTTTGAGTTGTGGTGTTGGAGGAGAATACTGAAAGTGTCATGGACTGCCAAAAGAACCAATAGACCTGTTTTGGAAGAAGTGCAGCCAGAGTGCTCCTTGGAGGCCAGGATAGCTAAACTTCGTCTCTCATACTTTGGACATATTGTCAGGAGGGAACAGACATGCAGAAGGATGTCATGCTGGGTAAGATGGAGGGTAAGAGAAAAAGAGGAAGACCCCAACGAGATGGATCAGCCAGGTGGCATCATTGATGGACTCAAGTGTGGCAGCGGTAGTGAGGTTGGCCCAGGATCGGACATTGTTTCGTTCTGCTGTACATGGGGTCACTATGAGTCGGTTCCAACTTGATGGCACCTGACAACAACAACAACATAAATATACACATAAACTTGGAGTTTTTAAATATAAGTAATTCTAAGAATTCTCAATTACAATTTTTGATAGACTAAGTATTGTGCTCATCTGTTTTGAATATCTAAGCCATATGCAAAATTGGAACTAATTCCCACACAGCAATAAAAAAATCTTATGTGTTTTAATTAGACAATAACCCTTGATGACAAACTACTCTGATCACTATATTTTGATTAATATTAATTAATAAAACTGATATCAGGATATTTGAATTTCACTTTTCATATAACCTTGGGTGCAAGACTCTTATTTCATTTTCTTCATTTTTAAAATTAGGTTGAAAACTTTTATTCATTTCCTCATAAGGATATTTTAAGATTGAGTCTAAACATATAATCTAATAAAAATAGCTCTACATGAACTGAGTCACTCCTATGTTATGTGATATTGTTGAATACTCTTATCATCCAGCATTTTTGAATCACTAGTATAATGAGAATTTGTGTTGATAATGAAGATACTAAAATGCTTTCTGAATCATCAAAGAAAGACCAGATTCGGCTCAGTATAGTTTTAATTCCAAGTGATTCATCTGTCTCATTAATCTCCTAAATTGAGCCTCTTAAATCCTTCAGAGTGTTTCTTTAGATAAACTCACACTCCGCAGCATATTTATTAAATAGCATTAAAATAAGTTTCTTTAAAAAAATATTGATGTGTATGTATTTGGTGATAACATATGCAAGGTCCAGATAGCCTGGACTTTGCACTATTTACTAAATATATGACTTTTAAAAATTGACAAAATCTCTGTAAACACTTTGTTTTATTTATCTGTTAGACTGGTATAATAATCTCTCACTCAAATGGAAGTTTAATAATGCATCCAAAGTGCTTAGCTCAATGACTGGCATAGTAAATAAGTATTAATGTTGTCTTAAATATCATTATTATACTAAAACTTTTCAAAAATCATTTTATCATGCTTTCTTTATTTTTAATAACAACAACAAAAAATGAAATCCTATATTCTATCATGAGTTCCAATGATCTCCAGCCTATTGTTCAACAGAGAAATAGTATATTCCTGGAACAGGATCAAATCCCAACTCTACAAAATACACTTGAGTAATCTTGAATCACTGATTCACTATGATCCTCAATTTGTTCATTGGTTTTTGGTTTGTCTCTATTTTTCTCTGAGCCTTGGTTTCTTCAGCTCAATTATGAAGTTAATGTATCTTGATTGAATTATCAAGACTATATTGTGAAGAATACTTTTGAGAAATAGTCTAACACAGTATCTGAGAAATAAGTAATATAACAATCCTCAAATTTCTACAGCAAAACATGACCTCTTTTTTTTTTTTTAATGTTTTATTGTGAATTATGTGATAATTTGCATGGGAGAACATTGGTTTTACATTCATTCTGTCGTATATTGTCTCATTGCCATGGTTACAATCCCCTCCATGCAATCCTACCCCCGTGCCCCCCAGGTCTTCAGCACACAATAGCTCTCCCTCTCTGGATCTAAAGTCTCCAGCTGCTCCATTGCTCCATGTCGTCATCTCTGGCTCCATTTCAGGCATCACTGCTTCTCTGGGAAGGGTCTCGCTCTCTGCTCTTCTCCCTTGATGGTCCTAGGGACCTTCGCTCCTAGACTGAAAAGTTAATCACTCCCCTCCTTGCTATAAAACGTCTACCTTTACATTTCCAACCCTCACAATCAGTCCTGATAACAATTATTCACTATTGTATCACAAGAGACCCGTCTGTATTTCATTGCATCAGCCCCGCCTAGACAGATTGAATGCTACTCACTGGAGATTCTACCTTCCTCCAGACCCTCTGGATCTAGGTTCCCTCTTGAAAGCTTGTAAGTCAGTCACTTCTTGCCTTTGTAGCCCCCTATCCCCCATTTTGGGTAGACAATGTCCCTGTCTACTCTGTGTGTGGAGAGTGTGGGAATGGTTCTTGCTGTTAGGACTTGTTCCCTCTTTTGAGTTACTGCTTCCATAGGTGTAGGTCAAGTTCATCAAATTGTATGAGAATACTTTTTTTTTTCCTCTTCTTTTTACTTCTGGTTGAGCTCTGATCATCCAGTCATTGAAGCCAGGACAAGTGGGTATTATCTGCAAGTGTGGGTGTTCTTATGCATATGCCCTCTCTTCTTATCAGCTGGACACTTCACTCTCCACTCTAGTCCTCTGTGGCTATGTCTCTGACTCTGGGCCCAAGAGTCCCCAGGTCTTGCCACACTGCTGGCCAACCAGGTCTTCATCCAGGTTCACAGAAGTCTATTGAACATTGTAAGGCTTAGATCACCACTTCATTGCTGTTTTTCCCTCACTTCCCCTTATTGGTGTCGAGCGTGGTCACCAATCACAGCGTGTATTCTCATTGAGTCTTAGTCTTGGAAGGGGGTTTGCACTGAGGGAACCTGACCACTTGCCTTGATGTTTCCTGGGCAAGCATGTTGCTTGTTCTTGTAGTAACAGTCGTTCTGCCTATGTTGTTTTATATTTTTCCTGTAGGTCTTTCTTTCAAGAAGTATCTTCTGTTCTTCTAGCCACTCCAGGTTGGTCTGCTTGTCCTTTCAAGTGTGAATTTCCCATCTCTGGAGATCTGGATGTGGTTCAGGCTTCCACCTATAGTCTTATGTATTGCAGAGGCTCCGCAGGAAGCCTCCTTCACTGGGCACATTGTAGCCCCATTTTAGGTATTCCAATCAGTTATAGGCAGAAGACGGACTTACAAGCTTTCTATGGTAATGCTTTTCACTATTCCTTTCTCTCCCCCTCCAGTTTTATAATATAATGCAAGGAAAACCAAGATTCAAAAGACAGCCAAGCATCTTAATATTGTTCCCCCCTTTTCCACATTCCAACCATGGCTCGATCTCTGTATCACAGAACTCTGTTGTTCTCAAGTTGTGCATATATCATTATTTACCTCTGTTTCACTTAGCCCATTGAGACCTGTCTAATTGTTCTCCCATCTGCTTTGTTCTTCCATTCCCCTCTCCCTACTTGTATATTGCCCCCTCCCTAGCACCCAAACTATCCTGTGTCTAATCCCTGCCCTGTGCTCCACCTTCCCCTCCCTTCCCTCACCCACCCCCAACATCCCAATAATCAACAAAGAATCCCCCCCACCCCCCTTTAGTATGGGTTCTTTCCCTTAGTCTTTTACAGTAGTGGTCCTATGCAGTACTTCTCTTTTTTTGACTAATAATTTCACTCAATATAATGCCCTCAAGGTTCATCCATAAAACATGATCTCTTTTATTAGACCTTATTTACCATGACAGCTAAAAAATTGCAGTTGGTTCTTGCCATTTCCCCTACCATATTATCTGTCATGTGGCCATCAAGTTGGAGTTCTGTTATGGCTCTGTAGGATAAGCCCTGGATTGGTAACTGTAAGATCAGTGGTTCAAACCCACCAGCTGTTCCTTGGAAACCCTATGCAGGTTTGCTATGAGTCAGAACTGACTCATTAGCACTTCACAACAAAGCAACCATCATACTTAAAATGAAACATTATATATTAACCCTTGTCATCCTCTTTGTCTGAGCAAACCTTCATGACTTTTAAAAATCAAATTCTAAGTTGGTGTTTTCATGGTCTTCTTTGAATACTGCACCCTACCTGGTATTTTATTTATCTGAAATCCTAAAGTTTGACACATTTCAGAGAGGCATATTTAATACCTGATATTCTGGCACTAGAATCCTGGTGTGGCATTGTGGGTTAATCCACTGGACTCTAAAGTAGATTTGAACCACAAAGTCAGTGGTTCAAGCTTACTAGAGTTGCTATGGGTCAGAACTAACTCAAACACACTTAACAACAGCTACAACAATTCCAGCATTGGGAGCATGGTGTCTCTGTAGGATAAGCATAGGACTGAGAACCACAAGTTCTACATTTCAAGCCCATCAGTGGCTACATGGACAAAATATGAAGCTTTTTATTCCTGCAATAATTTACAAATGCAGGGTCAACATGAATCAGAACTGACTTGACAACACTTAAAAACTGTTATAGTATTGATGTTGTGACTTAGGTGTTGGGCTTCAAACCTGAAACTTGATTCAAAGCCGTCAGAGAAAGATGAGGCTGTCTGCTCCCATAAAGATTTACAATCTGGTAACAACATGAGTTGTAATCAACTTTTTGGCATGCGTTTGATTTTGGCTTATTATATATAACATGATACTTGTTTCTGCTAAAATAACCTCTGCAGTAAATTTAGAGGAGGGAATCATATATTTCAGGTGTAAGCCAGAAGCATCAAATAAACAATTGAAAACTTTGGAGAAATCATTGGATATGCTCAAAGTTGCCTTGAACTGGTGATATGGATGAAAACAAAGGTGCAGGTAAAAATAAGATGTTAGGTTGAAGGGAATGATTGAACTTCACCCTATGCTTTTTCCCCATGCAGATGCTTCATGTAGATATCTTCTGCAGCAGTTCAGTATATAATGGCATGGGGGGAGTCCACTACAGCATAAGTGACCATTGAGTTAAGAATCTATGACAATTAGTCTTTTTATTGAAAAAGAGCTACCCTTGAACACCTCTTCCTCAATTTCTGCAACCCCCTGCCTTTCAAATTTCCAAATACTAAGAAAGCAATTTTTTAAAAAAAAACACTGCTTTTTATTATGAACAGAATGTGGTAAAACCAGACAAAAATATGCGTGGTAGTATCTTAATATCCTAGTGCTGTTGTAACACAAATAACACAGATGAATTGCCTTAAGAAATAGAACATTATTTTCTCACTGTTCAGGATTCTAGAAGTCTGAAGACTTCTAGATTTCTAGGCTCTGTAGACTTGGTGTCTGTTGCAGTTTCTCTAGTCCCCATGATTTTTAGTTCTTGGTGATCTTCATGTGGCTCTTCTCTCTGACAGTGTCTCCTTACTTTGGAGCCAAATCTGCTCTTTTCCTAACTAGACATGATTAGGTCTAGGACACTTTTTACGCTGATATGGCCTCGTTGACATAGCAAAGAAAAACCCTATTCCAAAACAAGATTGCATCTATTGTATCATGTTGTTGTTAACTGCTGTTGAGACAGTTCTGTACATATAGCAATCCAGTACAGCATTTCTGAGAATTTAAATCTTCATTGGAACAGAAAGCCTCATCTTTCTCACATGGAATGACTGGCTGGCTGAACCACGGACCTTATGGTTCACAGATCAGTGCTTATTGAATGAAACCACTGTGCTCCCACCCATAATATAGAGTTACAATCCCAACACATATTTTGGGGACATTAAAGTCAGTTGGGTGCCACAAATATGTGTGGTGCATGATATTGACTGCCTGAGTTACTTTCCCTAGGATTCTGACCTCTGGGTTGTCATTTAGCCCATTTTCAAGAAAGTAGACCAGATTGATGAGTGAATTCTTCCATAGAACCTTGGACTCTAGATGAAATAGACAGATATCTGAGAAACAGAACACTTTGTAAAGAAACATAACAAACTGGTCAATTTATAGCACCAGGGGTAGAACTCATAGAACAAAGGATTTGTATGGAAGTCTTATAAACACTGGACTGTGAACCACAAGCTTGGTGGTTTGATCCTACCAGCTGCTCCATGGAAGAAAGAAATAAAGCTTTCTGCTCATGCAAAGATTTCTAGCCTTGGAGACCATATATATACAGGGTACTTATGCATCAAAACCAACTCAAGGGCACTTAACAGCAACAACAAATATGTGTGTGTGTATAATAATATAACAAAGTAAGTTATTGATATGAAAAAAAAAGCAGTATATTAATGATAAAATATTTTAAAATAAATTTTAAATATTGAAAAACCTATTGCTGTCCTGTTAATTCTAACTCATAATGACCTATAAGACAGAGTAGAACTGCCCTAAAGAGTTTCCAAGGTTGTAAATATTTATGGAAGCAGGCTGTCACATTTTTCTTCCAGAAAGGCTGGTGAGTTTGAAGCACAAACTTTTTGGTTAGCAGCTACAGTATAGGGGATTACTTCACGTGACTCTTCTGCCCATGATTTTTGTAACTCTCACCAAATAACATTTTTGCTCTGCTAGGTCTGGGTTGTTGTTGTGTGCCAATGAGTCACTCCTAGAGACCCTGTACAGGATTTCCATAAGTGACCTGTTAGCTTGAACTGCCAACCCTGCCATTATCTGTCCATGCTTATTCTACAGAGCTACACCATGGCTCCTTAATGTTGTTGTTGTTAAGTGCCTTTGAATCAGTTCCAACTCATAGTGATCCTGTATAGCATTGTTGAAGAAGGCCAGTGGATTTGAACTGCCGACCTTGTGGTTCAAACTGACTTTGTGTTTAAGTGCTTATCTTACACCACTATACAGGACTTCACAGCATATATGGTGATGGTGGTTAAGTGCCTTAGAGTCAGTTCTGATTCATAGCATTTCTGTATAGGGTTTCCAAGGCTGTAAATCTACATCAGCAGAAAGCCTCATCTTCCTCCTACAGAACATCTGTAGTTTCGAACTGCTGACCTTGCGGTTCACAGCCCGAGTCGTAACCACTAGGCTACCAGAGCTCCTTAATGTATATGTAGGTGATACTTTTTCTATCTTTCTTCTCTTTACCATCTGGTTAGTCCTTTTACCATTAGGCCTTTCATCCTTTATTTCTATGAGAAATTATTACATTAATTCTTCAAATATTTTCTCCTTTCTATTGATTTTGTTGCACATTCTCTGACATCAGTCTTTTTGATGATGGTCTCTATTTACTTTCCCTTTCCTGTTTCTTTGACAACTCATTTTATACTACCTTAGAGTTATAAGTTTTTACAATCACAATTAAGTCTGTTAACAACTCACAACATTGTCATCCTATAAGACTCATCTCCCACCTTCTATAGCCTAGCCCTGTTTTGCTCTTGTTTCTGGAATCCTGGTGTGATGCTGTAGGATCAGCATTGGACTGTGAACCACAAGGTCGGCTGTTCAAACACACCAGATGCTCCTCAGAGGACTGCTGTGAATTGGAACTGATAAGACAGCACTTACCAATGACACCAACAACAGTGCAGTCCAAAGAGCTCTGGTAATGCAATGTAGTGGGTTACATGCTGGGCTGATAACTGCAAGGTCAGCAGTTCAAATCTTCCAGGTACTCTGCAGGAAAAAGATGTGGTTTTCTTGTCCTGTAAATATTTACAGCCTCCGGAACCCTATACAGACTTGTTATGAGTCAGAACCAACTCGATGACATACCACCACCACATATACATTAGTGAAATGTAAACACATCAAAGCTTAAGAGAATGCACTAAAAATGTACAGAGAGTAACAGCAAATATTAAGAGCCACTGGCCTGTGAACACAATGTCAGCAGTTTGAGCTCACCAGCTGCTTCATGGGAGAAGGATGAGGCTTTAATCTCCTTCAAAATATTTACAGTCTCGAGAACCTTATACAATGATTATCCTATGAAACTACAAAGTTCATTAAATAGTTATTAAAAACAAAGAAAACAACCGAGGTCAGACTTGTGTTGAGCAGTTTCTGCAAAGAAAAGCAAGGGAAATTTTATTCAACACAGAAGAACTAAGCTCTGTGGTTCAGGACTTTCAGAACAACTATGAAGCAGAGAATTAAATGAATGTACTGGGGACATACTCTGATATTGGTATATATGGACAAGAACAGCATCTATGAGGGCAATCTTGGCTATATATAAATTTACATATAAAGAATATAACTTTAAAAGGGACGAGTCACACAGAATATTTCACGAGGAAAAGGGATTGGTAACAAAAACATCCATATCTTGTCATTTTAGGACTGGTTTGTTATGGAGTGTCAAGCTGGTAAAAAATTTACATAATATAGTATATATTAATAAGAACCATGTTTCTCATGAAGCCCGTTAATATTGAGTCCACATACTAAAGTTTCATACACAGAATTTACTGTGTGGCTAATTCTAATCAATTTTTCAAATGATACAAGTTATATTATTAACCATAAATAGTGAGCATATATGCTTCACATAGTAATTAGTATATTAATTACATATATACAAATATGTTTATGGTACCTGAATTGTATGCATACATAAAGATATCAAGCTATTTTTATTTTGAAATCTCTCACAATCTTAACGTTTAGATTCATGCAGTGATAAAATAATACTCACATGCTCAAGGGTCAGTAAGAAATTCTTATATTGGTGAACTATGTCTACTACCACTTACTCTTTTTGACCTTTTCCCAACATTAATTCTCTACTCTTAGATCATACCAGACTGGAGTTTCGCCTGGATGTTTCATTAGTCTGGACACTTTTCTAAGGTACCCTCTAACGCCATGCCTTCCTTCAAAATCTTTGCTTAATTCTGCCTTCCATAAGACTTCTAGTTTTATATGCTTATTTAATACAATAATGTGTGCTCTTTAATCTCCTTTATCTATTCTTTTCTTTTTTTCCCTAATAGCATGTATGGAATGCTGGTATGGTGCTAGGATAAGCACGGGATTGGTAATCACAAGGTTGGTGGTTGAAACCCACCTGTCACTCCTCAGAAACCATATACAGGAGAGCTATCAGTTAGAACTGACTTGACATCACTTGACAATCACAACAACAACACTTCGAAAGATCCCAGGTGGTGTGATGGTTAAGCACTGGACTGCTGATCAAAAGGTTGGTGGTTCCAACCTACCAGCTGCTTTGGGTGAAAGATGTGATAGTCTGTTTCTTTATAGATTTATAGCCTTAATAGTACCCATTTGATCTGACATCAA
>NW_006408523.1:27930135-27936140 GCF_000296735.1 Chrysochloris asiatica | reverse complement strand
GGATTGTAATCATTGCAGTGAAATAAAATATGATAGGAAGAATGTAAAGATATGTTCTCCCATGTAAACTAACACATAATTTTCAATAAAAACTTTAAAAATGCATATTTATAGCCTTGGAAATTATATGGGGGCGATTCTACTCCATTCCATAAGGTCACTATAAGTTGGAATCTAATTGAAGGTAATGGGTTAGGGTTTTAGAATAGCACTTACCACATTTTCTACCAGTTTTGTACTCGTGGAGACTCCATGTATGCCAGAGAGAGCTGTGCTCCATAGGGCTTTTCAGTGGCTGATTTTTCATAGTAGATCATAAGGATTTTCTTCTCAAGTGTTGATGGTTGTGTGCCCTTTAGTCTGTGCTGGCTCATAACGATCCTGTATAGGATTTCAGATGATGTAAATCTTTATGGGAACAGAAAGCCTCATCTTCCTCCCACAGAGCAGCTGATGGACTTGAACTGATGACCTTGTGGTTAGCAGCCCAACACATAACCCACTATGTTACCAGGGCTCCATTGGCATAATTATTAAAAAGGAAAAATAATTTAGAGCCATGCTATGTTTTCATTGAGCCCACCAGTGTGAATGCTGAATTACACGCATAGAATCAGTTCACTTAAACTTGTAAGAACTTCCTCAAGGAAACAAAGATTGTTTATTTTTAATGGATTTTGTATCATGACTCCAAGAAGTTAAAGAACTGTCTTTCATTCATTTTTTTATTCCTTCAATACTTAATATATAGTAGACACTTAAGAAATATTTGCTGAGTTGAGATGAATTAAGAGATGGCTTTTTTTTTTTTTTTAATGAACTGTGTTAGAGAGGTACCTCTAGATTCAAACCTCCAACTTTTTGGTCAGCAGCTGAGTTTGTTTAATGTTCACATCACCCTTGGCCTTCCTGTTACCCCCTTAAAGTTACTAATTTATTATGCTCTTTATCAATTATCTGCTTCCCCAAAGTCCCTGGAAACACTACTAAAGGATGTTCCATCTCCTGGCTTCACTTCTGATGTTACCTCTAATTTTAGATTAAAGCATTAACTCTAAATAAACTTTGATCATTTGAAGTATATTCTAGATGTGATCATATGAATGTATAATCCACATATGTGTCTCATAGTTTGTGTGATTGAAAGTGTACTATTTTTAAAATTATAAAATAAACTAAGCTGGGCTTTCTGATCCATTTGCTACTTGACATAGAAAAACTCACTGAAGCTATTGGAATTTACTTGACGATGACTATCGGTCTTCTTTAGTGCCTGTCTTAAATTAGGTTAGCCAGCAGTAGGTCCTGAAACAAACATTCATGTGCAAGGGTTAATGAGAAATTTTCCAAGTAAAGGTGCCCTGGTAGTGCTATAAGATAAGCACTGCTAACCACAAGATCAACATTTCAAACTCACCAGCCAATTTGTGGGAGAAAAATGAGAATTTCTGGTATGACAGGATAATGCACTGAACAATAAGGTCAATTTGAACCACAAGGTTTCTCGTTCAAACCCAGCAACTGCTGCTCAGAATCCTAGACAGGAATGCTATGGGTCAAAACTGACTCAACAGTACTTAATACCAACAATGACAATAACAATTTGCAGCCTCAGAAACCCTATGCAGGGTAGTTATGAGCTGGAATTGACTTGATGGCAGTGGATTTTGTTTGTCTGTTTGTATGTTTTTTAGCATAGCTGGATGAAACTAGGGAATGCAAGCAAGGGTAGGATTCAGACAGAGACAAAGCTTCAATCTGATCCTTCAGTGGAGCTCTAGGATATAAATCACATCTGTTTATCCAACCTGGAAGCAAGAGAATTGGATTCATGTTCTGATAATAACAAATCTCTAGTTAACTCTGCCAATGCTACCGAGAGCTGGAGTCCATATAAACTATCAAACATGGTATATCTTTTAGGCAGATTGATTCTTCTACCCCAAGATAGTTGATCTGAACTGCTTCCATGATTGTTGAACAACCATCAACAATCATGGAAGCAGCAGTCAAGAAATCAAATGACATATTGCATGGGGTAAATCTGCTGCACAAGACCTTTTTAAAGTGTTGAAGAGCAAAGATGTCAGTTTGAGGACTAAGGTGTGCCCTGACCCAAGCCATGGTATTTTCAATAACTTCATATGCATGTGAAAGTTGGACAGTGACTTAGGAAGACCATAGAAGAATTGATGCATTTGATTATGGTGTTGGAGGGGAATATCAAAATATCTTTTGGACTGCTAAAGGAACGAATAAATCTGTGTTGAACGAAGTAAAACCAGAGTGCTCCTTGAAAGCCAGGATGGTTAGATGTCTCTCAGAGTTTGAACATATTGTCAGGAGGGATCAGCAACTGGAGAAGGATATCATGTTGCATAAAATGGAGGGTTGGAGAAAAAGAGGAAGACCCTCAATGAGATGGAGTTGCCACAGAGGCATCAAAAATGGGCTCAAACACAGCAATGCTTGTGAGATTGGCCCAGGACCTGGCAGTGTTTTGTTCTGTTTTGCATAGGGTCGCTATGAGTCGGTACCAACTTGACAACATCAACATCCCAAGATAGAAGTTGATTCTATCAAGCTAATTCCAACTCATACAAGAAGTTTAGTCCTCCAAATTCTGTGGCAATTAGAACTGTTAGAAATACTGGATATGGACGTCATGTCATTGCTGTTGTTGATTTCCATCAAGTCAATTCTAATTCATAGCAACTCTGTATAGGGTTCCGAGCAATTGCTGTTGAGTTTGAACAACTGACCTTGCAGTTAGCAATCCAGTGCTTACCAGACAGCAACACACCAAGACATATCCAAACTGAATACCCATTGCCATCATGTTGATTCAAGGAGCTCTGTTAGCATAGTGGTTACGAGTCAGGTTGCTAACCTCAAGGTTAGTAGTACAAAACTAACAGCAGTTCCACAAGAGAACGATGAGGCTTTCTGCTCCTGTAAAGATTTATAGTCATGGAAACCCTATACAGTGTTACTATGAGTCAGGACTGACTCCAGGGCATACCTCCACCACCATCATGTTGCTTTAGATTCATAGCAATTCTACAGAACCGGGTAGAATTGTCTCAGAGGGTTTTAAAAGAGCATAAATCTTTATAAAAACACATTTCGACATTAAGTTAAAGCTGGAAAATTCAGAGGACAGTTGCAGGTTGTGGTCTTGAGCAACATAACTCTTACTGAATTGGCTACTAAAATGGATGGAAGAAAATCACATAGAAACAAAGCTGGGGTACCACAAAATTTGCTTGACCAGAATTGATCCATTTACATTCTATTGTGATCTGTGCATTTTATTGCTACTCACATGAAATATTCATATAGTTTATCATCCTTCACAAATCATACGTATCAATGACCTTTTCTGTTAAATTATCTGCAGGACTCCATTCTTAACAAGGACTGGACATGTGGAATTTCTAAAAGTATCTATATAAATTAAAGCATATGTTGTTTGAAAAATTAGTTCACCTAATGCATCATAAACGCTGGGAAAGTAGAGCTACTGCAAGCAAGCCAAAGTAAGTTTTATTTATTTACTTAAGTAGTCTACCAAAGTGTCCAATTTGTTCAATGAATTGTGGCGAATAGAAGATGCAGTAAAGGCTCAAATTACTAACTACAAGCTTCATTTCTTCCTGCTTCCACTATCTGCTGAATGGAAGAAATAGAAAAGAACATTATAGTGATAATGGGCAAAATAAAATGTGGAAAAATAATCAAAGCACATGAGTAATTAATAAATTACTGGTGTTAAGTGCCTTTGAGTCCGTTCTGACCCATAGTGAGCCTGTATAAGGTTTCTGAGGAGTGGTTGGTGAGCTTCAACCACCAACCTTGAGGTTCAAACTGACCTTGCAGTCCAGCACATTAACCCACATCACTATACCGGGACCCCAATTATAACTAAGAATTTAAAAAATAGATACTTAGGGTTTGCCTGTACTGAAGATACAAATTGCCACCAAAAATAAAATAGAAGTTCATGTTGAACAGATTATTATTTTTTCCTGTATCTCAGAGAACTGAGCACAAAATTGGTTGATTAATTAATTTTCTTGGTTGTTTAGAAAGTATCATAGAACTTCCTCTTCTAGGAATCTAGGAAAGCAACTTTAACTTCTTTTAAATACAATATAATTTTCTTTATGATTTTGAACATTTGAAGTAATATTAATGCAACAACAAAATAAAATGGACAGAAGGCCATATTTGTTTTTAAACAACAGCATAATAAAAATAAAGTAAGACCAGGAAAATATGAATATTTAAAAATAAACAGTTATCAGCTAAGGCTGTCCAAGCATCTTTAAAAGAGAAAAACATTTTTTTTTTTTTTAAAAAAAGCACAGCTAAAATTATACACACAAACCAGAAATAAGAAGGAAACAGAAATGACCATACTTTAAGACTTATAAATTTGAAGTGATTAGAATATTTTTATGCAATGAAATAGAGTTGTTAGGAATCAATTCCTTTTAAATTGAAGCAATAATGTCCCTAAAGCAAGTACTTGCCTTCTTTCAACCCTTCATAATGATGGCAATTGAAGCAAACCATACAATGACTGAGATTCATTTAGAGTTGAAGCAAATAAAGATAAGAGTTACAGCAAACTCTTCTGGAGGCTTTGTCTAACCAACCCTTGAGAAATGAATGGCGTTAGCTGAAAATGGCTCTGTAATATTCTTAGAATGTTTACTATTCATCAGAAAAATGAATGCTTCCATAAATTTGACAAAAGACTGAGCTAAAAATTATTCCAGTAATAACTAGTCCATTGGTAGAATGAGGAGCTTATAAAGCGCTTCAGATTGCTTGTAATTGAATAAAAAGTAGTATACATTGTTGTCTTCTGTTTTTCTCCCTTTTTTATTTTTTGACTAATTATTTTTCTTATTTTCTTAGTTGGCTAGATGTTAAATATTTTAAAGAAAGAAAAATGAGAAAGTAAACCTTTACAATTTTTCACTAGCTTAATGGTACAGTTATATGGTATTTATTAGCTACTAAAATTTAGAAACCTGAGCCACTGAGAGTGTTGGAATGATTAAATTAAGTAATGCATGGAAAACAGATTAATTTATAATAATCTCTATTGATACAATTATTACTTATATTAAGTTATTACGTAAGTGCTCTGGGGAAGGAAGAGAGGAATTATATACCACTCACTGTAGGATAAACACTGGATTGCTAACTAGAAGTTTGGCATTTCAAATCTACCAGCCACTCCTTGAAAAGCCTATACTGGGTCACTGTGAGCAATATATCACTAAAGGAGTTCTGATGGTCCTGTAGGGTAAGCAATGGATTATCAACTGCAAGGCCGTCAGTTCAAATCCGCCAGCTGCTCATCGGAAGGAAGATAGTCCTTCTACTTTCACAAAGATTTGCAGCTTCAGAAACTTTATATTGTTAAATTCCATTGACTTGATTCCAACTCAAAGTGACCCTGTATAGGCCTCCTAGGAGCATCTGATAGGTTTGAACCATCAACTAGGCAAAAGAGTCCAACAAAATCACTGGATTGATAACTGCAGGATTGGAGGTTCAAACTCACCTGTATACGTCACTATGATGGCAATGAGTGAGTATGTGAGTAAGCCATTGTGGTTCCGTAGGGAAACTCACCAGCTGTTTTTTTTTTAAGGAAAAATAAGGCTTTCTGAAACCTCCATGCAAGATTTAAATTATCAGGAACGTTATATAGATCTGCTATGAGTTAGAATCCACTTAGTGGCATTTCAGTTTGTACATATCACTGGGGGATCTGGTAGTGCAGTTGTTAAGACCTTGGCTGTTAATTGAAAGATTGTGGCAGTCAGTTTCCTTAAATATTGTTGTTGTTGAGTGCCGTCGAGTCGGTTCCAGCCCATAGCGACCCTGTACAGGGTTTCCAAGGCTATAAATCTTTACGGGAGCAGAAAGCCTCATCTTTCTCCCGCGGAGTAGCTGGTAGTTTCGAACTGCTGACCTTGTGGTTC
>NW_006408523.1:27927721-27928548 GCF_000296735.1 Chrysochloris asiatica | reverse complement strand
CATCCTCTTTCAAATCCTTATATATGTGGGAATAGTCCCAATCTTTCTCGAATACCCATTCAACCTGAACAACTGTCCACAATTGTTCTGTACACAGAACACTATTGCTCTAGGGTTGTGTATAGAGCAATACTTAGCACAAAGCAGGTTCCTATTAAAAATATTAATAAATTTCTTTGCTAACATTTTATTTTATATTTAGTCCCTGAGTGATACAAACAATTAATGTTCTTATCTTCTAACCTAAATGTTGGAAGTTCAAGTTCAACCTGATGTGGCGAGGAAAAAAAGAATTGATCTGTTTTAGAAAAATCAGCCATTGAAAACTTTGTGGAACCCAGTTGTATTCTGTCAAACAAGGGATCACCATGAGTTAGAATCAATTCATTGACAACTGCTGGTTTAGTGGATCTATGAATATGTTATGGATTGAATTATGCGCCTCAAATATACATCCTGGTGTGGTGTGGCGCTGTAGGAAAAGCATTGGATTGATAACTCAAAAGTCAACAGTTCAAGCCCACCAATTACTCTCAGAAATCCTATTCAGGGTTGCTATGTATCTGAACTGGCTTTACAGAGTGTAATAACAACAAAATATATTTTGGAACCCTAACTTCTATACCAATAGATGTAATCCCATTTTGGAAATAATTTTTTTTGTTATGTTAATGAAACCATATGATTATAAGGTGGCCTTAAATCTAGTCATTTCTGAGTTACAAAAAATAACAGATTAGACACAGAGGACACACAAAGAGAGTGCAGCAGATGGATGTCACCTAAACATTACCAAGAAACACCAAGAGTGACTGAAGGATCTTTCA
>NW_006408523.1:27924409-27925239 GCF_000296735.1 Chrysochloris asiatica | reverse complement strand
GTCACAGGGGCATATTATAAAGAAATCTTAAGAAAATTGAAAATGTGTTATTGATGAGGAAAAGACCAGGAAACTTGTGACAAAGATTTTTTTTCCCCGATAACAATAATGCTCCTGCTCATTATTTTATAGTACCAAGACTGTCCTATAAAAATGTTGCTGGAAAACCTGATCCCATTCGGCTTCAGACTTCTTTGTGTTTCCCAAGCTGAAAAAAAAAAAAAAGGTTTAAAGGAACACAATCTGAGTCCCCTGAGGGTTTCAAAACTGATGTTTGACATGGTGTTTTAAATGGTATAAATTATAGAGCACAGAATTCTCCCAGGAAGGGATAGGGACATGGAAGCATCTTCAAAAGTGTGTAGACCTACATGGAAATTCTGTTCAGAAGCAGTAGCTTCACATTTTGATGTTTTGTATAATAAAGTTTTCCATGATTTTGTAGCAATAGTTTTGTTATTTACCCTTGTAATTAGATTATTGATTTGCAGCCTTTGTTTTTTCTATTTATATGGAAATTTATATTTCCTCTCTGAGCAGTTTTAGCTGCATCCTGCAGGTTTTTAAATAACTTTTTATTGTTAATTGGGTGAAAGTTTTATAGAGCAGATCATCAGTTTTGCAGTCAACAAGGCATACACATTTTGCTTTATCTCACTGTTTACAGTCTCTACAATGTAACACCCTCCCTGTTTCCATTTCTCCTACTTTTCTAATGCTTCAGAACTTTACACTAGGGTAAATACTGTCCTTTTAATCTCAAATGGTTGATTATTCTAGGTGTGTGTACCTCACTTGTCTTACTGTACCCCTTATAGACCTGTCTGTTG
>NW_006408523.1:27921158-27922634 GCF_000296735.1 Chrysochloris asiatica | reverse complement strand
TCTTTCTGCCATGGAACAGCTGGTAGTTTCAAACTGCTGACCTTGGCTTCTAGGGAGCATTCTGGCTTTATTTCTTCCCAACCATATTTATTTGGTTTTCTAGCTAACCATGGCAGTTTTAATATTCTTCTCCAAAACCTTAACTCAAGTGCATCAATTCTTGTAATGTCTTCTTTATTCATTGTCCATCTTTCACATGCATATGAGGCTATTTAATATACTGTGGCTTGTATTAGGCATACCTTAGCCCTCAAACTGACAACTTTACTCTTGAACACTTTAATTAGCAATACTAGTCAGAATATAATTATCTGAAGCTGGTTTTCAGATTCTGTGAAGACCCCACTGTTTCATGTTTACATTTTCTCTTAGACTGTACCTAGACAGGTAATTTCCAGGTACCCACCACCACCACCTCATGACCGGATGCCAGTGGTGATGATCCTCATGTGTTGTTGAGTTGATTCCGATGCATAGGGATCTTGTATAGTATTTCTGAGGCTGTAAATCTTTACGGAAACAGAAAGCTTCATCTTTCTCCCCCAGAGAGAAAAGCTGGTAGATTTAAGCTGCTGAACTTGAGGTTATAAGTCCAACTCTTAACCCACTATGCTATCAGTGTTCCTTCATGGCTAATTTTTATTAGGTCCTTAAATCCTTTTACCTTCTCCTAATCAGAAGAACCGGTGTGGCGCTGTGGGATAAACCACTGGACCACAAGGTCATTTTGAACCACAAGGTCAGTGGTTCAAACTCACCAGTAGCTCATTGGAAACCCTATACAGGGTTGTCATGAATCAAAACTGACTTGACAGCACTTACAAGCAGCAACAACCATCAAAAGTCCTAGTGTGTCCTGTAGGATAAGCATTGTACATCTAACCACAAAGTCTGGGTTTCAAACTCATCAGCCACTCCTCAGAAACTCTATAAGTGGTTACTATAAATCAGAACCAACTTAACAGCAACAACAATAGATCAGTAGTCCACCACTTTTTGTTTGTCTTACTGTAGTGGTTTGTGTGTTGTTATGCTGGAAGATATGGGACCAATAAGCAGCCTCATGACAAAAGAAAACATTGAACTTGTCAGGGGTTTTATTTTGCTTGGGTCAAAAATCAATGTCCATTGAAGCAGCAGTCAAAAAACCAAAGACACAATGCATTGAGCAAATCAGCAAGCAGCTCTTTAAATTGTTAAAAAGGAAATCAATCCTTTAGTTGACTAAGGAATGTCTGACTCAAGCCATTGTATTTTCAATTGTTTCATATGTATATGAAAGCTAGACAAAAAAGGAGACTGAAGAATAATTGACACATTTTTTAAGTATGGTGTTGGTAAAAATATTCAGACTACCATGAATAGTCAGAAGAATGAAGTGAGGATGTTGAGTATTCATTTTGCTTACTTTTAACATGTTATCTGAAGGGACACATCTTTGCATAAAGATATTGTATTTGATAAAGTAGAAGGTCA
>NW_006408523.1:27895647-27919928 GCF_000296735.1 Chrysochloris asiatica | reverse complement strand
TTGGTGCAGTGGAGATATGGTGAAAAGGAAGAAAGCCTACAATGAGATAGATTGGCACAGTGGCAGCAGCCTTGGGCTCAAGCTTAGCCATGATGGTGAGGATGGCACAGGACCTGGCAGTGTTTTGCTCTGCTGTCCAAAAAGTTACTATGGGTCAGAACTCTGTGGCACCTAACAAAAACAAAAATTGTTCATGCTTGCCTGACTTTAATTTTAGTTTTCCACTACTTTTTATTTCTGTCTTTAATTATTCTGCCTTAAGCTTAATTTTGCATATTCAACTAAATATTTAGAATTTTTATTCAGGTGACCTGCATGGATCTCAAACTCTACATGTGTAAAGCAGGAATGTGTGACAAACATAGGCACATGCCCATGGAGACATTCTCTCTCTCCTTTAAATTGCTGTAAAGGCTTTTCTTAACCAACAATCGAAAGTAGCCATTCTTACTAAACTGGTTTCCATTTATTAATCTGTATTTGTATTTTTCATATCACTTATCACTCTATGAAATTACCTTTCATTTGTATGTGTATGTATTTGTTTCTGTTTCTCATAATACAATAAATACGAAATGATGAGAGTTTTTCATTTTATTTCCATTGCCTATAACTGATTACACACAATAACAACTACAGAGCATATTATGGCACTTAGAAGGCACTCAATAGTTATATGTAGATTACATACATTACACTCTGATTGCAAACTACAACTATACAAAATTCTTTATGTTAGCTCAATCCGGTATGCATGTCATATCTGTGGGCCAGTTATTTATTTTCTATGAAAAAACCTGCCCCTTGAGTTCAGAGCCTATCTGTTTTGCATTTTGATTAGTCAAAACCTAAGAATAAGTGAACAAATGAATAAATAAATAAGCAAGTAAATTTGTCCTGTCAAAAACAAACATGTCTGACAACAGTAAAACCAATTAGTTAAGCAATATGAAACAAATAGGAGCTGTTATTGTTATATATGAACAGGTATTTTATCAATGGTTAGTCTCAATAGACTGTGGTAGGTATGACTGTTCTGAAGCTAGAAAGAGAAAATTCTAGTTGGGCCACTATGATTTTGTTGTTGCTGTTAAGTGCTGTCCAGTCAGTTCTAACCCATAGTGACCTTGTATAGGGTTTCTGAGGAGCGACTGGTCAGCTTGAACCACTGACTTTGCCATTTAAACTGTCTTCGAAGTCCAGCCCATTTTCCCAAAGAACCACACCAGGACCCCGCGCCACTATGATATTGTTGTTGTTAAGTGCCGTCGAGTTGATTCTTACACATAATGACCCTGTATAGGGTTTCTAAAGAGCAGTTGGTGAGCTTGAACCACAGACCTTGCAGTTCAAATGACTTGGTAGTCTGATGCATTAGCCGACAGTGCCACACCAGGACTACATGATCACTATGATGTTGTTGTTGTTGTTATGGGCCGTGGAGTCAGTTCTGACTCATAGTGACCCTGTACAGGGTTTCCAAAGCTGTAAATCTTTACGGGAGCAGAAAGTCTCATCTTTCTCCAGTGGAAGCACTAGTAGTTTCGAACTGCTGACCCTGAGATTCCTAGCCTGATTCCTAACCACTATTTAACCCTAGAAACTTTCTGTCTGTTCCTCTTGGTATCCAAATGCATTTGTATATCCAACGGCTCTTTTCCTCATTCTTTTCCATCTATGGAAAGCAAAACTTCCTGAGCAAACATTCAGGACTTAAAATCCAGAAGAGCATCCTTCAACTGATGCCTCTCAGTTGTTAAGTGCAGTTGCGTGGGTTCTGACTCCTAGAATCCTGTATAGGTTTTTATGAGGAGTTGCTGGTGTATTTGACCTTTGGGTCTAGTGTTTACCCTACAGCTCTACAGCAGTACTCCAATGACTGTCAGGTGTTACTCTAACATCACTCCAGCTCCTTGTCTGCCGTCTGTGATGATTTTTCCTAGTTTGTCCCCATAGCATTAAGTTCCAGCTGCCCACAAAATTAGTGGCCAATGATGTATGGGCTGTACTGATGCTCTTTTAGTACTTTTGTTCTTGTTGTTAAGTGCCGTCGAGTCAATTCTGACCAATAGCAACCCTGTAAAGGGTTTCCAAGGAGTGACTAGTGAGCTTGAACCACGGTCCTTGCAGCCCAAATAGTTTTGCAATCTGATGCAGTAACCCACAGTGCCCTTAATCCCCTACAAGTGTTACCTGCATTTCTGAAGTATAAGATTGGTTGACTGTAATCCCAGTTTTAGGGCCTTCCATGTAGAAACTCTATAATTTTGGATAAAATAATTATCTTACATTTGCTCCTATCTGTTCATCTGTAAAAAAAAAAATGCAGATAGCAATTATTTCTCTCACCATGTTGCTGTAAAGTTTAAATGAGCACTTAGGATAGAGTCCTGATGTGGCACTGCAGGATAAAGCATAGGACTGCAAGGTCAATTTGAACCACAAGGACAATGGTTCAAATTGACCAGAAGTTCCTAGGAAACCCTATACAAGGTCACTATGAATTGGAACTAACTCAACAACACTTAACAACAACAGCAACAAATGTTATTATTGGCTTGATATTTCCTGATTTTACTAAGGTGCCCAGTGTTCTGCATATATTTTCTTCACAATCTTTACAATGACCAGAGGCTCATCCTTGAAGGGGTAAAGTCATATTCCTGAAGGTGCAGAGCAGATATGAAAAATTAATCTGTGTCTGTGGCAGTCCAAAATGTAGATTCCTACATGAAAATTTGTGCCATTATTTCTTATTTCATATTGATACTAGTAAAGTACTTACATATTTACTTTTTAATTGATGGATATCTGATAGATTGTCACAGGAAGGCTACATCTGATATAAATTTTAGAAAGCTGGTTTTGAATTTTAGTCTACTCAAGATTCATTAGAGGACTTTTAAAATGTAGATTTCTATCTCACATCTAAAAATGTCTATTCAGATATATATTTCTTAATGGTACAAAGAATGCATTAAGAAATGTGTGTAGTGCTAATGATTAGAAAATAGATATTCCCTAACCATAGAATGCCAAATACTAGGATTATTTACATTAAAGATCCTAAATGGTAGAAAACTCCTGATTTAGGACACATTTTTACCATTGTTGTTAAGTGCCATCAAGTCAATTCTGCCTCATAGCAACCCTGTTTCCGAGGAGCAGCTGGTGAATCTAAACTGCCGACCTTGTGGTTCACAGTCCAGTGTTGATCCTACAGTGACACAATAAAACAACCCCAACTGTAAAAGGAGTAAACTAAACTGTGATAGAATTAGTAAGTTAAGGAGACCTCATTAGAATGAGACATTAGGACAACTTTTAAAGGATTTTAACTCACTGGGATCATTTGGATCTTTCACAAAGGAGGTTGTTTACCTTTACACCGAATAGGCCCTATGGTTTCAACTGCTATCATAATTAAGGATAAAGCACTTTTTAAGCACCTTGCTTGCAGTTGCCCCGTAGAATCAGTGGGAGGTTCAGTCATTGAACTTCAAGAATGCAAGGAGAAATAGCATTGACTAAGTAAGGCAGGATGTGACTTTGGGCTTTTCATTTCCTGTAATTTATGCAATTTTAGTGCTTAAATTGTAGCCTTAACATTTTCCCAATTGTAAGGAAGCATGCACCTGTTGCATTTCTTCCAGGATTTTCTTACAAAGCTATGTTTGTTAGAAAATGTTTTCATGCTCAGATTCTTTGATCACCTGTTTTGAAAATATCTCTGGATTTTCTTGGAGAGTGATACACTTGTTTTCTTTTACTGGTAAGTGATTGAGATGTTGCAGGGACTTCTATTTCTATAAGGAATGTGTTTCTCCTACAATAAAAACAGCAAATGGCTATATGATTTAAATGGTAACTTTGTACCAGTATATAGTTTTGTAATCCTTAAAATTTAAAAAAAAAAAAAAAAAAAAGGTTAATGAAAGAAAACAAGAAAAGCAACTAATGTAGTGAGACTCTCATGTACTTTCCAACCAAATCAACAAATGGATTTTAAATCTATTCATGCTCTCCCCAAGCCCCTGCTTTTCTCTTGCAGTTGGCTACTAGGGTGTTTCAGTCGAACAATAACTGGACTATGCAGTCTGACAATTGTTTTCTTCCTTGATGAACCAAAATAATGTTTAGATTCCTGACTGAGTCACCAAATTCCTACACTGAATGGAAATATTAAGACATGTAGAATAGAATAAAATAAGTGAATTTGGAAGTACTGGAGGATATATGAATTACTATTATATCCTGTTATGTAAGGTAATGATGTTTGCCACTAAAAATACTTAATTTTGAAACTATGCAAGTACTGTATATTACTCTTAATATGTTTTAATTGATCAATGATCACTTATCAAGTTTCTAAAGTTGACTGTTTATATCCATTAATAATCTGTACTTTAGAGAAATATAATTTACGGAACAGAAGACAACAACTTGATTGCATTTTTGTTACACAATATATTTACAAAGCATCAGTTAATAAATAATATTTTATTTATCTTATACTTTTGAATCACTGTAGGCTTAGGTTTTACTCTAATGCTGGCATGTGATAAAATTTTATAATTAGGTTCATTTTGATTTGTCAGTAACTTAACCTTTGGATACAGAACAAGAATGAACTATCTTGAAAATAAAATATGGAAAAAAATAAAATGTCATAAGCAATGCTTATTGTTATTTCTATGGCCAATATAGATTTTATATTCATTCCTATACTTTGATTGTTAATTAAACCGAATATACAATAGATAAAGAACTTTTTATTTACAAAAGAGTCTTGACCTACTTTTAAAACAATAGTTTCTCAAAAGTGATCCCAATAGATCTTATGCCGGTTACTCAGAACTGTGTAAGGGTAAAAAGAGGAGGATGAAAGGTGGTACTTAAATGTGGTACTTTGGGGATTTGAGGCAAAAGAGCTAAAATTAAACTGACAAAGTAGTGAGCATTTTACCGTGGGCATGGTAATGACTAGATCTAATATTTTTATTTCTGTTACAATTCCAAATTGATATTTGTTACTTTTTGGGTGCAGAGAGAGATAGAATTAATATAAATGCTCAGGGAAAGGCAATCAGTAATTATCCACTTAGTGTTTATTTTGTGAAATACTGAGGGGTGTAAGAAGATTTTCTATTATTAAAGAAAACTTTATAATCAGAATTTCTCATTGGAACTTAAGAGTAGGAAGACTAGAAAGGACATACCTGCACTTAAATTTAATGTTGTTCTATACGCATGGGGTGGTGGCTATATCTTTGCTGATCATATTAGTTCATTCTTTGCTGACCATAGTATCAAAGTTCAAATCTTTCTAAACTGCAAACTATAAAACTACATCAACTGATAAAAAGTGAAACTGATCAGACATTTTCTTCAGGATCCCTAGAAAAGACCAAATTATCCTCATGTTCTTCTGCCAAATAAGATTTACAGAAATGTGGACATGAGACTGATAGGTAGTTTTAATTATTACAAACCTTAAACATTATTTCAATAATTAGTTGCAGTGTCACAGATTGTCCCAGCAATTTCATGGAAAAAAAAGTGAAGTTGTGTATTGCACACATGTGAGAACCCACAATGTATACATGTATCATGTTCTGGGCCACATATTATGGGTTTGTAGATGAAGGTGACATAATACTCACCTTTGAGAAGGTTTTATAGATTGATGTTAGAGAACAAAGGCTCCCTTTTCACTTCTAAATGTAAGCTTTGTCTCATTTATTTTCTTTTTCCCTCCTCTTCTTCTATACCATCCTGTTTTTCTTTGTCTCTTCCCTCTGCTTTGCTTCTTTCTGCATATTATTTCCATCTGTTTATCAGAATTACCCTTTGTATCTCAATTTATCCTTAGTATCACAATTCAAGCTACAAAACTGAAAGAGAAGAATACACTTGGCATTCTCAAACTGATAGAACTGAAACCAAAAAAAAAAAAAAAAAATCAAACCTCAAGTTCAATACTGAAGAATTTGATGGACAAAATATTGAAGGATTCAGGAAAAAAAGGAATACATAGATTGATTGTAAAAAAAAATAAATGGTCGATCTTTAACCATTTCAGGAAGTAGAATGTGATTTAAAAAAAAAAAAATTGATGGTATTAAAGGAAGAAGCTTGGTCTGCACTGAAGTCAATGGAGGAAAACAAGATTCCAGGAACTGACCGAGTACCTTTGAGATGTTTCAATAAACAGATGCAATGCTTGTAGTGCTCAATCATGGATGGTGAGAAATTTGAAGAGAACTTCTTGGTCAATTGAGTGAAAGAAATATATATCTGCACACATTTCACAAAAGTGAGCTGATGGAAAACAAAAATAACCTAATAATATCTTTAATATACGTACAAGTAAAATTCACAGAAGATAATTCAAAAACTGTTGTAATAGGACATAGACAGGGAACTCTCAGAAATTCATGCTCGATTTAGAAGATTATATGGCACAAGAGATACCATTGCTGATGTTAGATGGATCTTGGTGGAAAGCAGGAAACACCCGAAAGGTGTTAATCAGTGTTTTATTGATTATGTGAAGACATTTGATTGTCTGGATCATAACAAATTATGGCTAACACTGTGAAAAATGGAAATCCCAAACACTTAATTGTGTTTGTATGAAACATATACAAGTACATAGATCAAGGCACATGGAATATGTATGAGTACATAAAACAGCTCTAGGGGATACTATATGGCTAAAAATCAGGAAAGGTGTGTGCCACATTACTTCCTTTCAAAATGCTTACTCAATTTGTATGCTGAAAAGCTAATCTAAGAAACTGAACGATGTGAAGAAGAACGAGGCATCAGGATAGGAGGAAGACTTGTACTATCTTCACTATTGTTAAGCTTGTTGTTAAGCCTGAGCCATTGCTGCTGCCACTGTGCCAATCCATCTCATTGAGGGTCTTTCTCTTTTTCAATGACTGTGAACTTTTCCTAGCATGATGTTGTTCTCCAGAAACTGATCCCTTTGGATAGTATTTTTGAAGTATGAGAAATATAGTCTGGTTATCTTGGCTTCTAAGGATCATTCTGGCTGCACTTCATCTGTGATAGATATGTTTGTTCTAGTAGTCCATGTGACTTTTAATATTCTTCTCCAACACCATAACTCAAATGCATCAATTATTCCACAGTCTTTCTTATTCACTGTCTAAATTTCACATGCATACAAAGCTATTAAAATTACTATAGCTTGGATCAAGTGTACCGTAGTCCTCAAACTGACATCTTTGCTCATGAACACTTTAAAGAGGTCTTATAGAGCAGATTTGCCTAGTAAAATAGATTGTTTGATTTCTTGACTGCTGCTTCCATAAGTGTTGATAGTGACTCCAAACAAAATTAAGTCTTTGACACCTTCCGTCTTTCCTACATTTATCATGATGTTATTTATTGGTCCAGTGGTGAGTATTTTTGTTTTCTTTACATTGAAGTAAAGCCCACACTGAAGGCTGTGTTCGTTGTTCTTCATCAGTAATTATTTTAAGTTCTCTTCACTTTCATCAAGCAAGGTTGTGTCATCTCAAACAAGGTTGTGTCATCTATATATTGCAGGTTGTTAATCTTGATGTCACGTTCCTTCTTTCAATACCAATGCCACAGTTTTCTTCATATAATTCAGTTCTTGGATTATTTGTTCAGAATACAGAATGAATAAGTATGATGAAAAACTACAATACTGGCACACACTTTTCCTAATTTTAAACCCCTCAGTGTTTCCTTGTTTTCTTTGAATGACTGCCTCTTCGTCTATGTAAGGGTTCCTCATGAGCACAAATAAGTATTCTGAAATACTCATCCTCCACAATGTTGTCTATATTTATCATGATCCACACAGTTGAAAGCCTTTGCATAGTCACTAAAGCACAGGTAAATATCTTTCAGGATTTTCTACTTTCAGTCATGGTATTCTGACATCAGAAACCATATCCCTTGTTCTGTGTTTTCTCTAAATCTAGCTTGAACCTCTAGCAGTTCCCTGTCTGTAATATATTTATTTTTGAATATATATTTAGCAAAAATTCATTTGTGTGTGATATTAATGATATTGTCCTATGATTTTCACATTTTATTGGGTCCCCGCTCTTTGTGATTGGCACAAATATGGATGTCTTCCAATCAGTTGGCCAGGTATCTGTCTTTCAAATTCCTTGACATAGATGAGTGTCTCCAATACCACCAATAGCTTCTATGCACCTTGGGCATCTTTCTTTAGTACCATCGGTGATGTATTTTGAAATGGCTGAACACTCACCATTTCTTTTTGGTACAGTAAATATGTGAATTTTGTCCATCTTTTTTTGATGATTTCTGCATCATTCAACATTTTGCCCATAGAATCCTTCAGTATTACAACTTGAGGCTAATACTTTTTCTTCAGTTATTTTAGTTTGAGAAATGCTGAGGGTGTTTTTCCCTTTGGGTTTTCTAACACCAGGTATTTGAACATTTCATTATAATATGACTGTCTTCTCCAGCTGCCCTTTGAAAATTTCTCTTCAGATCTTTTACTTCCTCATTTCTTCACTTGCTTTAGCATCTCTAAGCAGATGAGCAAGTTTCAATATCTCTTCTGACATCATTTTGGTCTTTCCTTTTTTCTTGTTTTCTTAATGGCCTTTTGCTTTCTTCTTATCTGATGTTCTTGCCATCATTCCTCAAGTCTTTCTTCTCTTCCATCATTAGTGTCTGATGCATCAATTTTGTGGGATATGTTCAAGGTCAAAATGTGGCTCAACTGGACTTGTTTCAAATTTTTTCAGCCTCAGCTTGAACTTCCATATGAGCAAATGATGATCTGTTCTACAGTCTGCTCCTGGCCTTGTTTTGGCTGATGATATGGAGTTTTTCCATTGTCTGTTTCCTCAGATGTAGTCAATTTGATTTCAGTGTATTCTATCTGGTGAGTTCCATGTGTATAGTCATCTTCTATGTTTTTTCAAAAAGGTAATTTTAGTGATCAAGTCGTTGGTCTTCCAAAATTCTATCATATACCCCCAGCATGGTTTCTATCACCAAGGCAGTATTTTCAAACTACTGTTCCAACCTTGGCATTTCAATTACTGGTAGTTACAAATATGCCTTGATTGTATGTTTGATCAATTATAGACTGAAGTGTTGGTAATATTCTTCAAATTCATCATCACTAGCTTTAGTGATTGATGCATATATTTGAATAACAGTGGTATTAATTGATGTTCCTTGTAGGTGTATGGATTTTATCCTATTACAGACAGCATTATACTTCAGGATAGATAATGAAATGTTCTTTATTATGATGAATGGAACACCATTCCTATTTAGTTTGTCATTCCAGGAATAATAAGTCACGTGATTGTAAGATTCAAAATGGCCAATATCAGCCAGTTATAAGCCAGTTATAGCTCACTAATGCCTAGGCTATAGATCTTTCAAAGTTCATTTCATTTTTGACAACTTCCAACTTAAGTCATATTTTGAGTGCCTTCCAACCAGAGGGGTTCATCATCTGGCACTATATCTGACAATATTCTGGTGCTATTGATCATGCTTCAATAGTCAATACGATCTGGTGCTATCTGACCGTGTTCCACTCAGAAGTAGTTTGCCTCTTCTTCTTCCTAGTTTCTCTTTGTCTGGCAGATCAGCTGAAACCTGTCCACCATGGGTAATCCTTCCGGCATTTAAAATACCAGTGGCATAGCTTCCAGTACCACAGCCAACAGTTCAGCTGCTACAATAGGAGAAAATGACAGACACATTTTCAAAAGCAATCAACAGAGATGGGAAGAGGCAAAGAAAACAAAAATATTTAAAAATGAAAAAAACGGCATAAATCTTTATATTTGAAAATTCTCATATAATAAGAAGGGTAACGTTTGAGACTAATTTGCATTGATAAGAAAGTAAACTCAGAAATTAAAAATAATAAATATAAAAGCAGAAAAGTTATTAGGATGAAAAGTGAAAATACAGAGCAGCAACTAGCTGGATTCAGATGTACTACCAACCACACAAATATGAATAATATCACTCAAGTGATGAGCAAAATAATTTGAATCTAGAACTCAATAATAATCTGTATTTTCTTTCATGAGTGAAGGTGAAATAAAAACATTATTGACATCAACTACTGCAAATGTTTATTGCTCAGGGACCCACTATTATTGAAGTATGTTTTTGTTACTGTTAGGTGCCATAGAATCAATTCTGAGTCATAGTGAGTCTATGCGCAACAGAATGAAAAATTGCCCATTCCTGAGTCATCCCCACAATTGTTACATTTGAGCCCATTGTTGTTGCCAATGTGTCAATCTATCTCATTGATATCTTCCATTTTTTAAAGAGCATTCTGGTTGCACTTCTTTCAAGACAGATTTGTTTGTTCTTCTGTTGGTTCAAGGTATTTTCAATAGTCTGTTCCAACACTGTAATTCAAATACGTCAATTCTTCTATGGTCTTCCTTATTCATTGTCCAACTTTTACATGCATATGAGGCAATTGAGAACATCATAGTTTCTGTTGAGCACCTTAGTCCTCAAAGTGATCTCTTTGCTCTTGAACACTTTAAAGAAATCTTGTGCAGCAGATGTGCCTAATACAATGTGTCATTTTATTTCTTGTCTGCTGTGAATCCAAACAAATGAAATCTTTGAAAACATCAATCATTTTTCCATTTTAATGATGTTATTTATTAGTCCAGTAGTGAGGATATTTGTTTTCTTTGCATTGAGTTGCAATCCATACTAAAGGTTGTTGTCTTTGATCTTCATCATTAAGTATTTTAAGTTCTTTTCACTTCCAGCAAGTATCTGGACATTGCAGGTTGTTAATGTCTCTTCCTCTGGTCCTGAAACCACTTTCTTCTTCATATAGCCAGCTTCTCATATTATTTTCCTAGCATAAAGACTGAATATGTATGGTGAAAGGACACAACCCTGGCACACAACTTTCCCGATTTTAAGCCATTCATTGTCTCCTTGTTCTATTCAACCAACTGCCTCTTGTTGTATGTGCAGTTTCTTCTTGAGTACAATTAATGTGTTCTGGAACATTTATTTTTCTCAATGTTATCCATAGTTTGTCATGATCCACACAGTTAAAAGCATTTGCATATTCAATAAAGCACAAGTAAACATCTTTCTGGTATTCTCTGCTTTCAACCAAGGTCCATCAGACATCAGCATTCATATCCCTAGTTCCATGTCCTTTTGAACAGAGAGCCAAAATATGACCTTGAAGAGATCCAACCTGAATTTATAGATCATCACAAGAACAGCCTTGATGCATTAGACACTAATGACAACAGACCAGAAGACTTGTGGAATGACAACAAGAATATCATGCAGGAAGAAATCAAAAGGTTATTAAGAAGACAAGAAAGAAGGAAAAGTTCAAAGTGCTTGCTCTCCAGCACAGCAATGCTAAAGCAAATGGAAGAAATGAAGACTTGGACATATTACATATAGCTGTAAACCAGGCAGGTGTTTTCTCTTCCTTAGTCAACTAATTATAAGGAACTCCCCATGATGCCCTATGTGCTGGGAGAAGGATGATATTGTGACAGGATGAGAACCATGAACATTTGGACATCTTCTTTTTAAGTTTTTATTGTGAACTGAGTGATTGTTTACATGGGAGAACATCAGCTTTACAACATCGTTTTATTGCAATGATTACAATCTTCTCCATGCATCAGCATTCAACGGTATTTGCTTCCATTTCCCGGTTTTTGTTTTTGTTTTGGGTGGGGGTGGGGGATGTATACGAAAACACTCAGGACTTTTTAATAATTAAAGAACCAAAGGGCACATTCTGCAAGCCTGCCTCCTGGCTGTGTGTATCTTCTTTAGACAAACTTACTTGTGCCTTCAAGTCCTGCTCAAACCCTATTGTGTATTTAATAATGGAGTGAGTGCTGCTCTACACCTCCAACTTTATGATTCTGTGAACAAGGTAACACTAAGTTCATGATGGGAAGCTCAGGCCACATAGTGACTTAGTGGTACATGGTTACGTATATTCAGTCTCTACTAAGACCCACTATCAAGCAAAAAGTTGTTTGTTTGTTTTTTCTCAAAAGGGGAGTTATTATCTAAAGAATATGGTACAGCTTTACTCCCAAACCCTAAAGGTATACATTGTGATTCACCAATGGGACCCTGCCAAATACTCCAAACAGTATCTCTATCTGCCAGTGACATTTCAATGACTATTGGATCAGGTGGATTATAAGGCCCAACTGGCACTGTGGCTTGTACAGCAGCATGGACTTGTTGCAGAGTTCTGATCTCCACTCCAACCTAGCAGCTGTCAAAGTCACATTATAAGCAGGCTGGGGTAGCACACCAAAACCAAGCATGTGGGGCCTCCAAAACCCAGAGTCCAATAAGGCATTGTGCCTCCCTTTTAGGTGTAGGAGTGGCCCGATGCAACAATTTATCCTTCATTTTAGAAGAAATGTCTTGACATACTTAAGACTACTGGACCTTAGACATTTCCCTGAGATGGAAGGTATCTGAATTTTTGTTGGATTGATATTCCATCTGCTAGCACACAAATGTCTCACAAGTTCATCTAGAAGTATTGATACTTCTTCCTTCCACTATGTCTAAGCTGTATAATGTCATCATTGTAATGGACCAATGTGACATCAAGTTTCCTATGGACTAAATTATGATGTTGTTGTTGTTACGTACTATAGAGTCAAGGGCAAGACAATTGATAGACCTCTGAATTAAGACAGTGAAGGTGTATTACTAACTTTGTTATTTGAAGGCAAACTGCACAGAATTAAGAAAAAAGACACTGGTCAGATCAATAACTGCATACCAACTACCAGGAGAAAGAAATCAAACCACTTCTGAAACAGCACCTGCAGCTGGCATCACTACTTGGTTATGTTTATGACAATCCACTGTCATTCTGAAAAATCCATCTGTTTTTTGCATAGGTGGCTCAGTGAGTTGAATGGAGATATGGTGGGATCCTTCAAGTTCCTGATGGCAGCATCATTTCTTCAATCCCTCCAGAAATGCAGTATTGCTTTTGGCTCACTTATTTCCTAGATAGGAGCAGTTCTAATGGCTTCCACTTCCACACACACCCCCCCTCCCCACACTATTACAGTCCTTATTCCACGTGTCAGGAATCCATTGTAGGAGTTCTGTCAGTTGCTCAATATATGCATTCTGTTGCTTGGGAAATCACTACAAAGGGTTTGGAGTCCACTGGATCCACTGTGTCATTTAGCATTCCCTAAATGACCTGACCTACATATGCCTGCCGTACATATTTCAGTTGTATTATCAGGATGTACCAGTCCTTGGAGAAGGACATCATGCTTGGTAAAGTGGAGGGTGAGTGAAAAAGAGGAAGAATTCCAACATGATGGGTTAGCATAGTAGCAGCAGTAATGGGCTCAAGTGTAGCAATGATTGTGAGGTTGGTGCAGGACCCTACAGTATTTTGATTTGCTGTGCATAAGGCCGCTATGAGTTGGTACCAACTTGACGACACTTAACAACAACAACAGCACATATGCTCCTATTTTAACAGTGGTATTTTTAGTCTCCTTGAATTAGTTTCAGACCAAAGCCAGTGCCCAGCAGTTCCAAGAACTCTGATTATTTATTTTTCTCAATGAACAGTCACTCTCATAGAAAGCTGTAGATCCCTTTGGGGAAGGCTGAAAGAAAGATTAACAGTAAAAATTTTGGCTGTGCAGTGGAATTATTCCTCAAAGAGACCTGGCCTCCTGTTCTTTCAAGGGGTTTTGGTTCTGTAAACTCACTCATGTCTGGGAATGGATTGAGACGTTATGACTGTCTATTAGATGATTAAAGTAAGACTACCATTCACTTGAGTTAGAATTCTTCTGCTTGTACAGATCAAGGAAAAGTTAGTGGATTTCCCATTTATTTAATTCCTAGGGACACCACAACAAACAAGACAATGTCATAATTGCATATGAATCAGGCTATTCTGATGACGGCTTTGACTATGTTGTCATTTATGGTAACTATGTCCATTTTGCCTTTGGCAATTAATTGCCTCTACTTGATGCCTACTACCCATTGGAGTTAGGTGGCATCATTCAGTGAGGGTATTTTTCATTGTCAAATCTGACTTGCATAAAATAGTAATCGCAGCAGTTTTTAAGGATGCTTGGGTTTCTTTCACAAATTATCCTTACCATGACGTAAAGGATATATCCTCTAAGAAGGACAGTGGGTTCAACCTGATGAATGTACTCTAATATGCCAATTTCCCAAAGCCTTTGGATATCTTCTTACATGGTATAACATGGCAAGTCTGACATTTCAACTTGATTTGATGTAGATCATTACGTAATTCATGCTTCAACAGACCAATCAAATAAGTTGTTAGATCCTTTTATAATCTGTCATGCTAAAATATTGAATAGAGCCTGTGCTTTGTGGGTCTATATCAATAAATTCAGACTGGTACAACTTTATTTTCCTTATACCATTATTCCATATCCTTAGTAATAGTCATTCCTACACACATTCTGCAGGTTTCTATTTGTATTTAGTAGAAAAATCAAGCAGTTTTTATTTTGTTTTATTTGTTTTGGAGTGTAGTGTACTTCCTCCTGGGTCACACTTTGTACTTTGCCTATTGTAGCTCACTGGGATTGGAATCAAGACCTAGGTCTATGAGCAAAAATAGGTGGTTGGATGGGTCCTGGGGACATTCAACAAAGTCTTGCAAGGCATTTACCTCAACTGATGCCTTAGACGATACACCAAACAAAGTTGGGTTAACCTCATCAAATGGAAGTGAGAGGGCAAATGATTGTACTGGGTTGGGTGGCTTAGCAGACAAAGATGGAGTAATCTCTTGAAAACCAATTAAGAAAACTCAATTTTGTTCCTCTAAACCCAATCTCATTACCAAATGTCTTAGGCCGAGTTCTTTGTAGGAGCAAAATTAGTGAAGCATATATAAAGGATTCTCCTAACTCAGTGGTTTTGGGGTTGATGAATCTAAAATCAAAAGGTCAGAAGGCACAGAGGTCAAGAACTAGAGGTCAGAGGATTCTGGGTTGATGAAAGATCAGGAGAGGGTGACCTTTCCCATAACATCCATATGTATTGTATGCTAGTGACATCCCAAGGGATTTCCCTTTTCAACTGATTGACGGCTGACATCAGCTCACAGAATGGAGGATGATTGCATAATATCTGCCAAACCACTGAGAGTCATCACATAACCAATTTGATACATAACCTTAACAAACAGAACACTGTAAAATTGCTAGACCAGAAGGTCAATAGATAAATGATGATTCAAAAACCTTAATCTAGAGTTAAGAGCTGGAATTAAGGATTTTGATGCAGTGTGATAAGAACTGAGCCATAAGGGTTTGAACCACAAGGTTGGAGATTCAAACTCACCAGGCACCACTTGAAATCCTATACAGGTCATTATGAGTCAGAACCAACTGGACAGCATTTAACAACAGAAAATTGGCAGGAATTTTGTGTAGAATTTAGGATTGTGGTTTACACTCAATCCTAGATTATAAAATGTATCAACTACTTTATTATTAACATCTCAATTTCAGAAAAATTATCAAATACAGTAAAATAGGGAAAAGATTTAAATAACTTAGTTTTTAAATGAAACATTAAATGTTTTAATTTGTTGTTATTGTTAGGTGACTCATAGTGACCTTATGCACAGCAGAACGAAACACTGCCCATTCCTGGAACAACTTCACAATTGTTGCCACACTTGAGCCTATTGATCCTGCCACTCTACCAATCCATCTCACTGGGGGTTTTCCTTTCATTCTCGGACCCTCCACCTTACCAAATATGATATCCTTCTCCAGCAACTGATCCCTCCAGACAGTATATCCAAAGTATGAGAGATTAAGTTTGACCATCTTGGCCTCCAAGGAGCACTCTGGCTGCACTTCTTCCAACACAGATCTGTTTTTTGTTGTTTTTTTTTTTTGGCAGACCATGGCACTTTCAATATTCCTCTCCAACATCATAACTCAAAAGCACCAATTCTTCTGTGATCTTCCTTATTCACTGTCCAGCTTTCACATGCATATGAGGTTATTGAAAATTCTATGGCTTGGGTTAGGCACACCTTACTCATCAAGCTGACATCTTTGCTCTTTAACACCCCAAAAAGGTCTTGTGCAGCAGATTTTCCTAATGCAATATGTATGCAAAATAGGAAAAAGGCTATATAAGGACATTTCAGAAGACTTTTAAATGTGGGAAATTCATATGTAATATCATTCCATCACGATTATGGGGGAAAATAAATAACCATGCCCAGAAGGTTGCTTTGAGCATCTGCAAATAGTTTTGATATATCTGTTTTCTTTTGTGGTAAATCTTATGAAATAATAACTGTATGCTTATTTTTAAGACAATTTGATACAATTTCTTTTGAAAATTCACAGTACTTCAGTAGAAATTTTAAATAAAGCTACTAATGAAGAATAAATTCAGCTATGTGCATATGTGTTTGTATGTGTCAATGTTTTATAACTAACCTGATTTCTTCACACAACGAAAAATATTATGTTGAGAGGAACTAGAAAATAGACAAGCTGCCAACATTGTTGACAATAAGAATTGTGATGTCTCTATGTATCAGACATAATGAAGTAGTTAAAAAGAATTGCTTTGAACAGTAGATACCAGTATATATAGATTTGAAATAATAGTGTTCAGTGACATAATAATGCTGCAGAATGGATACAAAGACAATTATTCTATTTAAGAAAAATTTAAAACATATACCAAGAATAACATATTGTAATTGGGTGAACATATTATGTTATAAAGAGGAAATTAGTAACCCAGAAGGATATATTACATACACATGAGAAGAGTTGCCTTGGGAATAGAGGATAAAATAAAGACATGGACTTGTGCTGGTTGTCAAAAGAGATGATGATTTTATGAGTACTATTTCTTTTATTTAAATATTTAGGAAGTAAAACAAAATAAAAACAGCTGTTTTAATGGTGAAGATGACTCAGTACATTTATGCCTGACTGTCCCTCTTCTAGACAAACATATAACAATGCCAGAGGAAGACTAAGCCTACAAAAATGTTAATGAGCATTGATAGTAAAATGAATATATCTGAGGACTACAAACATAACAACAAAAATTGTGAGTAGGCTGTACTTTTTCTGGATTTCTGATACAGCAATATTATTATAATGGAGATAAGAATTTTTTTCTTGAGGTAGACACTGACCCAGATCCACTTAGAAAGCCAGAGACTATTGCTGGATTTCTCAATGTATGAAAAGGCAGTAAAGTAAAAAAACAAAAAATACTGAGGCTGAATTCCTCTTAGAAATATACTTGTGGATCTAGAGAAGGGAAAGAAAACAACACATACAGATCTTGAGGCAAGGAACCAAGCAAATATTCAATACCGTTACTGATGTGCCAAAGTCTAAGATAGCCAGACATACACCTGTAATTAAACAGAGCTTTGTCTCGTATTTGATGTAACATGGGAGGCTATTCACCGTGTAAGCAATAGGAAGGCTGGATGTTTTAGAAAAAAAATGTGGTAGATCTCACTTGATACAAAGTTTGGGTTACTTTAGGTGAATTAAATGCATGGTCAATGAAATGTCTGTTTTGGAGTGTGAGTTATCAGAAAGAAGGGATAATCTAGGGACCAGATATCTAAATGATTTTTTTCTAAGGTGTTGTCTTAGTTATCTAGTGCTGCTATAAAAGGAGTAACATAAGTGCGTGGCTTTAATAAACAGAACTTTATTCGGTTACAGTTTAGTATATTAGAAGTTTGAATTCAGGACACAAGCTAAAGAAGAAGGCTCTCTCTTGTCATTCGGCTTCCCCTGGTTCTAGAAAGCTCACACCCTCGGTCTAAACAAGACACTCTACTCCCACCTCTTCATTATTGGTGGTATTGAGGTCCTTTTCTCTTTGCTTTGTTGTTGTTGCTAAGAGTCATCAAGTCTGTTCCAACTCATTGAGACTCTGTATATGTTTTCTGAGGAGCAGCTGGTGAGCTTGGACTGACGACCTTGTGGTTCAAACCAACTTTGAGATCCAGTGTTTTATTCTACAGCATGATACCAGTACTCCCTCTTTTCTTTAATATCTTGTAAAATAAAAAGCAATGCAGGCTACACCCAGGGAAACTCGCCTTATATGTGATTAGGGTGATGACCTGATTAAGGGTGCTGCATTGAGGAGTTCTGGTGTGGCACTGAAGAAAAAGCACTGAACTTCTAACCGCATTGTTGGTGGTTCAAAGTTACCAGCAGCTCCTTTGAAACCCTATACAGGTTGCATTGAGTCAGAAATGACTCAAGGTTATTTAACAACAACATCCCACCTAATCCTCCTAACATTGATTGATTTATCATATCAGACCACCTCATTACATAACTGCCAAACCACGGAGAATCTTGGTCCATCCAAGTTGACACATATTTTAGGGCATGCAACTCAATTCTTGAGAGATCAAGTTCTCATGGAAAATAAGTAGTAAGCAACCAGGTACACTGGAAGGAGGGATGCCTGATCCCTCTTTCCCAGCTGTGGATGAATTGTATATTTGTTTTCATATTTTAGTTTCTTCTTATTCTCTAACAGTCATAGATAGTCTCATATGATGCTGATAGTCTGTGAAATTTTATTTTCATCAGGGGAGCATGACAGCATTTTGTTATTGTTGTTAAGTGCAGTCAAGTCGATTTCAACCTATAACAACCCTGGTAGCATAGTGGTTATGAATCGGGCTGCAAACCACAAGGTCAGCAGTTCGAAACTACCAGCTGCTTCGCGGGAGAAAGATGAGGTTTTCTGCTCCCGTAAAGATTTACAGCCTCAGAAACCGTGTTCAGGGTCACTATGGGTCAAAACCAACTCGACTCGACGGCACTTAACAACAACAACAGCATAGGGTTTCCAAGGAGAAGCTGCTGAGCTTGAATCACCAACCTTGAAATTCAAATTACTTTGCTGTTTGATGGATTAGCCCACAGCACCACACCAGGACTCATGACAGCCTAACTGGTGAGAAATAGACCTGATATTGCATGCGAGTTGTCAGAACTACACCTTTTCTTACTCATCACCACATGATAACAATGATATATAATGGTGTATTTTTGGTGGAGTTAGTGGAGGAACTGCCAAGCCATAAATTGGAGGGGCTGCACAAAGGATTAGTGAGGAAAATATAAATATAAATGTTCCACTTACGCAAAATATCTGGATAAATTGAAATTCTGAAATCCAATGCAAATATAAGGGAGGAACATAAGTCAACAATAACAAAAACATGTAATCCATCTTAATTTACTGGAAGATCCTGAATAGCCACTTTCAAATAAATAGGTATTAAGGGTCTTCAATGAAAGAATGAACTCAGTTCAAATTTTACAAATTTAAAAAGTTTTTAATTTAAAAGTTTAAAATTAAAAAATTACATAATGACATCAGTTGTCAACTTTAATCTCTTTTCCATTTATCTTGACGTTATGTATAGGTCCAGTGGTGAGGATTTTTATTTCATTTACATTGATGTACAACCCATACCAAAGGTCCTCACCACTGAGTTCATAAGTGACATCAAGATAAATGGAGAAAAGATTGAAGTGGTCAAAGACTTCATTTTTCTTGGATCAACCATCCACACTCATGGAAGCAGCAGTCAAGAAATCAAATGATATATTGCATTAAGTAAAAAAAAGTGCATCAAAGATGTCACTTTGAGGACTAAGGTGTGCCTGACTCAAGCCATGGTATTTTCAATAACCTCATATGCTTGTGAACACTGGACAGTGAATAAGGAAGACAGTAGAGGAATTGATGCATTTGAATTATGGTTTTGGAAGAGAATATTGAAAGTACCATGGATTGCTAAAATAATAAACCAATCTATGCTGGAGGAACTACAGCCAGAATGCTCTTTAAAAATCAGGATGGCCAGATTTCATCTCTTATAATTTGGATATACTGTCAGGAGGGACCAGTCTCTGGAGAAGGACATCATGTTTGGTAAAGCAGAGGGTCAGGGAAAAAGAAGAAGACTCCCAACAAGATGGATTGGCACAGCCACAGCAGCAATGGGCTCAAGGTAACAACTTGATGGTAACAGCCTGATGGCACCTAACAACAACTAACAACATCAGTTGTCAAATCCAAATACAGAAGAGATTTGCTTTGTTATTCTTCATATATTCTGTTATTCTGTGCTTTTAAAATTTCTCAAAAACTTTTTCTGAAAACATTACTGGAATAATTGAGTATTCTGCATGTATTCTGTTGTTGTTAAGCCCCTTCAAGACAGTTCCGACTCATGACAATTCTGTTAGAGTTTTAAGGAGCAACTGGTATGTTTGAAACCTCAACCTTTTGTAGTTCAAACCAAACTTGTGGTGAGTGCTTATCTCCTAGCACCATACCAGGACTTTGTTGGTGTTGCTGTTAGGTGCCATCCAGTTGGTACTGACTCATAGTGACCTTAGGCACAGCAGAATGAAACACTGCCCGATCCTGGGCCAACCTCACTACTGTTGCCACGCTTGAGCCCATCGATGCTGCCACTTGGCCAATCCATCTCATTAGGGGTCTTCCTCTTTTTCTCTTACCTTCCACCTTACCAAACATGATACCCTTCTCCAGCAACTGGTCCCTCCTGACAATATATCCAAAATATGAGAGACGAAGTTTGGCCATCTTGGCCTCCAAGGAGCACTCTGGCTGCACTTCTTCCAAAATGGATCTATTGGTTCTTTTGGCAGCCCATGGCACTTTCAATATTCTCCTCCAACACCATAACTCAAAAGCATCAATTCTTCTACAGTCTTCCTTATTCACTGTCCAGCTTTTGCATGTGTATGAGGTAATTGAAAATACCATGGCTTGGGTCAGGCGCACCTTAGTCCACAAGCTGACATCTTTGCTCTTCAACACTTTACAAAGGTCTTGTGCAGTAGATTTGCCTAATGCAACATGTCATTTGATTTCTTGACTCTGGTTTCCATGAGTGTTGATCGTTGATCCAAGAAGAATGAAGTCCTTTACAACTTCAATCTTTTCTCCGTTGATGAGAATGTTGTTTATCCGTCCAGTGCTGAGGAATTTTGTTTTCTTTACACTGAGATGTAATCCATACCGAAGGCTGTGCTCTTTGATCTTCATCACTAAATGTTGCAAGTATTCTTCACTTTCAGTGAGCAAGGTTGTATCATCTGCATAACGCGGGTTGTTAATGAGTCTTTGTTCAAATCTGATGCCACGTTTTTCTTAATATAACCCAGCTTCTCAGATTATTTGCTCAGCATACAGGTTGAATACGTATGGTGAAAGAATACAACCTTCTTGCACACCTTTCTTAATTTTAGACCATTCAGTGTTCCCATGTTCTGTTTGAACAACTGCCTCTTGGTCCAGGTTCAGATTCCTCATGGCACAATTAAGTGTTCTGGAATACTCATATTTTGCAATATTGTCCATAGATTGTCATGATCCACACAATAAAAAGCCTTTGCATAGTTAATAAAACACAGGTAAACATCTTTCTGTTATTCTCTTCTTTCAGCCAAGATCCATTGGACATCAGCAATGGTATGCCTTGTTCTATGGCCTCGAAAATAAAACAGAAATTCTCACAACTGGATTAATAAGCAACATTATAATAAATGGAGAAATGATTGAATTGTAAAGGACTTCATTTTATTTGGATCCACAATCAATGGCCATGGAAACAGAAGTCAGGATATCAAAGAAGTCTTGCATAGGGCAAATGTGCTGTTAAGATCTCTTTAAAAAGTGTTAAAAAACAAAGGTTGAATATATATGGTGCTTTGAAGACTAAGGTGCACCTGTCCCAAGTTATAGTGTTCTCAATTGCCTCATATGTATGATAAAGCTGGATAATGAATAGGGAAGGCCCAAAGAAATCTGATGTTTTTGTTACAATGTTGGCGAAGAATATAGAATGTGCTAAGAATGTCAGAAAAACAAACAAATTTGTGTTGAAATAAGTATAGTTGGATGATTTTTAGAAGTGAAGGTGACATATTTTGGACATATTATCAGGAGGGATGAGTCCCTGAAGAAAGAGATTATGCTCATTAAAGAAGAAGGTCAGTACAAAAGAGGAAGGACCATCAAGATAGACGGACGTAGTGGCAGTAATATTGGGCTCAAGCATAGGAAAGAGTTTGAGGATGGTGCAGGACCAAGTAATTTTTGTTCTGTTGTACTTTGGGTGATTTTCAGTCAAAGTTCACCTGAAGGTACCTAACAAAAAGTAATAGATCATAATTTAGATGAATTTTTTTTTTAGCATTTTATTCAAAATGAGAATATTGTCATCATTATATTAGATTTACACATGTCATGAAATAATTGCAAAACCTACATCATCATATCAGCAATCACTGACCTTAAGTGATGCTTTTGCATTCAAAATTATTTTTCCACTTTCCATGTTAAACAGTCTTTGTTCAAAATCCTCTGAATGTTGTTTTATATCTTCGTTGCATCTATTACAACAATATTACACAATAAACAAACTAGAATATTCTATTGGTTATTTACAGTCAAATAATAGAATTTCTTCCTGGTGGTCTTAAGTTGTAGAGACAATCTTCTTAGGTTTATATCTAGTTTAAGAGAATAACATGGCAAACCAGTCTTTCTGTGTAGCTAAAACATATCTTTGGTGTACACTGAGAAATAAATGTAGGAACTGACCTTCAATTTACTATCATTTCACCTCTAAAGCACTTCAGTGAGTTTTTAGCATCCTTATCTGGAATGGTGGCAGCAAATTGAAATTGTCAAGGACTTCATTGCTCTCGGATCGACTATCAACACTCACAGAAGTAGCAGGTCAAGAAATCAAACGACATATTGCTTTAGGCAAATCTGCTGCACAAGAACTTTTTAAAGTGTTGCAGAGCAAAGATGTCAGCTTGAGGACTAAGGTGTGCCTGACCCAAGCCATGGTACTTTCAATCACCTCATATGCATGCGAAAACTGGACAGTGAATAAGGAAGACTGTAGAAGAATTGATGCTTTTGAGTTATGGTGTTGGAGGAGAATATTGAAGGTGCCATGGGCTGCCAGAAGAACCAGTAGATTCGTTTTGGAAGAAGCGCAGCCAGAGTGCTCCTTGGAGGCCAAGATGGCCAAACTTTGTCTTTTATCCTTCAGACATATTGTCAGGACTGACCAGTCTTTGGAGAAGGATATCATGTTTGGTAAGGTGGAGGGTGAGAGAAAAAGAGGAAGACCCCCAAGGAGATGGATATGCTAAGTGGCAGCATTGATGGACTCAAACGTGGCAACAGTAGTGAGGTTGGCCCAGGATCGGGCAGTGTTTCATTCTGCTGTGCCTAAGGTCACTATGAGTTGGTCCTGACTCGATGGCACCTAACAGCAACAACAACATTCTATTTAGAGAAAATTAAGTCATTAAGATGGGTTAACAATCAGAGAAGTATTATTGGAAATAATAAAATTGTACCAATTAGGTGTTCTCCAAATTGTCTTAAATTTTATTGTTCCCCAAATGCTGTTATTTTTCTTATTTTCCTTTTCAATTGTACTACAGACATTCATAAACTATCAAATAAAATGGACTTAAGCATACTGTTCAGTTTGATGCTGAGAATTTTCCGTTCTTCAATCCATATTGCATAATCTACAATGAATTATCAAAAGGTCTGTAGCCATTTTACATTTTCTTTGAGTTAGGCCTGGCAACCAATTGTGATTTAGAGTGATAAGCTAACTCTGTTGGAGTCCATCAAGCTGGGAAGTAAAACCATTGAAGAGTTTAAACATTCAAGTCAGAGTGATGAAAAGCAAGATTTCACCACCTTGCATGTTAAAAACTTCAAAGGACTTGTTTTACTCTACCTATATTGGTATAGATACATTTTCTCTTTTATTGAAGTAGATCAATTTATAACAATTGAAATATAACAAATACGGTCAATGCTTCTTTTTTAATGGATATTTTTTGCTGTGAAGTGTCTTTGAGATCATTCTGACCCATAGCAACCCTCTATAGGGTTTCTGAGGAGCAGCTGGTTAGCTTGAACCACTGACCTTGCAGTTCAAATGGCTTTGCAGTCTGGCACATTAACCCACAGCACCACACCAGGACTATAGATTGTTGTTGTTAAGTGCCGTCGAGTCGGTTCCGACCCATAGCGACCCTGTACAGGGTTTCCGAGGGTGTAAATCCTTACGGGAGTAGAAAGCC
>NW_006408523.1:27874627-27895547 GCF_000296735.1 Chrysochloris asiatica | reverse complement strand
AGCGACCCTGTACAGGGTTTCCGAGGGTGTAAATCCTTACGGGAGTAGAAAGCCTCATCTTTCTCCCGCGGAGCAGCTGGTAGTTTCGAACCGCTTACCTTAGGTTCACAGCCCGATTCGTAACCACTACTCTATAGATAAATAATAATAATAAAATCATACCAGTCTCCTCAAATGTTTCATCTTCATGTTTCACGTAATTTTTCCTTTCTCCAAAACTGCTCTTTTTCTTTAATGAATCTTCTTGAATGATTTCTATTTTCTTACTCAATATTTATCTTCCTGAATTTTTATACTTTGTAGTATTAGCTTAGCATGGGGTCCTTGTGTGGTTCTGTGGGCTAATGCGCTAGACAGCAAAGCTGTTTGGACTGCAAGGTCATCGGTTCTAGCTCACTAGCTGCTCCTTGGAAACTTGATGGCACTTATCAACAATGGTTAAGTTAGAGGAATCATTTCAAATACAATTATATCTCATCAGTAACAAACCCTTAAGTTGTTTGATCAGCATATTCATAATGGAAGTCTCCAATGTGCAGAAATTTGATCTGTGAACTTTGGAGTCAAGTGACCTTAGTCTATATTTTGGTTCTGTCACTTACCAGCCCTGAGACCTTAGGAAATCATTTAACAACTGTGCATTTCACTAGTTTCAGGTAAAAATGTTAGGAATTAACTGCCAGATTTGTTGTTGGATTACATAAAACATTATAAACTTGAAGTGTGATACAAATATAGGTACGTATTGCCTAATGTCCATTCTGGCAATGTCTGATTACATGTGTGTACTTACAGTCCCATAACTTTTTTTTTTTTTACGAGAAATCAGCTGTCTTTTTGTTATTTCCAAAAAATTTTAAAAAGAGAAACCAGCTCTTTTTGTTATTTCCCCCAAATTATTTTAAAGACCTAAAACTTAGGACGCTTGCAGCAGTGAACTACAGGTAAGATAAAAGCAGCTGAGGCAAAGGACCTGACTCTGGACAAGTCTATCTGGAAAAGGCAGTAGGGGCAGGAGGATGGATGGGGCTGCCAGGCTGCTTATTCTCCCACTCACGTCATCTCCCTCTCCTTTCACAACTGCCCTCGGACAATGCCTCTATCACTTTGTGTTCCTCCATTCACCTCCAGCAGCTCCAGCAGTAGTGGCAGCAATGAGGACAAGGACAGCTGAAAGCGAGCTCCCAAAGGATCTTTTTTTAAAAAGGTTTATCATGAATTAAGTGATAGTTTACATGGGAGAACATTGGTTTTGCACTCATCCTATTATATTTTGTTTCATTGCAATGATTATAATCCCCTCCATGCATCATCATTCTACAATATTTGCTTCTATTCTCTCTGGTTTATTTATTTATTTATGTATGTATGTATGTATGTATGTATGTATGTATGTATGTATGTATATATATGTATTTATGGATGTACACAAAAACACTCAGGAATATATAATCATTTAACAACCAAAGGGCACATTCTGCAAGCCTACCTTCTGGACACCAGCACACAGTCTTTATCTTTCCATGAATCTAGAGTCCTCAGCTGCTCTAACTTTCCATGTCTTCATCTCTGCCTTCATCTCTGGTGTTGCTGCTTCTCTGAATAGGGTCCCACATTCTGCTCCTGCTCTTCTCCCTTGAGGTCCTCTGTTCCTGGACTGTAAGATTAACTATTCCCTCATTTGTTGAGAGTAGCTGAGCCTAAGGTCCCTGACTTGGGGGTAGTTTTACTGATGGATTGCAACTGAACAGTTGTGGTCCAGAAACAGTCCACTTGGTCCAGGGCTTTTTCCAACTCAAGCCTCACCCCTGAGGAACTTGCAGGTCTGCCTCAGGGGAGAGGGAACGTGCAAGGTATTTCCTTGTATTTAGCAGTTCATCCTGCACAACACTCTAGCTGCTCTAATCAGGTCAGTGTTTCAGCTAGCTACCACAAGTTACATCTTTTCTGATAAAGGTCTGCTTACTGCTGACTCCTTCAGTACAAGATGTTCTTGTACTCCTTACCCTCCCTCAAACAACTCTCCTTGAGCTGTGTATAAAATAAACTCACTGCCTTGGTCTGTGCCATAGTATCGCCATCAGAGTGCTGTGTCCCACCTGGTCCTAACTTTTCTTATTTCACTTGTATCTTGTGTCTTCCTTTTATTTCTCATCTCCCGTTGCCCCTACTCAGATTTAATCTCTCCACATGGGTCATGGAGAATAGCCAATTGTTGGGTGCTGCAGTTGGCCCCAGCACCCATTTTTTGTTACAAAACTTCTACCTTTACAATTGTGAAAATTGCAATTAGTTATGATAGCAATTATTCACTACTGAATCATAAGAATCTCATCCCCATCTCCTTTCACCAGACCCAGCTAGATAAGATGAAAACTATTCAGTGGGGATTCTACCTTCCCCTGCACACTCTGAAACTGCGCTCCCTCTTGAAAACTTGTCACTTTGTGTTTTTATAGTCCCCACCCCCTGCATTTTAAGTAACCAATATCTAAGTTGCCCGTGTCTATCAACACGTGTACAGATGGAATAGGATTGGTCCTTGATGTGAAGACTCCTTCCCTCTCATTTGATATTTTGAGCTACTACAACCATAAGTATGGGTCAGTGTAAACACTAAAGGGTTTTAACATGATATTCACATAACATCCTTTTTCACAAAGTGCATCATGGACATTAAGGGACATATCCCTGCATTAAGTGGCAATACTGTTCAGTTCTCCATCAAAGCAGATGAGAGTAACTAAAAAGAAAAAAAAAAATCATATGAAGTGACATTTTTATTCTTCTACAAATGTGTAATTTCTAAACTCACATGGAGCTTAGAGCTGCTTTTCTTTTTTCAAATTTACTTCCAGTTGACTGTATTATTCATGTTTTCCCCACTCTTCTCATGCACTGAGGTTGGCTAATCAATTCATTTCAATAAATATTTATTTAGAGTTCCAAGCATCCTATGCTTCTGGCATTGCTTCCTACTGCACTAGGAAAATCGAGGTCATTTGGGTGTGAATGCTTTCATCATGTCTGTATGAGAACACATTTCTTTACCTGCACTTACCATTGTCACTCTTTTCACTGACTCTGTGATTTTGTTGACCCCTGTCTGTTCTCAAGGAATTATAAGTTTGATAATTCTAATATCATCCAGCACCTTACCATTAAAATTATATTGTCATTATTTTTGTACTTTTCCCTCTCTTTATTGGGTGATTGATATGGAGTCTTACAAATGTATACTTAGTTTAGTAATATCTTCCTTTGAACTTCAAGTTCATTTGTGTTACCACCATTTGAGTGTTCTTTCCTTGTTAGAAACTTTATTTTAAAAATATTAACTGCTCTTTAGAAAATCTCAAACCTACAGAAAAGTTGCATGTATAATGCAGTGAATTTTTTCTTTATGAGCAGTTTGAAAAAAAGTTGCCAGAATCATGTTCAATATATTAGTGTTTATTTCCTACTAAAAAGAACATTCTCCTACATGACCATAGCTACTAAAATCAGTAAATTATCATCTATTGATTACCAACATCTAAACTTTGATCTCTATTCATGGTTCACAAATTCTCTCAATAATATTTTTAGAGCAAAATTATCCAGTGCATCATCCCATGTTGTATTTAATGTTAATGACTCTTTAGTGTCCTTAAGCCAGAGATAATCTATATTCTTCCTTTGATTTTGATGACCTTCACAATTTTGAAAATTATGGCACAGTTATTTTATAGACTGATCATTACATTTGAATTGTCTGATATTTCATTTGATGAGGTTCAGGTTAGGCATCTTTTGACAGAATACCATCACATGCTATGTTCTTTAATTTTATCTTATCAAGTGTTCATGATTTTTTTCTTATCTAAACACTAGTGATGTTAACTTTGATCACTTGATTAAGCTAGTGCTTGCCAGCATCTCCATAATAAAATTCTCTCTCTTTTTTTTTTTCTTTTAAACTCCTAAGTATTTTTTGGAAATCGTCTGTGTATCTATATAAATTTTGTACTCCTGGTGTGACACTGTAGAATCAGCAGTGGACTGAGAACCACAATGTCAGCAGTTCAAATCCACCAGCTGATCCTTGAAAACTAATACATTATGAGTCAAAACCAACTTGATGACACTTAACAACAATAAACAAAATTCATCAAGCTTTCCCTATATTAGTTTTTAACTGTCAATGTGATGTATAAATGTCTATATTATTCATTGAATTATAATATGTTAATATTAATACGAGTCCTGGTGTGGACTGTAGAATAGGCACTGGAGAGCTAACTGCACATCAGCAGTTCAAACCCATATCAGCCACTCCTTGGAAACCCTTACTAAGTCACTATGAGGTTGAACTGACTTGATGGCACTTAACAACAATATTAATCATTTTGAGGCTTGAGATTATACAAAATTTGAGTGCTTCCTCAAACTGGCCCCTGTACCCCTTGACAATTTCCTTGTCTTCTGACACAAAATCTTTCTGCAGACTCATCTTACATTCTTAATCCTTAAAAAAAAATTCACATTTTTTCAAAGGACTTTTGTTCTTATTAGAAGCAAATGCAATTTAGAAAACAGGATCTTTGTGCCATTTGCTTATTATTATTGGCTCTATATTGGTTTTGAATACTGAAGAGTAGGGTAGCATGTTTGGATTGCTATAAGACTAAGACATATATCTTGCCATTGGAGGAGTCCTAGTGTGGAGCTGTGGGTTAATGCGCTCGACTGCAAAGTCAGTTTGAACTGCAAGGTCAGCAATTCAAGCTCACCAGTCTCTCCTCAGAAACTCTATATAGGATTACTATGGTTTGGAACCAACTAGATGGAACTTAACAACAACAACTTATCGTTGGAAAACTGGAACTGATTATACATGATCTAAGAGTCTGGTATAGCTCTGAGGGCTAATGCACTGAACTGAAAAGTCATTTGAACCACAAGGTCAGTGGTTCAATCTCATTAGCCGCTCATTGATAACACTATATAGGGTTACTATGGATCGGAACCGACTTGACAGCTCTTAACAACAACAACAACAACAACAACATACATGATCAAAGCACACAGCAGATTGTTTCTGACTAGACAAATAGTTTGGTCTATCGGATAAAAACTGTTGCTATTTTGTTTATTTTGAGGTAGGACTTGCCTTTCCCCTCTTTTAAATGTCAAGTAAAACTTCCTAGAAGAAATATCTGCTATGCTGTGTATAAAAGCCATACTGGATTTTCTTTGGAATGATAACGCTATTAACCAACTGTCTGAGAAGCTATATCACATTTACTATTCCAGCTTACAATTATCGGTCTTAAACTGCTAACAAAAATTGAGTGAATCTCAGAATAGAAAAAGAAAAATAGAGACTCATCTGAGCAGACTAGAAATATTTTATTGGTCATTAAGAAGTAGGATGGATAAAGTAATCATTGATGCAGCCCAAATGAAAGTCTTAGTGCAGTACTATTGGGTGGATTAATGACACCCTCTGCTTGTCCCCCCAAATTAAGAGACCTAAACAGTTGCAATTTATCTATCCTACATTGAAATAAATGGAAGGAGTGAGAAGTCAAAGATGACAATGAGAAATATGACCTCGAATTGACAAGGGTGAAGAGCCAGCAAATTAATCAGGATAAGGATTGACATAGGCATCATGGTCCCTTGGCCAGATGCCTAGCTAAGGACATAAAGTCATCTGCATATATGTGAGAACAATGACAAAAGGGTGTTGAAGAAACATTTCTAGGACTCCTTAATGTAGGATTCCAACACAATATGATTAAAAAACATGTTGATGAAGTACTTAGCAAGAACTACAGTTAGATTGGAAGTCACTTTGAGAATTAAGGTGTGCCTGACCCAACCCATGATATTTTCATTTGTCTCATATGCATGCAAAAGCTGGAAAATGCATAAGGAAGACCAAAGAAAGATTAATGCCTTTGGATTATGGTGTTATAAAAAAATGTTAGACATACTATGGACAGCCAAAAGAATGAAAAACTCTGTCTTGGAAGAATTACAGCCAGAATACTCCTTGTAAGGAAGGATGACATACTTCATTTCATGTACCTTGGAAATATTGTCAAAAGGGACCAGACCCTAAACAAGGACATCATTCTGGTAAAGTAAAGGGTCAGTGAAAAAGAGGAAGACCATCAATGAGATAGATTGACCTAGTAGCTGCAATGATGGCCTCAACAACACTAATGATTAGGATGGTGTAGGACCAGACAGTGTTGTGTTCTGTTACATATAGTCAGAACAATGCAGAACATTATGAGTGAGGATCATCATAATATCTCCTAATAACAACAACAACACGTGGATGCAATGGTTGGTCAGGTTAGAATACATTTTTCAAGAAAATTACAATGATTAGACATAATTTATTTGAAGTGGTTGTCTCTTTCTCTGAATGTATTATTATAATGAATATTTTATCTTACTGGGGAACATTGCTCCTACCTCATATTGTAAAACAGAAGACATACAAGTTAGCCCTTAGGCTGATTTTGATTAGACATGCTAAATGGATACCTACAGAATTGTGTGAGTCCACAGAATTTGCTAAATTGAAGAGCATCATATAGATATCTGATGACAAAAGGAAATTATTGCTTTAATTCATGATATGTTGCAAGTTGCAGTACAGTAAATTTGCTTGATATGATTCTTTTACCATGAACTTTGTAACTCTGACCAAATTATCATGTGGGACCATGCAAATAGGTTGTGTGGGACCCTAGCAGAGGGTTTTTTGTTTTTGTTTGTCATTCTGCTAGGCTTAAAAGGAGCCATCTCAGAAGCAGGAACAAAGGACCCTGCTGAAGACCATCAAGAAAGGAGAGTCCTGAGTAGAGTGTGTTATTTGGACCATGATGTCATTGTGTAGAGAAACATCAGTGGCAGAGGCAGCAGCATGGAGAGCCAGAGCATTAGGTTTCCTAGCCCACAGAAAGAGTAAAGCTCAGTGCCTTCAGGCAGGAGTCTGGCTGGTAGAATTTGGCTCCCTTTGGACATTTATCAGCACAGCTAAAGGTGCTTTTAGTACTTGCCCTAGCAGGACTGAGATCAATGGGCCATATGGCTAAGAGACGGAGGACCAGAGAGAAAGAGTAGAGCCTTTGGTATTGTTGAGAAGATATACTTCTGACTGAAGAACTACTGTATCCTGGGTTGTTTCTGATTTCAATTGTACCTTAGTCACTTCCTTCAAGAATTCTAATAATTGTGATTCTTATCTGTGAGTTTTCTGTGGCCATTGAAACAGATTATCTGTCTCAACAGAGAAGTAGTGTGCTGGGGAATGCATGAATGGTGTCAGAATAGGAATAAAGAAGTTTGGGGAATGAAGGCGTGTCTGACTTCCACATCATAAGAATGGGCCTTGGGCTGATGTGGAGTCTGATTCCCCTTCTTTCTTGTGTAGTCAGAGGAGGTCAGACACTCCTACACAAGTAGGAGTTCTAATACCAACAAATTTCCTGTACAATAGCTTTATGTAGTCAGTGAAATGTTAGACGGCTCTTGTAGACTAGCAGTAAACTACTGAAGCTTGAAATAGTAATGCCACTTACAGAATCAGTTCCTGATATGGTTTCAAGAGCACCGAAATAGAACAAGCTAAAGGAAATTGGTAGTGATTGATCTTGCAAAAGTTTTTTTTTTTTCTTTATACCAGTCTCAGGAAAGAGTCTACTGCAATTATGCATTTAGGTAAGAAGTAACCTGATTTACATATTTTTTTTGTATGTTGCCACAAGGCTATTTGAATTCACTAAATGAGAATCATAGTTTGGTTACAAGCCATCCCCAGGTTACCAACAATATCCATTCCTAACTGACTAAGAATTTGTAGGTAAGGTAGAACAGGTGTAAACAGTTCTATTTGCCTTACTTTAGAGCAAGAAAGAGCTCTGATGGACAATGGTTTTAACACTCAGCAGCTAACTGAAACATTGGCTGTTCAAATCCATCAGCAACTCTGCGGGAGGAAAATGTGGTAGCCTACTTCTATAAAGCTTTACAGCCTTACAAAATGTATAGGGAGTTCTACGCTGAACTATGGAGTCCTGATGTGGTGCTTTAGGGTAAGAATTGGACTGCAAGGTTGGTTTGAACTGTAAGGTCAGTGGTTCAAACTCACCAGGGTCGCAATGAGTTGGAATCGACTCGACAGCACTTAACAATCCCAACAACAATGCTCCATACTCTAGGGTTGCTATAGGTCACAGCAGGCTCAAAGCTTTTTCAGTGATTGAAATGTTGAATTGGCAGCAAGTCAAGGGGATTACAATGAAGACTTTGTTGTGAGTAGGGGTTGGTTCAGAGACTTTTTATTATATATAGTCTAAGTTGCTTAAGAGTCCTGGTGTGGTGTTGTAGATTAATGTGTTACACCTCAACGTCAGTTTGAACTGCAAGGTCAGCAGTTCAAGTTCAACAGCTGCTCCTCAGAAAACCTATACAGGGTCTCTATGGGTCGGAACTAACTCAACGTCATGAACAACAAGTAGTTTAAGGAGCTCTGGTATGCAATAGTTACAGTTCTCTGTAGCTAACCAAAAAGTCAGTCAGCGGTTTGAACCAATAGTCACATCATGGGAGAAAGTCATGACAGTGGAATTCTATATAGATTTACAGCCTTAGACACCTAATGGGGCAGGTCTAGTCTGTCCTTTCCGGTTGTCATGTGTCAATCAACTTGATGGCAGTGGGTTTGGTTGGTTTGCTTTAGGTTGCTTTAACCCAGCATAGTTCAAAGGAAGATCTGTCTTCAGTACTTGCTTTTGGTCAATTCCTGGGAGATAACCTCTGAGCTCTTAGAATATTCTGCCTGATTGCTTTTATGTTTCAAATGCAAAGAACATTGAATATACAATATACTGGCAGAAGAATGAACAAATTAGTTGTAAAAGAAATGTAACTAGAATGTTCCTTACAAGCAAGGATGGCAAGACTTCAGCTCATTGACTCTGAATATCTTATAAGGACAGGGCAATTGATAGAAAAGAACATCATACTTGGCAAAACAAAAGGGCAGTGAAAACAGGGAAACCGGTCAATGAGATGGAGCGAAACAATAGCCACAAATGGACTCAGACATACCAATGGGCAATATTTCATTCTGCTACATATTGGTGATGAGTCAGAGTTTAATCTTTAACACATGAAAACAGTAGTAACATGCATAAGGTCTCCATGGTGGTGGTTGTATGCTCTCAAGTTGGTTATGATTCATAGTGACCCTGTATAGGGTTTCCAAGGCTACAAATCTTTAAAGCAGAAAGCCTCATGTTTCTCCCATGAGTATTTAGTAGATTCAAACTGGTGACCTTGTAGTTAGCAGCCCAGTTCATAATCCAGTGAATAAGGAAGACTGTAGAAGAATTGATGCATTTGAGTTATTGATTAGAGGAGACTATTGAAAGTGCCATGGACTGCCAAAAGAACAAAAAGGTCTGTGTTGAACGTATTGTGTCAGAATACTCCTTGGAAGCCAGGATGACCAGACTTCGTCTCTAATACTTCAAACATATTACCAGGAGGCACCAGTCCCTGGAAAAGGATATCATGTTTAGTAAAGTGGATGATCTGAGAAAAAAAGGAACACCCCCAATAAGTGGATTGGTGCAGTGGGAGCAGCAATGGGCTCAGACATAGTGATGCTTGTCTGGCTGGCCCAGGACCTGGCAGTATTTTATTCTGTTGTGAATTGGGTTGCTCTGAGTCACTACTAAGTTGATGGCACCTAACATCAACAACAACAATAACGTGACATGTAGTGAATCTAGAGTCCTGGTATGGTGCTGTGGGATAAAGAATTGGACCCCAAGGTTGGTTTGAACTACGAGGTCAGCAGTTTAAGCTCATCAGTCATTCCTTGGAAACTCTATACAGGGTCATTATGAGTTGGAACTGACTCTATGGTACTGAACAATAGCAGAATATATATTTTAGGTATTTTCTTCAACATTTTCATTGTTTATTTTTATATTAACTTGCACATGGGAGTCTCAGAAAGTTCATGAAAAAATGAAATAAAAAGACAACGAAATTTTCCATGAACTTATTCAAGGCTCCTCGTATGTTGGTGCTTATACATTTCTAGTTGGATATATACATATATCTTTCTAGTTCCGCTTTTTTTTTTTTTTTTTTCTTTGAATTCCAGGAATGCAATTGTGGTGACACTGGACATTTCAATGTATAATATCTCCAGACTCTTCTATCACAAATGGAGTGGTTGATGTTTTCAACCTCCAACCTTTCAGTTATCAGCTGAGAGCATTCACCAATGTGCCACCAGTTGGTGATATATTAAGGTTAGTTTGTTAGTCACAATCCAAATATCTTAATAATCTGGTATATAAACATTTACTTATAAACCTTGTTGTTTAAATCTAGTCTTAAAACTACTTTCTAGCTTTAATATTATACTATTATTTACCCCTCATTTACTGATGAGAAACAAGGGTCACTAATCATTTTGTTATTGTTACTATTAAAAAAGGAATATTCCTTGCAGGTGTGACAGAATTCACACACACACACACACACACACACACACACACACACACACAAAGATATCTAGCAAAAATTAAGCTATTATATTGAGAAGTGTGCTCTTAGTAACTTACATTAAGTTATAGAAATGGTCCCAATTTTAATTTGTACTTGCCAAAATTAATTGATTTAACCAAAGTGCAGTGGAAGCAGTTCATGGAGTTCCATTTTGCCAAGCAGATCATAAGTGTCAAGAATTTAATTTGATTCTAATTCATTACTCATTGAGATATCCACCTTGGGATCCCCAAGGTCAGCAGTTGAAACCCACCAACTACTCCTTAGAAACCCTATACAGAGTTGCTATGAGTCAGAACCAACTCGATGGCACTTAACAACAATGGATATTTTAAGGCAATAGATGCAATGATGGAATCTAGAGAAGGCTGTATTTCCAACAGTTAATTAAGGTGAGGCATGCCTATTTCTATTTGTATTCAGTAATTTTCCTAAGATAGTGTCTTAGTAATTTTTCCTAAGACATTAATGCCACTAAATTGTCCATGTACAAATGTTTAAATGGCAAATGTTTTGTTATACAGATACTTGTCATAATGAAAAGATAACATCATAGAAGCAATTTACATAAACAATTTCCCTTAATGCAAAACCATAGGCAATATAGTCTCAATTAGAAATATTTAGAAGTAAGAAGCAAGCTAAATTTTCATATTAAAGCATTTAAAATGTGATACAGTGATGTTAGTTCAAATAGTGTGTGTAGATATTAAATAGAAGGAGTTGCTATTTCACTGAAAACTTTTTATTAAGTCATATTACAGAATATCCAAGTATAAAGACTGAATAGTGAATAATATCATGTATATGCATATTTTCACTATGTGATATCTAAAACTTTATAAGATATTTTCCATATATTAATTTGTTTCTTAATATATTTTTTGAAATATAATTTTATGTTTTTTGAGGAGTCTGGTAATAAAAAAAAATTTTTAATGCCTTTTAAAAAATTTTTTTTTATTGTGAATTATGTGGGTTTACATGGGAGAACATCAGTTTACATTCATCCTATCATATTTCATTTCATTGCAATGATTACAATCCCCTTCATGCATCATCAAATAACCAAATGCCTGCCCACCAGCCATCAGCACAAAGCCCCTCTCCCTCCCTGAGTCCCGTGTCCCCAGCCACTCCATCTGTCACATCATCATCTCTGTCTCCATCTCTGGTGTCACTGACTCTCTGAGTAGGGTCACGCTCTCTGTTCTTCTCACTTGATGGTCCCAGAGACCTTCATTCCTGGGCTGCAAAATCAATCACTCTCCTCCTTTTGTCAAAAACCATCTAGTCTACATTTCTGACCCTCACAGTCAATCCTGATGGCAAGTATTCTATATTGTACCAGAGGAGTCTTATCCCCATTTCCTTTGCCATCCCTGTCCCAACAGATTGGAAATCATTCAGTGGAGATTCTACCTACCCCTGTTCCGTCTGGAACTAGACTCCCTCTTAAAAGCATGTAAGCCACTCACTTCATGCCTTTATAGATTCCCCCATTTTGGGTAGCCAATGTCTAAGTTTCCCATCTCTGTCAACTCCGTGTACCGAGGGGGTGGGAGTGACACTCACTGTAAAGATATGTTCCCTTTTTTAAACTACTACATCCATAAGTATAGGCAAAGTTCATCAAATTGTAGTGAGTTTGTCTTCTAGTTTTTTTTTTCTTTCTCTCTTCTTTTTTCTAGTTGTGTTCTGATCATCCAGCCATCCAAGCCAGGTCAAGTGGGTATCTGCAAGTATGGGTGTTCTTGTGCATCTCTCCTCACTTCATATTTGCTGGATGCTTCATTCTCCACTGTAGTCCTCTGTGGCCTTGGACATCTGGGCCCAGGAGTCCCCTGGTCTTGCTGAACTGCTGGCCATCCATGTCTCCACCCTGAGGGCATCTTGAATGTGCAAAGAAGGTGCTGCGGGCAAAAGGAGGAAAAAATGTGTAGAATCCCCTGACACCTATTTTTGCAAATGACATTGCACCTGCTTTTAGCATGGGTTCACTGTGTGGGTCTGGCTGTAGCCCCACCCTCTGAACTCTGCCCCTCAGTAGGGTGGCTACAGAGGGAGTCAAGCGTCTCCACCGATTCCTAAATCACAATATTTTTCTTTATACCATGATTTTTCCACCGGCGGGTGCGGGAAACTGATGCCCTGCACCTTATGCTAGATCCAGAGCTCTGGTGCTGTTCCATTAAAGCAGCTTCTCTGGGTTTTCAGCCCCTCCCCCACAGAGCCTGTCCTACCTGGCTCTGCCTCTGTCACCACCAAAACCGGAAGCTCCTTTTCATGTTTTTTTTCTTCTTTTTTACAATTCATTTCTATTATCTTTTGCAGAAGTTTTGGTCAAAAGGAAGAGTTCTAGGTTCATGTAGTCCACAGAGTCATAAAGTGCACAGCAGCACTTCACCATTAAGTGGAAGTGGTATATCTGAGACCGGGCTCAAATAGGACCTAACGACACAAATAAATTGCTTGAGGAAATGGTCCAAATGCTCGTGGTCTTCACATTTGTCATTAGCGTCCTTGCAGCCTTATGGAGAGTCTCTAGGATCAGTTGACTGAGGAAGAGAAAATTCATGCCTGGTTTACAGATTATTTAGTACAATATGCATAATATACTCGGAAGTGGACAGCAACAGCACAGCAGCCCTTTTCTAGAACTTCCTTGAAGGACAGTGGTGAAGAAGAACTTTTCAAAATAATTACTTAAATACTTAAAAGATATACATTTGCAAGGAAACAAATTATACATACAGCCAGCTTCAAAGAGTTTTTGGGGAAAATTCATTATCTTTTAATTCTGTTTTGCAATAACAATTTTGAAACATTCTTATATATATTACTTACTGTCTAAATACTTTCTGTGAAATTGGACATAATGAGATTTCAACATTGCGTGAACATCATATAACCTTGTGGAATGCAGAAGGAGCGACATAGAGTGACCCAAGCTCCTCAAATTCTGTGACACATCCACCTGACTACACACAAAATCAGAGTACCCGTTCTCAAAATTATGCCCTCTACATCACCTGTCTATATTCATTCCACCATCTAGTACTGCAAGAGTCGGCATATGGGGCATTTAAAACTATGAAGCAGAAATATTAAACAAAAGGAGAATTTGCTTTTACTTTAAATAAATAAGTAAAACCTTATGGAAGTATGTCCAGTCAGACATTACCCAAACAGACATTAAGCAAGAAGAGCCCAGAGTGGAAACCTCAGCTCTTTGGTCTGAGGAGTTCCTATATCTAGGGGAAAATTGATGCTCAGACACATGGATATCTCTAAGGAATTCTGGGTCTACAGATGATGAAAAGAGACAAGGACCATTCCCCAGAGCTGGTACTCTGAATTCAGACTTCTAGTCTCCTAAAAGACTCAATGACACTTAACAACAATAACTATAACAACAAACTGAAAAGAAAAAAATTCTGTTTTTCTAAGCCATCCACTTTTGATGTTTCTGTTGTAGTATTGTTAGAACTCAAAACCATAATATTAAAATATGGTGGTGGTTGTGTGCCATGGAGTCGGTTCCGACTGTACAGGGTTTCTGAGGCTGTAAATCTTTATGGGAGCAGAAAGCCTCATCTTTCTCCAGCGGAACAGCTGGTCATTTCCAACTGCTGACCTTGAGGTTCGCAGCCCAATTCATAAGCACTACGCTACCAGAGCTCCTTAATACTTTAGTTTTATTGTTGACAAAGATTATACTGTTTTGATGATTTGTTGCCTATATCAATACTTAAAGGAAATGACACATTTCTGTTAGAGGCTAGTGAAACAAAGCAGCAAAATTCCTTTTAGAAATTAATGATGACAAATAATGAGATTTTTTAAGTTGTTAAATGCACACTTTACTCCACTTGTACTAGCGTAGGAGCCCTGGTTATGGACTGGGTTACTAGTTGGTCGGCTAACAGTTTGAATCCACCCACCTGCTCTGCTGGAGATGGATGATGCTTTCTGCTCCTATAAATATTAAGAGCCTTAGGAATCTTATACATGACCAGAACCCACTCCAAGGTGCACAACAGTAGTAACATAGAGGAGTAAGCAAAACGTATTGCTACAAAATTATTACGGGCTGTTGAATCAATTCCCATTCATAGCAACCCTGTATAGGGTTTTCTAGAGTCACTGGTGGATTTGAACGGCCAATCTATTTGATTAGCTTGGTTAGCAGTTCAGTGCTTACCCTATAGTGGCATACCAAGACTCACAAAATCATTATTGTGTGCCATCGAGTTGATTCCAACTCATAGTGACCCTTATATGGTTTCTGAGAAGCGGCTGGTGGGTTTGAACCACCAGCCCATGGTTCAAGTTGACCTTGTGGTCCAGTGCTTAGCCTACAGCACCACAAGAGGACTCACAAAATCATAGAAAGGTTTATTAAACAAAAATATCAGAATGTGTGGCTATTGTTTCTCAACATATCCTCCAATTATGTCTATATACTTCTGATGAAGGTGTTTTCATCTGTAATCTTTCCTTGAAGAATTCTCTGGTTTTAAATTTACTTCACTTAAAATAGCAATTTTGGCATCCTAGGGGTATTCACGGTATGTTTTAAATATTCTTTGAGTTTGGGAAACAAAAAGAAGTCTGAAGTAGCAAGATGAGGAATATAGAGTGAATGGGACAAGGTTTCCCAAGGAAATTCTCAAAGGGACAGCCTTTACTACCCTCAAAGAATGAGAGTTGCATTTGGATGGGGAAAAAAAAAAAAATTCCTCATCAGAAATTTCCTAGGCTTTCTCCCACCAGTACAATGTTCAGGTTTCTTAAAACTTTTTCATAATAAGTCCCTGTGATCATTCCTCTGTTTAGGGAGAAAATCTATTAAGGTTATCCCATTGAATCCCCGCAAAATGTCTCCATAACCTTCTGAGCTCACCTCTCTGTCTTGAATTTAACAGGTCTATCAGATCCCCTTAGAAGACACTGTTTTGATTGGACCTTATGATTTGAAAGCACCCTAACAACACTAAGACAAGTGTATTACTTAAAGAACTTGTCTGTAGCCATCCACTGATAGCAGAGACATAGTTAAGCACATTTTGTTTGGAATAAACTCATGACTGTGACCACTGAAACCCTTTTTTTCTTACAATAGTTTTTCACTTGCCTTGATACTATCCATAACCTACCAAGCTGTAAATATAACATGAACTTTTGAGCCCAATAACTGAGATGAAATATATATGTCGTCTGTGAGCAGTCTAAAAGGAGGCATTTACTTTCCAAATATATTTTTTATACACATCTTGCAAAATTTTTGTAAAAATTAGAAATGATTACTATAAAGATCAAATACAAGTATTCCATCTGACAAAATTGTTCTTTAAAAAAATAAAAGCCAGTATGAATCTGAAATTTTCCATGTAGCATCTTATTCCAGTCAAAAGCTAATTATTTCACTTCTGAATTTTTAGAAAGCTAGTGTTGCCCTGTAGGGTAATGCAATGGACTGACTGTAAGGTCGGTTTGAATTAAAAGGTTGGCAGTTCAAGTTCACCAGCTATTCCTTAGAAAACATACAGGGTTACTATAAGTCAGAACCAATTCAATGGCACTTAACAGCAACGACATAGAGTAAAAGAGAGAATTTAGGGGTTAAGAGGAACAAGAAGAAGTGGATTGAATAGTGAAAGAATGTGGTATGTCTACAAATCTGGCATCATGACAGATGGAACTTACTGTAACCAGAGAAATCTATTAAAATAATTAGAGCCCGAGGATTTCTGGGGAGTTCTAGTGTGGCACTGCAGGGTAATGCACTGGACTGGAAAGTCAGGTTGAGCCAGCAGGTTGGCACTTCAAAACCACACCAGTCACTTCTCGGAAATCCTATATAAGACTGCTATAATTTAGAACCAACTGAATGGCACTTGACAACAACAACAAAAAGATTTCTGGAGTCCTGATTTGGTGCTATAGAATAAGCACTAGTCTACTAACCACAGGGTTAGCAGTTCAAACCCAGCAGAGGATCCCAGGAAACCCTGTACAGGAAGGCTGTAAGTCAGAACTGATTCAAGGCATTTAATAACAATAAGGTTTTCTCTTCCTTAGAAGGACTGTGAGATGTGTGTGAGGGGGCTGTAACCTCTTCAGTGTTTCTCCAGGTGTTACTGACTTGTAGTCATGCAGTCTGTCTGTTATATAACCCTCTGTGCTCAGTGAATTTTGGGGAAGACATTTGGCATATACTCAGGTTTCCTTCACTGATAAACTAGGTTAAGAATATTGTTAATAATAATTGTTCTTAAGTGCCATTAAATGCATTCTGACTCATAGTGGAACAGCTGGTGGTTTTGAACCACTGACCTTTCAGTTAGTAGTCCACTACATATCCTACAAGGCTACACCAGGACTAATAAAAACTGTTATTGTTGAGTGCTGTTGAGTTGGTTCTGACTCATAGCAATCCTGTAAAGGGTGTATGAGGAGCTACTGATGAGTTTGAACTGCTGATCATGTGGTTAAAACCGACCTTGCAGTCCAGTGCATTATATTCTCAGAACACAAAGGGGCAAGTACCCTATACATCTTTACTTTAAATGAAGGAATTGAGGCACAGAGGGATTAAGTAGCTAACCTAAAGTCATTTTTTTTTATCAGAAGCATGCAAGATGTTTAAGCATTTGAAATCATGACTATCAGAGCAAAGTCAGTTAGTTTATATGTAACTTATATTTTTAATTTTCTTTTTCTGCACTGCTTTGTTATTGTGGCTCTGTAGGATAAGTACTAGACTGCTCACCACAAAGTCTCGGTTCAAATCCAACAGTACCTCCTTGGAAACCCTTTACAGGGTCTTTATGAATCTATGTCAATTGGATGGTACTTAGAAACAATAACAGCAACTTTGTATTTCCTAACTGAATGTTTACTTTAGATAGTTTTTAAAATTATATAACAGAATAAAACATGGACACGACCTTAAATTGTTTGGATTATAGTTGGGATATTGTTGACTGTAAAGTCAGTTTCAGCTCATAGTAATCTTACGTAGGGTTTCCAAGGAGCGGTTATTAGGTTGACAAATACATAAGTAAATATAACAAATATAAATTAGAACTTTCAAAACTATGTAATAATAATATCTTTCTTTGGAATGGTACAGATAATTTTATCAAAATACAGATATTCAAAAGTGCAGTAAAAAGTCAGCAAAGCATGGAGAGTTGTGGACACATGAATGGTGTGTCAACAGTGGTAATACTGATGATACGAATAATTCATGAACTATTACGAAGTTTTAACTCTTGCTCTATATCTATTTGGCAAGGCAATGATATTAACATAAATAAAACCTAAAGATTGCTTTCCATAATTAAACATTCAGTGAATTAAAAGATGAGAAAGTTGATATCATTTGCATTTGTCTCCAAGAACACCTGCATTTATTTCTAGGATCCTTTAGTAAGAGAAAAACGCAGCTGCTCCTGTTGTGACTAATGTGAAATATAAAGTTAAAGTCATGAATTAGAACTAGTTATGCTTTGTCTATTTCTACCACTCTAAACAGAAGAAAGGAGACTCGTGGTTAGTTCCACAATTTATATTAAATATCTGTTTAAATAGTAATACAATGCTGAAGAATAATGATGGCGGGAGACTTTGTTTTCCTGACAATGTCTGAAATGGTGGAATTTGAGCAAGATACTGTTGCATAATAAGATACTCTATAGTCCTGATGTGGTGCTATGGGTTAATGCGCTTTACTGCAAGGTCAATTGAACCTCAAGGTTGGCAGTTCAAACTCACCAGCTGCTCCTCAGAAATCCTAAACAGGGTCGCTTTGGGTACGAACCGACTCGATGGCACTTAACGACAACAACTACACTTATAATGAAAGTCAGTGTGTTTACCTATTCTCAACAATGTGAAATATTTTAAACACAGATCATCTGTCTTCCACGGCTTCCGCTCCTGACCCAGTTCGCGCTCTCTCACACACACATACTACACACACACTCAGAGAGAAAAAAACAGAAGAAGAAATTAGTAACTTCATAACTGGTTAATTTTTGCAAGAAGTCTTAGAAGAAAAGAAGACAAGAAACTTTTATATATGCATTTCTTCCTATGATTATAAATATGAATTATTTATAAGATTATTTACTGGTTTGATAATTTAAAGAGGAAGCACCTTTTGCTTATAACCTAAATGTTTTGTTAGAAAGTTTGTCCTCCCAAATTCTAGTATGCTAACAAGCTATAATATCCTTTTATTTTTCATTAGTATGTTGTTGTTGTTGTTAAGTGCTGTCGAGTTGATTCCGACCTATAGCGACCCTGTATAGGTAAGTTTGAACCACCAACCTTGCAGTTCAAACGACTTTGCAGTCTGACGCATTAGCCCACAGAGCCACACCAGGTCTTCTTCATTAGTATGTTGTTGTTGTTAAGTGCCGTAGAGTTGGTTCCAATCCATAGCGACCCTGTATAGGGTTTCCAAGGAGCGATTAGTAAGCTTGAACCGCTAACCTTGAGGTTCAAACCGACTTTGCAGTCTAGCGCATTAGTCCACAGCGCCATGTAGGTTGTGTGATTTTTCCCTTTTATTTTAATCTGAAAATGTCGTTGCATGACTACTATTTCTGAAATAATATTTTGTTCAATTATCGTTCTATACTGAAAAATATTTTCACTCAGCATATCGGCTGGGCATATACTGTTTTTCTTGATAAGTCAGTCGTCATTCTAAAATATGTTTGTTTTTAACTAATCTTCCTTTTCTTTGAAAGTTGTTTTTAATTTCTTCTCTTCTTTTTGAGAATTTGTTGATTGACAATGAGTATAAATTCCCTCTTACTCACAAGGTTAAAATCAGATTTCACGATCTGGGAGAGGCAGGAATCCATTATTTGTTCTTTTAACATTTCCTCATCTAATGCTGTTTATCTTCTTTGAAAATTATGTTTGAACTCATAGTATAAATTTCACTCCACGATATTTACTCTTAATCCTTCTTTTATATTTCTATTTCATTGTTTTTCTAATACATTTTGAAAAGGTTTTACATTTATTATTCAGTTCATTAGTGTTTTATTCAGTTGTTTATTCATTTACTTTTCCTTCCCTAACCCAACCTCTTCTCTTTGTTCTTCATCTGAATATTATTATCAATTTCTGACACTTCGAATTGATTTCTTTTCAAAATTGTTAGGTAGTTAAAAAAACAATGTATATGTCTTATTTACATCTCAAGACTTAATTTCTTTAATCATATTAAATATCATTATTTTCTATTCATTATGTAATGATCAAAATGATTCTTGGTTTTGCTTTTGGTTCCTCTCCCACCCCAGACTCTTGCTCATAATGCTTTTTCTCTCCGTTTTTGAATTTTTGACTGTAAGCACATAATTATTACATTTTTACTGGAGGAAATTTGTTTGAATCTGGTTTAGAATTGTATTTTTATAGTTAAAATTTTCTTTTATAATGTAACTTCTATAGATTTTAACAAAAGAGGACAATTCAGGCATACTGAGATACTTTTTCACCTATGGAATCCTGGCATGGCACCATAGGATAAACACGTGACCTCAAGGTAAGTTTGCACTGAAAGATCTTTGATTCAAACTCAACAACCGCTCCTCAGAAATCCTATATGGTGTCACTTTGAGTCGGGACCAATTCGACAGCACAAAACAACAATATGATTTCTTTGAAACACATATGTAGATAATGCCCTTGTGAAGATTCACCTTACAAACAATTGTCAACCCTTTTTGCTAATACCTATGACTCAGTGACACTTTTAAAAACAACAACATGATAAATCTGGCTTTGGTATGGTGCTGTAGGGAGTCCTGGTGTGGCACTATGGGTTAATGTGCTGGACTGCAAAGTCTTTTGAACTGCAAGATGGGCGGTTCAGGCTCACCAGCTACTCCTCGGAAACTCTATACAGGGTCGCTATGGGTCGGAATTGACTCGACAGTGCTTAACAACAGCACAACATGGTGCTGTAGGATAAGACCTGGATTGTGAATAGCAAGGTCAGCGTTTTAAAATGACCAGCCTCTTTCAGAAATCTATACAGAGTCATTATGAGTCAGAACAGCGTGACAATATTCAACAACATTACCACATTTAAAACAAATGGAAATTGGATTGTTTATTGTTCTCCTTTACTCTCCATTACATTTTGTGTACCAATTATGTATTGGAGTCTTTTTTTAAATTTCTAAATTTGAGTAGACTCTCAGTATATTTTTGTTCTCATTCTTAATGCATCTACCAAAACTAATTCAGCCTCGCTATAACAGGAATATATCCTTCAGAAGAAAGGAAGGTTTGGAGT
>NW_006408523.1:27873187-27873687 GCF_000296735.1 Chrysochloris asiatica | reverse complement strand
TTTTGTGGATTTTAAGTAGGATAATTAATTAGGTAATCTGAAACCATGCATCTTGAACAACATAAAATTAACGGTGTTAGTAAATTCCTCAGCTTTGCATAAACTCCTTATTTATTAACCTTATTATAATCTCTATTTTGGTTTGAATTATGTGAATAACAAAATGCATATAAATGCAGGCATTCTGACACATTTCTACTATATTTGATAAAAATGGATTTTCAGATATAGTATTTTAGTCATAAATAAATTAACTAAATTGAATCATGTTTTGGCATTGCTTTTGCTTCTTGTCATTTTTTGGCAAACAGATACTAAGATGAAAACATCTCTGTAATATATTGAAGTTGGAACAATGATATAATAAAGATGTTAAATGAATTGTTGAAAATGACTCCAAGAAAGCAAAGTGCTTTGATAATATAGTCTTCTGTGCATGACGTCTGAACAGCCAATGTCAATGTTACCAAAAGACAATGCTTTGAAATGATGTTGTTTTT
>NW_006408523.1:27867890-27873062 GCF_000296735.1 Chrysochloris asiatica | reverse complement strand
TTTGCCTTGGGAAATTTTAAAGAAAAAAAAAAAAAAAAAAAAATTTTAAAGAAAAAAAAAAAGTAATAAAAAATCATTTCTACAGTTTTTGAATATCCATATTATGTGCACTTCTAAATTCACAATTATGTTTTACAAAAATGATTTTTTAAAAAATTACCGTAGCTACTCTCATAAAAATATATCTTTCAACTTTTAATTATGACATTCTAATTGACAAATATTTACTAAACACATTCCCATTATATAGAAGTTTGTTGCAAAAAAAATTACAAAAGTGGTAAAATGTCTATTTGTCAATGAAAACATTATTGAACATTAATATGCTAATTAGTGCATTATGTAATGATCTATTTTGGTGAAATCAATGTGCCACTTTTAATTTATATCTCTAATAGCCTTAAATATTTTAAAAATTGTCTTACTTTATAAAAACAAAAAAAAATAATTTATAGTTATCTTTAATTTTTTTTAATTCATTTCATCCAGAAATTGACAATGTAGTTTATTAGGTAAACAAACACATATAACACTTGTTGGAGCCCTGGTATGATGCTTTTGGTTAAGCACTGAACCATAAGGACAGTTTGAACCACAAGGCCAATGGTTTAAACTCACCAGCCCCTCCTCTGAAACACTATACAGAGTCACTATGACTTGGAATAGACTCCACGGCACTCAACCAACCAACCAACCAACCAACCAACCAACCAACCAACCATAACACTTGTTTATAAAAGGGCCTACAATTGATTTCAAACAGTGGATGATTAAAAACATCTAATTAATAATGAATTTTAATCATGCTTTCTTTAGGATTCTGTTTGTTTATATCAAAACCAAGCACAAGTAAAACTAAGATTAACTGATAACTTGATTTATATAAACAATAGAGTGTCTCAATCTAAAATATAAATCAGTTAAAATAGACTGGAATGATTTGTAAATTTTAACTGCTATTTAAGAGCTGATCACCTGTAATGTAAATATTGACTATGAGGCTGATGAAACCAAAAAACGAAGATGCTTGTTTATTTTAAAATCAAAGTTCAAAAATCTGTATGACACCTCTGCTGTTTGTGAAATTTATTTCTATATTTTTATGTTATCAAGCATGCATATTTATTAATGTGTTAATATAATAACTTCCATTTATATTAGGTCTTTAGAATGATCATACATATATTAAATTTAGCTCTTTTGAGAAGCATCAGTGCATTTTATACTCCAGAATGAAGTCTACACTGCAACAACTTAATTGAATTAATTGTCTTAAATTTTTTGAGTTTTTTTTTACGGGTGTGTGAAGCTGCCTTCACTAAAGAAACTAAAATAGTCAACTCCATAGGTTAAAGGTATTTTAAACTAGAAGTTGGAATGCATCTGCTTGATTTCCACTTCAAGGCCTTCTTGACAGATTTTACATTAACTGACTAACCTAATAACAACCCTGGACCAGTGTGCCTTTGAAATTAATCACAGGAGAACTGAATTCCAGTGACTAAAACTATTACAGCATATCTGCTCTTGTACAGTAGCTTCAAAATGAAACAGGAGCTTAATTTTTTAAATTTTATATGGTAAAGAAAGTTCTCTTTCAAAAACTCTGTTTATAATGCAAACATCCATAGTGTTAATATTTCTAAGTTCCCTTTACGTTCACTCTGCCCATCTATGCATATGTGCATTTTGTTTATGCTGAAGAAAAATTTCAGAACCAGTAACATTGTGGTAGAGTACCAGTTTTCTTAATAAAAACTTAATGTAACACATTGCATTCCCAGCACACTCTAATTAAATTCCTTTTCATTTCAGTCTGTCTCAGAGGGTTAGAGGAACTCAAGAATATTTAACAAAATTCAACAAAGCAACTACCTGAAGTTGATACATTAACCTTGGCACTGAAAGTTCCTTTATTCAATTCACGTAAACCAGAAACACCATTATACAATGACCTAAAAACCGACAGTATTTCACTCTAACTGGAGAGGCTGTAAATGAATAACGATCATTTCTAACTCATTATATGTATTATGTATTTTGCCTTGGGAAATTTTAAAGAAAAAAAAAGAAAAAAGCAGCAGAAAATGCCTGTTTTACCTGGATGCAAAGCTTATATTATAACTGGATTTTTTTTTTTTTTAATTATAAAGCAAGCAGATAGACTAAATGGTTGCTAGCAAAATAATTCACAGTACATATGCTTAAAAATAAATATGTATTTATTAATCAATTACATTCTACTTTTTGAATTCTGAAAAAGAACAATGACATTCTAAAGAGAAGAAATTATAAAATATTAGTTTGGAATTAAGCTTTGCCAAATGAAACAAAACATTCCTTTGCACGATGAAGTGAGACAAGAAGTGTTTCCTTTATTGATTCAGAAGGGTCATGAAGTCTCTTCATCTCTATCACTGACCCCTATACAGGACAACCGTTCCACTGAAGCTTAGTCAAACCCTAGTGGTTATATGTATTTTAGGTTTCTACTATCTTCAAATTTTAGAAAGGTTTTATATATAGTTGTTTTTCTTAACTGCTGTTGAGTCAGTTCCACCTCATAGGAACCCTGTATAGGATTTCTAAGAAGCAGATGGTGAGTTTGAACCACCAACCTTGCAGTTCAAACTGACCTTGAGGTCAAGTACTTACCCTAAGACACCATGCCAGAACTCATATTTATATATACTTGTTGTCATTGGTGTGCACCATCATGTCAGTTCCAACTCATAGCAAAATGGTACAGGGTTTCCAAGGAAGAGCTGGTAGATTTGAACTGGCAACCTTGTGGTTAGCGGTGCTGCACTTACCCAATAGTGCTACAGTATGGAGTATGTATATACTTTGGAGTCCTGGTTGTGGTGTTATAGGATGAACAGTGGACTGCTAACTCCCAGGTTGATGGTTCAAACCCACCAACAGCTCCTTGGAAACTCTGTACCAGTATACTCTGAGTAGGAATCAACTGGATAGCAGTTTACAACAACAACTTTATAGTGTGTATCAGTGTCATTTACAGTAACTTCTGATTAAATAGTCTATTTTTGCAGTAAGATAAAAATAACTACACAATTATACCATCATCAGATAAATAATAACTGTATACATACTTAAGTCAGTTCTGTTAAAATAATTTAAGTAGGGTCAGGTTATGTTACCAATTGAGTTGTCAAATCCTTCAGTTCCCAGAGCTTTTTGATTTGCTATTTTTTTATGTAAAACTGTGGTGCCACACAGACACTTTTTGAAAATCACTTACACTTTCTACACAGGTAACAGTACTCCTGGTGTGGCACTGTAGGATGACCACTGGACTACAGCCACAAGGTTATCAGTTCAAACCCACCAGCTACTCCTCAGAAACATTATACAATGTTGCTATGAGTTGGAACTAGCTCAATGGCTCTTAACAACAACAACAACAACACAGATGCCCTCATTGTGAATTATATTATAGTTTGCATGGGAGAACATTAGCTTTACATTCATCCTGTCTTATTTTATTTAATTGCAATGATTACAATTCCCTGCATGCATTATCAAACAACCAAAGCGTACACCCCACAAGCCTTCCCCCTGGACATCAACACACAGCCTCTCTCCTTCCCAGAGTCCAGAGTCCCTGGCTGATCCATCTCTCCATGTTATGGTCTCTGCCTCCATCTCTGGCATCACTGTCTCTCTGAATAGAGTCCCTCACTCAGCTTTTCTCCCTTAGTGGTCCCAGGGACTTCTACTCCCAGACTGCAAAATCCAACACTCCCCTCCTTTTGTGACAAAACATCCACCTTTCTCTTTCCAACACTCATAGTCAGTCCTGATAGCAATCATTCACTATTGAGCCACAACAGTCTTACCCCTATCTCCTTTCATCAGCCCCATCCAGACAGGTTGGAAACCACACAGTGGAGATTCTATCTTTCCCCACATCCTCTGGAACTACGTTTCCTGCTGAAAGCTTGTAAGCCAGTCACTTCTTGCCTTTATAACCTTCCCCTCAAACCCCCACCCCCATTTTGGGTAGCCAGTGTCTAAATCGTCCATCCTTATCGACTCTGTGTACCAATGGGGTGGGAATTATCCTCTCTGTAAAGATTTGTTCCCTCCTTTGACCTACTGCATCCACAAGCATAAGTCAAGTTAATCAAATTATAGTGGATTAATTTTTTTTTCCTCTTCTTTCTTCCTCTAGTCGAGATCTGATCATCCCAGCTATTGAAGCCAGGTAAAGTGGGTAGTACTTGCAAGTATGGGTGTTATTGTGCATCTTCCCTCATATCCTTCACTTCATATCACACTCCACTCTAGTCCTCTGTGGCCATGTCCCTGTCCCTGGTTCCAAGAGTCCTCAGGTCTCATCATACTGCTGACCAAACCAGGTCTCAATCCATGGTAACAGGAGTCTATTGAATATGGTCGGACTTAGCTCACAACTTCATTGCTGTTATCCCCCCACTTCCCCTTATCAGTGACCAATGTGGTCAGCAACAAGACCACATGCCTGCTGGTGTATGCCCCTAGAGTTTTAGTCTTGGAAGGGTGTTTTCCCTGAGGGGATCTGACCACTTGCTTTGATGACTCCCAGGGAAACAATTTGCTTGTTCTTATAGTAGTCACTCAGTCTGCCATTATGGCGTTTTATTTTTCCTGCTGGTCTTTCTTTTCTGAAGTATCTTCTGTTCCTCTAGCTGCTCCAGGCTGGTCTGCTTGTCCATTCAAGTGGAAATTTCCCTTCTCAGAAGATTCTGGTTGGGTATCAGGATTCCACCTATAGTCTTATACAATGCAAAGGCTCCACAGGAAGCCTTCTTCACTGGGCATGTTGTAGCCCCATTTTAGGTATTCCAATCAGTTATAGTCAGAAGACAGACTTACAAGCTTTCTATGGTGATGTTTCTGGCTATTCCTTTCTCTCTCCCTCAAGAGTCTATTTTAAAATAGTAGGTAAGGGAAACCAAGATTCAAAAGACTTCCAAGTATCTTAACATTATTTCCCCACTTTTACCCATTCAAACCATGCGTCAATCCTTGTATCTCAGAGCCCTGTTGTTCGTAGATTGTCCTTACATCGTTATTTACCTATGTCCTGCTTAGGCCATGCAAACCTGCATAACTGTTCTGCCATCCAATTTGTTCTTCCTTTCCCCTCCCCATTTCAGTGTATTTCTC
>NW_006408523.1:27862064-27866812 GCF_000296735.1 Chrysochloris asiatica | reverse complement strand
GTGAAGTAAAGGTCTTGTTGCAGTCTTTTGCATATCACTTTCCAGTTCTGCCAGTACCATCTCTTGAAGAGACTATCTCCTCCATGCAATAAACTTAGGTACTTTGTCAAAAATCAGTTGGCTGTATGTGGATGGATTAATTTCTGAATTCTCGATTCTGTTCCATTGATCAATGTCTGTTTCATTGTACCATTGCTAGACTGTTTTGACCACTGTAGCCATGTAGTTAATTTTGAAATCAGGGAGTGAGAGGCTTCCAATTTTTTTCTTCTTCTTAAGCAGTGCTTTGTTTATTCTGGGTCTCTTCACCACATTGTTATATGGTGACAAAATAAAGCTTTAAAAATGTTGTTCTCTTTCCTACAAAGCTGGATGAGTCAGATGTTGAAAGCACAGCTCATAAAGTTGAAAGCATAGTTTGAATATACATTTATTTATTTTTATTTCTGTGGTTACCACATTTGGTTTACAGTTGAAGAGAAGCTTCTGGAAATTTCCAGCTATACTATTTTTTACTGTTCTGCATATGTCTAAAGGAGTGTGCCTGTACACTCATAATATATAAAGAACCAAGTTGTCAGCCTCCCTTCCCCCCTCATCCTCATCACTAATTATCAAGATTCACTTTCCTATTAAATTATCTGCTTATCAGTTGACCATAACAATTTCTTCTTTCTGTGCCGTAGGTCATGACCGTTTTCTGCTGGGTGGTTGTTCCCTGAAGTTTTTTGAAACAGTTCTATCTATGGGAGTAAGGAGTTCTGAAAGAAGAGCATTTGGGAAGAGAAGATTGGATATCCCAAATTTTACATCCGTGGGTTTGAATATGAGTTAGTCTGTAAATCATATCTGTTAGTCAAATTAATGCTTTTGAGGACTATGATAAAATATGCACTTGAATTAAGGAAGGAAAATGATGATCACTTGAATGATGTTAGAGTTGTTCAGTGTGGTAATAGAAACAATCATCAGAACACAGTTGAAATAGTTAAAGCAAGATGCAGAATACATGATCAAAATTTTAGTGATGAGAATGTGACACATAGATTGGATACCAAAAAGGTAATGAAGGTGAAAATCTCTGATTACACTTCCAGTAAGATTTTAAATATATAAATAAAGTATCCTCACAAAAGCAAGAATTAAAGCAATGTTGTTGTTGTTGTTAGGTGCTAATGAGTCAGCATTGACCTATAGCAACTCTATGCACAACAGAATGAAACACTGCCCTGGCCAACCTCACAATTACTGCTATTCCTGAGCCTATTGCTTCTCTCACTGTGCCAATTCATCTCATTGGGGGGGAGAGGTCTTCCTCTTTTTCTCTGATCCTCCACTTTACCAAACATGATATCCTTCTCCAGGGACTAGGCCTCATGATAACATGTCCAAAGTTTGAGACATGATGTCTGGCTCTCCTGGTTTCCAAGGAGCACTCTGATAGTACATCTTCCAACAAAGAATAGTTTCTTCTTTGGCAGTCTATGGTATTTTCAATATTCTTCTCCAACACCATAAGTCAAATGCATCAATTATTCTATGGTCTTCCTTATTCACTGGCCAACTTTTCATGCATGTGAGATTATTGAAAATACCATGGCTTGAGTCAGGGGCACCTTAGTCCTCAAACTTGCATCTTTGTTCTTCAACCTTTTAAAGAGGTCTTGTGCAGCAGATTTGACTAATACAGTTAAAGCAACGGGAGCAACACAATCATCCAGTACAAAATTGAATTATGGGAGAAAGCTGAAGCGACCCAATAAAATATGTGGCTAATAGGGCACATTTGAAGCAAGAACAGACTGTATCCAAGATAACAACTAAACTAGACTATATTCATACAGTATGTGTTTTGAGAATAATAAATTTGTTCTTTTACAAATAATCATTGTCATTACTTATTCATCCATCTTCATTCTTTTTTCCTTATTATGGTTTACAATATTTTATATAGACATTTTCTATGTTGGAAAAAGTACAGCCAGAGTGCTCCTTGAAAGCCAGGATGGTCAAACTTCGTCTCTCTTACATCAGACATATTATCAGTAGGACCTAGTCACAGGAGAAGGATATCATAAAGAGGAACACTCAATGAGATGGATTGACATAATGGTGGCAACGATGGACTTAGGTGTAGCAATGATTGTGAGGTTGGTCCAGGACCAGGCAGTGCTTCATTTTGTTTTGCATAGGTTTGCTATGAATCGGTGCCAACTCGATGGAACCTGACAATAACAACAAGTATAGACAATTTGGATATTTTTGAGTGTTCTGCATCTTTTCTGAACTAAATATTATTCTGATAACTATAAATTTGTATTTCTCCACAGATATTTATGTGAAACATTTTTATTTTGGCAAATTTAGGTTATACAGATAGTTCTAAAGACCTATAGGGATTATTCCATACAAGTTAATCAAGGATCAAGACAACATTGCACAATATTGAACAGTGATTCATTGGCTTAAATTCACCAGAGAAATGCCAAATGAACAGAAGTGATCTGACTTTGAATAAGAAATAAAACTTCTACATGGCACTACTTATGATGTTGTTAGGTGCCCTTGTAAAACAGAATGGAATACTGTCCAGTGCTATGCTATCCTCACAATTGTTGTCATGCTTGAGCCAATTGCTGTTGCCACTGTGTTAATTCATTTGATTACAGTCTTTCTCTTTTTTGTTGACCCTCCACTTTACCAAGGATGATGCTATTTTACAGAGACTCATCCTTTCCTGACTGCGTATCCTAAGTACTTGGGATGCATGTCCCTATCCTCACTTCTAAGGAGAACTCTGTCCATACTTCTTACAAGATATATTTGTTTGTTCTTATTTTCGTCCATGGCACTTTCAATATCGGTTTCCAATACCATAATTCAAATGCATTGTTTCTACTCTGGTCATCCTTATTCCCTGGTTAGCATTTGTATGCATCTGAAGCAATCTGACCATGGATTAAATCAGGAATACCTTAGTCCCTAAAGTGACATCTTTGCTCTTTAACACTACAAATACTGGGACATAATTAAGCAGATGTTATATTACAGTTCTGGAAGATGTGTGCATCAGGTTGGAAGGCATTCAAAATACTGGGGAAGAGCTGCCTCCTCCAAGAAGAGTTGACCTTAATGGTGTGATAAAGCAAAAGTTTTGGGGACCTTCATTTCCTGGTGGGGCACAATTCAAAGTGAGAAGAAACAACTGCTAACATCCATTAATAATCAAAACATAAGGTGAACAAAGTATGAATTCTAGGAAAAATAGAAGTAGTCAACAATGAAATGGGATGTATAAAGATCAATTATTAAGTGAAATGGACTGGTGCTGGTCATTTTGAATCTGATAGTCAGATGGTTTACTATGCTGGAATGACAAACTGAAATGGAATATCATTGCATTCATGCTCAAAAAGCGCATTTCAAGATCTCTCTTGAAGTACAATGCAGTCTGTAACAGGATAATATTCATACACCTAAAAGAAAAACCAGTTCGAATAATTTGAATATGACTATTATTCAAATTAACACACCAACTACTAAAGCAAGTGATGATGGATTGAAGAATTCTACCAACTTCTTCAGCCTGAGATTGAACAAATATGCTGTCAAGATGAATTGATGACTACTGCAGCAAAGTTGGAAACAAAGGAAATTCAAAAGTTATAAAACAGCCTCGGTGATGGACATGATACAAGAACTCTCCTTATAGGACTTTGCAAGACCAATGATGTGTTCATAGCAAATATCTTTTTCAATAACTCCAACATTGCAAGTATCTTTACACATGGATCTATACACATGGATCTTAACAGAAGGTATACACAGTAATCACACTGACTCCACATATGGGAAGAGCTCAATATCATTAGCAAAAAGAAGGCCAGAGGATGATTGTGAAACAGGTCACTAGTTTCTCATAAGTAAGTTCAGAATGAAACTTAAGAAAATAAAAACAAGTCTACAACAGGCAAAATATGGCCTTGGCTACATCCCACCTGAATTTAGAAACCATCTCAAGAACAAATTTAATGTCTTAAACACTAATGACCATTTATGGCATTAGCCATGAAGAAAGCAAGAGGTCATTAAAAAGACAGGAAAGAAGGAAAAGACCAAAATGGATATCAGAAAAGACTCTAGAACTTGCTCTTTAACATAGAGAAAATTTCGAAGAAAAGCTTTAGAATACACAAAAAAGTATAATGAAATATGCAAAACCCTGGAGTTGGAGAACCAGAAATGAAGAAGGCACTCAGCTTTACGCATGTTGAAAGAAAAGAAGAAAAAAAATTCAAACCTTGGCAATACTGAAGGATTCTACAGAAATTATATTAATGAGGCAGAAAGCATCAAAAAAGATGGAAGAATATGCAAATACAGCACTAAAGAGAATTGGTTGATGTTCCGTCATTTCAAGAGAATTAAATGATCAAGGACTGATAGCATTGAAGGAAGAAGTCCAAGTTGCACTGAAGGCATTGGCAAAGAACAAGGCTACAGGAATTGATGGAATAAGAATCAAAATGCTTCAAGAAACTTATGTAGCATTGGAGGCACATGCTTGTCTATGCCAAGAAATTTATAAGACAGCTACCTTGCCAACTGATTGAAAGAGATCCATGTTTATGCCCATTCCAAGGAGAGGTGACCCAATGGAATATGGAAATCACTGAAGAGTATCAGTAATATCACATGCCAGTAAAATTTGCTGAAAATAATTCAAAATTGCTTGCAGCAAGTACATT
>NW_006408523.1:27825444-27835937 GCF_000296735.1 Chrysochloris asiatica | reverse complement strand
TCTTGTGGTTCGAAAGTTAATAATTGCTATCAGGACTGACTGTTAGTGTTGCAAAGGTAAAGGTAGACGTTTTGTAACAAAAGGAGGGGAGTGGCTAATCATGCAGTCCAGGAGTGGAGGATCCTGGGATCATCAAGGAAGAATAGCAGAGTGCTGGACCCTATCCAGAGAACCAGTAATGCCAGAGATGGAGGCAGACATGATGACATGGAGAGATGGAACAGCGGAGGATTCTGGACTCTGGCAGGGAGATGGTCTGTGTGTTGATGGCCAGGGAGCAGACGTGCAGGGTTCACCCTTTGGCTGTTTGATGATGCATGCAGGGAATTGTAATCATTGCAATGAAATGAAATAAGATAGGATGAATGTAAAGCTAATGTTCTCCCATGTCATCAATCTATTACATAATTCACAATAAAAACATTTAAAACAAAATATAACTGCTGCTAGTACTGCTTAGGTATAAACAACACCTAATATTACTTATTATTACTACAGAGGCTTTCAGGTGTATTTTTATAATTATTTTATACCATTGACCTAATATTGTTAATATTTCTGCTCTACTTCTGAACTTTTCAGTCTTAAAAAGAAATTAGTACCTAAAAGTCATTTAAGTTTGAACTATAATCCATAGAAATAAATTAAACCATTTTTTAAAACTTTTTATTGTAAATTGAATGAAGGTTTGCAGACAGGTTCATCAGTTTTACATTCAACAAATCCACACACTTTGTTTCATCTCAATGATTGCAAGCTCTTCCATGTAAAAATCATTAATCCACTTCCTCCCTATGGTTTCAATTTCCATTCTATCCCTTCTCAACTTTGTCCTTAGTTAAATTTTGCCCTTTTGATCCTAAATGATTGACCATGCCATGGTGAATAGACCTTACTATTGTTGTTGTCTCCCCTCCATACCTATCCTCTGTTTGGCTGAAAATTGGGCCAGCAGACACATTCCATTCCACACCTGAAAAGTGGTTGAGAGCCATATCTCAGATTCTTTCAGTCTCCTTCTAGCCAGTAATCCTGATCTTCTTTTTTATAATTTTACATTTTGTCCCAATTTTTCTCCCATTTTATCAGGGAATTTCTGATGTGAGTCATTTCAGAACAGTTAATAGTGGTAGCTAGGCACCTAGTCTCAGATTCCTGGAAACTAATGTTCACCTGCTCCATTGGTCCAGTAGACCAGTTGATTCCAACCATCTTCAATATCTTTATCATATAACCTCTTAAAATGTTTGAACATGGACCTATTATTTATGATACAGTGACTCTGTATATTTCTCCCATCTTCTTTTGATGTGTCCTGCATAGTTGAATATTTTGAATATAGAATTCTTCAATATTATAATACAAGGCTTAATGTTTTTCTTCAATTCTTTCAGCTTGAAAAATTTAAAGCATGTTATTTACTTCTAGTTGCCTATCTCCATGTCTTTGCATATTTCATTGCTTAACTATGTGTTCTGGAGTCACTCTTAGGAATTTTCCATTCAGCTCTTTTACTTCGTCGTATCTTCTGTTTGCTCTAGATACAATACATTTAAGATCAAGTTTTAGCCTCTTCTGTCATCCATTTTGGTCTTTGCTTTCTTTCCTGTCTTTTTAATGACCTATTGTTTCTTTGTGTATGATATCCCTAATATCATTTCACAACCTCTCTGGTCTTCAGTCATTAGTGATCAATGTATTAAATCTATTCTTGCGATAGTCTGTAACTTCGGGTGGGATATAATCAAGATTGGAATCCTGGTAAGGCACTGTAGGATAAGCACTAGACTGCAAGGTCAGTTTGAACTGCAAGTTTGGCAGTTCAACAACAATAACAACAATACTCAAGATTGTACTTTGGCTTCAATAGACTTGTTTAAAAATTTTCCAACTTCAACTTGAACTTGCATATGAGCACTTGGTTGCTTGTCCCACAGTCCATTCCTGACTTTGCTCTAACTGATAGTATTGATCTCTTGGGTTAGGGACAGTCTGTGAGTGAAAAGGCAAGGAATCAAAAAATGCATTAGTGGTCAAGGGGACCTCACCAGGTGAGGCCAACCAATCAGATTTATGAAGTTAACCACAAGAGGAGGAAGACCTGAGACTTTCAAGACTTGGAGCATGAACACTCTAATGAAGGAGTGACAAAAAGGTATCCCTTGCCTCATTATAATATTAAATCATACACCCACGCAAGCCATGACAGATTCAGCCAAGACCAAATTGAACCAAGAATGGGATGTACCCCATTCCCAGAAAATCCATGAATATTCACCCTTTGTATCTATTACCGCATGTTAGAATCAAATCAATAAAACTCAGACCTGAGATCCCCTTGGGGTCATCTCAATCTCGCACGACAGACCCAGTCTCTTTCCTTCACTAATGAACTGCTTAAGCCTAGATGGATTTTGTGAAGGAGTGATTGATTTGCTACAACCATTCGAGAACTCAGCTCCTGAATCTTTGAGTTAGTTGAGGAAGAAAAGCCAGAAGAAGGATAACATTTTCCATTGTCTCTTTCGACAGATGTAGTTAATTTGGTCCTTTTTTATTCTGTCTGTTAATGTCCACATGCATTTGTTGTTGTTAAGGGCTGTGGAGTAGGTTCTGACCCATAACAACCTTGTATAGGTTTTCCAAAGAGCAACTTGTAAGCTTGAACTGCTGACCTTTTGGTTCAAATCAACTTTGCATTCCAGTGCATTAACTCACAGCATCACACCAGGTCTCCCATGTGGCATAGCCACTGTTTATGTTGTTGAAAGAGGTATTTACAATGATTATGACCTTGGTCTTGTAAAATTCTATCATGAGATCTCTGGCATCCTTTCTATCATCTAGACCATATTTTCCTATTATGAATCCTTCTTGTTTCCAACTTTCACATTCCAATGACTACTAATGATCAATGCAACTTGTTTGCATGTTTAATATATTTCAGACCTCCAAGTTGGTAAAATTTTTCAATTTCTTCATTTTTTGCATCTATGTTTGTTGTATAAATTTGAATAATAGTCATATTAATAGGTCTCCTTTTAGGTGGATGGATATTATACTATCAGTGACAACACTGACTTCAGGTTAGTGAGTATGATGCCAATCATCTTTGGTTTGTCATTTCCAGCATAATAGACTATACTCTATTATTATAAAAGTCTGATTCAAACTGGCCAATACCAGTCCATTTTACTTTGCTAATACCTATGATATCCATCTTTGTTCATATAATTTCATTTTAATGACTTCTAATTGAAGTCTTGATGTGGTGCTGTGGGTTAATGTGCTGTACTGCAAAGCCATTTGAATTGCAAGGTCGGCATTCAAGCTTATCAGCTGCTCCTCTGAAACCCTATACAGGGTCACTATGGATAGGAACCAACTCAATGGCACTTATTAACAACAACAATTGTCCTAGATTTGTACTTTGGCATATTCCATATTGTGATTATTGATGAATTTCTGTAACTGTTTCTTTCAACTCTGAGTTATGCCATGTCAGCAAATGAAGGTTCTGGAAATTTACTCCACACATGTCATAAGGTTGATTCTACTACTTTCCCAGTAAGTAGTATTTTAAGTGACTTCTAACCTCTTGTAAAATACGGTACCAGAGTTTCAAATACCTTAATGATAAAGGGTCAGTTAAATTCATTCAGCACTGAAAAATGTGTGTGTTCACTGGAGCATTTAAAATGTTGCACAAAGTCTAATTCATCAGAATAAAGTCAAACCAAATCTCAATTGGAGGGAAAAAGACCACTATTAATCGTTTTCAGGTAGCTTCTCAGGGTCAGAGTAGAACAGACTCTATAAATACTTTACAGTAATATATTTCCATCCCAAATTAAAAGAGAATAAGCTTTTACTCCCTGAAAACAATTTCAGCTAATTATTTCAGTGTGATATGCTTGGCCACTTAAAATATAGTTTTAAAATTTCATATCGCTACTAGATTTAAAGATCATTATTTTAATAAGATGCTGTTTCAAACATCCTGCTAGTAATTATTTCGTATATCCGGTTACAGTACTTGATGTATTGTTTCTCTGTTTGTGCAGCACAACTCTATTTAAAACCCCTGAGAACTAAATAGTTTAAAATGAATTTGAAAAATCCATTTTAAATGTTTAATGTGGCTCTTTATAAATGTCTACATGATATCCCACATAACATTGTTGCGCACTAGATTTAGTTTGCTCAAAGCACAAATGTAGCTGATTTATAATATTTTCTCATAATTAAACAGTGCTCTGAGTGTTACCTTCAAATCTGATATAGCTTGTGTAGCATTTTTAATTGAACAAAGCACCATGGGAACTTCTTTAAGCATATGGAAATGATTTAAAATGAAAAGGTTTTGTTAAGAGACTTGAAATTTTAATCAAATGACTTTAGGGATGAAGTTAAGAGAAGAAGAAAGAAACTTTTTTTTTTTTTTTTTTAATTTTTACTGCTTAAGAAGTAAATTAGTTTTGGAACTCCAACAATGATTATCTTTTAAATTTATTTGTATGTTAGAATCTTTGAGGTTGTTAAAGTATAAGTAGATTAAAAATTTGAAGTTGATCCACATAAAAAGGTCAAAAAGTTTAAAAGCAAGTGAACATTCCCACTCACTACTCATAGAGAGCAGAAAGCTTCACTTTTTTCCTGTAGTGTGACTAATGGGTTTGAACTAACAACCTTAGCATTAATTATATACATGTATGCCTGAAAGATAAGAAATTAGAGCTTATTTATCTGACATTGTTCTAAAACAATAAAACTCTGACTAAATTTCTTGAAGAGTTTATTAGTATTAATTTCTTTTTTTATATTGCTTCAGGAGTTATTTCTCATGTGTGATGTCTATCTCATCCTATATGATTACTTAATTTAACTTAGAATTAATTTCTTATCATCTTTGTTAATGATTGAATTGTGACCTCCCAAATTCTGTATCAACTTGGTTAGGACATTGTTTGTCCTAATTATCCTCCATTTTGTAATATGTTGTAAACACTGTTCTCCAAAAAAACCCAGTATGGCCCTCTAAGATAAGTACTGGACTGCTAACTACAAGTTCAGCAGTCTAAACCCCTCAGTCGCTCTCAGAAACCATGAGTGGAAACCAAGTCTGTAGCATACAACAAACTTCACAACAATATATTAATGAGATAGGATCAGGGTGTGGTATAGCTTGAATCATAACCTTACAGAAGGATGTAACACTTAAGAAAACTCTTAGAGATAATGGAAAAATTTAGCAACATAGCAGGATATAGGATCAATAGGAAAAAAAAAAAAATGTTGGGTTTCTACACATAAGCAATGAGAATCTGAAAGAAAAATTCGGAAAGCAATTTCATTTATACCAGCATCTAAAAGAATAAAATACCTATGAATGAATCTGGCCAGGGATGTGAAGTACGTATATATTATAAAACACTGCTTAAGGAGATTAGGAGTGTTGGTGGAGCTGTGGGGTAAGAAATGAACTGCTAATCATAAGGTTGGTGATTCTAGCCCACCAGCTCTTCATCAGGAGAAAGATGAGACTTTTGGCTCCCAGGAAGATTGACAGTCTTGGAAACCCTACACTAGTTTGCTATGAGTTGCAACCTACTCAACAGTACACAGCAAAAACATCAACAGAAAATTGAATAAATATAAAGTTATTCCATGAAATAGAATGCATAAAAATCATTATCTTAGACATTAGTGAACTCAAATGAGCTGATATTGGCCATTTAAAATCTGACAATCCCATAGTTTATTATGCCGAGAATGATAAATTGAAAAGGAATAGCATCACATTTATCATCAAACAGAACATTTCAAAATCTGCCTTGAAGTACAATGCTATTTATAGTAGGATAATACCCATATGTCTACAAGGAAGACCAGCTAATACCCATATTATTCAAATTTACACACGAATCACTAAAGTTTTGATGGTGAAATTAAAGAAATTTACCTACTTCTTTGGTTTGAAATTGATCAAATGCTTTAGAAATGCTAGAACAAATGGAAGAAATAAGGAGGTAATAGAGTTGAACAAAAAAATTCAAAAATCAGTGAGAAAAGATTAAAGTGTTATAGTGAAATAGGCAGTTAGAAATGGAACTTAGATAGTCAAACATGAAGAATATGCTCAGTATTTCTGAAGCTGAAAGAACTAAAGAAAAAAATTCAAGACTCAACATATAATATTGAAGGATTCTATGGGCAAAATATTGAATGATTCAGAAAACATCAAAACAAGATTGAAGGAATACCTTTGGGAGAGAGTCATTGTGCCATAAAGAAAAGGATGATGTCCAACAACTTCAAGAAGTAGCATATGATCAAGAGTCAATGGTACTGAAGGAAGAATCCAAGATATACTGAAGGCACTGGCAAAGACAACATTCCAGGAAATGATGTATTACAAATAAAATCTTTCAACAACTGACATAGTACTGGAGTTTCTCTATCTTATTTATATCAAGAAATTTGGAAGGCAGATACCTGACCAGCTGATTGGAGAGATCTATATTTGTGCCCATTTGTAAGGGTGGTGAACCAACAGAATGTGAAAATCATCTAACAGTATCTTTTATATCATACACAAGTAAATTTTTAGTGAAGATAATTCAAAAACAGCTGCAACAGTACATCAACAGGCAAATTCCAGAGGTGCAAGCTGAAATCTGATGAGGGCATGGAACAAGGGATATCATTGCTGACATTACATGAATCTTGGCAGAAAGCAGAGAATACCAGAAAGTCAATACCTGTGCTTTATTGATGATGCAAAGGCTCTCAACAGTGTGGATCATGACAGGCCATGGATAACACTGCAAAGAATGGCTATTCCAGAACATTTAATTGTGCTCATGAGGAACCTGTACATAGATCAAGGGGACATGGACTAGTTTATAACTAGAAAAAGTGTGTACCAGTGTTCTATTCTCTCACCATACCTATTTAATCTGTATGTTGAGCAACTAATCTGAGAAGCAGGATTATATGAAGATGAGTGTGGCACCAGCATTGGAAGAAGATTCTTCTACCACCAGTGATATTCAGATGATACAACCTTGCTTGCTGAAAGTGAAGAAGAGGACTTAAAATTCTCACTAATGAAGAACAAAGAACACAGCCTTCAGCATGGGTTGCATCTCAATGTAAAGAAAAAATAACCTTCACAACTGGACCAATAAATGACATCATGATAAACTGATAAAAGATTGAAATTGTCAAAGACTGCAGTTTGCTTTTATCCACTATCAACACTTACTGAATCTGCAATCGAAAAATCAAACAATGTATTATGTTCTGTGAATCTGCTGCACAAGGCCACTTTAAAGTGTTCAAGAACAAATATATCAGTGTGAGGACTTAGTTGTATGTGACTCAAGCCATGGCATTTTCAATAACCTCTCATGCAAGTGAAACTTGGACAATGAGTAAAGACAACCATAAAAAAAAAAAAAAAAAATGATGCAAATGAGTTATAGTATTGCTCATCAGGTTTGGAAAGGAACTCACCTTAATGGCCCAATTTTCAGCCAAGCAAAACAGGTATCAAATGACATGCTGCGCTAGACAAATTTGCTGCACAAGACCTCTTTAAAGTGTTGAAGAGCAAAAATGTAAGCTTGAGGACTAAGGTGCTCCTGATCCAAGCCATGGTGTTTTCAATAACCTCAAATGCATGCAAAAGTTGGAGAGCAAATAAGGAAGACCGTAGAATAATTGATGCATTTGAGTTATGGCATTGGAGGAAAATATTAAAAGTACCATGGACTACCTAAAGAATAAACAGATTTGTGTTGGAAGAAGTACAGCCAGAGTGCTCCTTGGAAGTTAGGATGACCAAACTTTATCTCTCATACTTAGGACATATATCAGAAGGGATCAGTCACTGGAGAAAGATCTCATGTTTCGTAAAGTGGCAGGTAAGAGACAAAGAGGAAGACACCCACGAGATGGATTGACACAGTGGTGGCATCAATGGGCTCAATCATAACAACAATTGTGCGGTTGGCCCAGGACCAGCCAATGTTTTGTTCTATTGTGCATATGGTCACAGTGGGTCAGTACTGACTCAATGGCACCTTACAACAACAACGACAACAACAACTCAACACTAGTAAAGTGTGCTCACCATATAATGGTCAATCTTTGAAAATCAAAAGGGCACATTTTCCTAAGGACAAAGTTAGGAAGGGATGGGAAAGTGGGTGGAATGGAAACAGGAATCACTCGGAGGAAGGAAGCAGGATAAGTATTGTTATAAGGAGGCCATGAAACAAAGTGATTTGCTGATGTAAAATTGATGTTCTTGTCTGTAAATATTCATTAAATTCACAATAAAAAGTTAACAAGCAAACAAATTCAAATTGGATTAAGGACATAAATGCACTAGCTAAAATCATAAAATTCTTAGAAGAATCAGTAGAAGGAATGTTGTCAGGCTTATCTTTCAAGAGTGAATTATCTAATATACAAACAAAAGTACAAATTGCATAAGACAAAATAAATCAATGGAATCTCATGAAAATGAAAAACTTTTGTTCATTAAAAGACTGCCATAAAAATGAACAAATGACTGACTGAGAGGTTATCTTCAGAAACTATACATATGAAAAAAAATATATATATATATATATATATATATATACACAAAAATTGACACCTTAACGTCATAAAAACAGAAAACACAATCATAAAATGAGAAAAATGACTTGAACAGATATTTCAACAATTGGAAGACTTGAAAGCAGAGATTATAAAAGAGATTTGTATACCCATGTTGAACAAAATATGTCTATCACAAAATGAAACATATTATATGATTATATATATATTAAGAAAAGACAAATGTACAGAGTTCTGCTGTGGGAGGGAAGAAAAAAAGGGTGTTAACAGTAAAGGAAAAATCAAATTGATTACAGTTAGGCCTGAAGAGTAAATTATCATAACTACTGCCAATAACCAGTACTCCTGTAAAGAATTGGCAAAGTTTATTTGCATAACAATGACCAAAAACAAAACAAAAAAGTAACTGTGCAAATGAAACGTACAGCCGAACACCTCATGGAATTTGGTCCCTGGATTTGGAGATTTCACGAGACATCCCAGTTGTCTTATTTATTTAGTATTGCTATAACAGAAATACCACAAGTGGATGGTTTGAACAAGCAAAAATTTCTTCTCTCACAATTTTGGAGGCTACATGTCCAAATTCAGTGTGCCAGATCTAGGAGAAGACTTTCTATTCCTTTGTTGACTTTAAAAGGTCCTTGCCTCCTTTCAGCATCTTAGGCTCAACATTCCTTGGAGATCTCCATGTCTCCTGGCATCATTCTTGCCCTAGATCTAGGAACTTCACACTGCAAGTACCCCAGGTCTAAAGGATGTAGCACTCTCCACTTTTGGGTCTTCTTACTTTGTGGGTGTTTGATATTTATTGTTCTGTAAATCTGCTGTATGTACTCAAGAAACTTTAATATTATGTATAGACACTTTAATCTCTTTAGATTTATGTCCCTTAAGATCAACTGGTGAAGGAAAACCAATTTTGAACTTGGAGTAATGTAGGGAGAGAAAAAGGAAACCTCTTCCAAGTTATTGAAGAGTTCACCATTGTTAATTAGGAAAATAAAGAGGTAATATTAAAATGGAAGTTTTCATTTCCCAGTATCTTATAATTACATGTGTTTATGGAAACTCTTGGTAATGATTAACTCTGTCTTCACCCAAAATTGTCCTACTCTTGAACCCTGTAGTTCTATTACCATGAAATAACATAAACATGCCTATAGACTGTTAACTCTTTGAGGATGTATCTGACATTGGGATATTCATGTACATTTCTATATTTATAGTACAAACTTTTGAACATATTCCATTCTCAACAATTTCTGTGAATGAATGCTACTATGATATCCAATCTAAATTTAACTTAATAATAAAGGCCTGATGAGCAGCAACTGTCTCATGGTTCCTTTCAAACTACCAGTAACACAGCCTTCCATAAAGTTTGTGTTAATTAGACTTTGGGGTTCAGTACTAGAGAACTGATTCAAATTATTCTTAGGAGAAAAAAAAAAAAAAAGAGAGAGAGAGATTTGGCAGCTCACACATCTGTGAAATCAAAGGGACAGTTCTTGCTTTAGGCATGACTGGGTCCTGGAGTTCAAAAGATATTGTCAGTTGCCTGTATTTTACTTTGATCCAATTTATGTATTTTTAAAGTTAATTCTCAGTCAGATTTTCTCTACATTTCAGTCTTAACATACACTGATACTCAAAGGTTACCTGGTTCTCAGTTATATGCATTTCAATAACAGTGATTCCTTCTTTCCAAGAATCAATAACATTCCCAGAAAAAGAATTATTATTATCTATATTTGTGTTGGACAAAGGATCCTTGGAGGTCAGGATAGCCAAATTTCGCCTCTCATACTTTGGACATATTGTCAGGAGGAAGCAGTCGCTGTAGAAGGATATCATGTTTG
>NW_006408523.1:27812041-27824419 GCF_000296735.1 Chrysochloris asiatica | reverse complement strand
TAAGTTTGAACCCATTGTTGCTGCCTTTGTGTCAATCTATTTTGTTGGTGGTCTTTCTGTTTTTCACTGACCATCCATTTTTCCAACCATGATGTCCTTCTCTATGGACTGGCACTCCTGATAATATGTTGAAAGTATGAGAGACAAAGTCTTGTCATCCCTGCTTCTAAGAAGCAGTCTGGCTGTACTCCTTTCAAGACAGATTTGTGTGTTCTTTTGGCACCCATGGCATTTTGAGTATTCTTCACCAATACCATAGGTCAAATGCATCAATTATTTGTGATCTTTCTTGTCCATTGTTCAGCTTTCACATGCATATGAGGCAAATGAAAATACCATAGATTGGATAAGACAAACCTGAGTACTCTAGCTGAACTCTTTGCTCTTTAACACTTTACACAGGTTTTTTGCCACAGAGTTACCTAATACAATATGTTGCTGGATTTCTTTACTGCTTCTTCCATGAGCATTAATTTTAGATACAAGAAAGTTGAAGTTTTTGACAATATTGAACTTTGCTTTCTTTACCATGATGCTTTTTGTTGTTCCAGTTGTGAGGATTTTCATTTTCTTTACATTGAGGTGCCATCCATACTAAAAACTGTTACTTGTTCTTCATCTGTAAGTTACTCCAAGTTGTCTTCACTTCCAGCAAGCAAGAGTATGTCATTTGCATATTGCAACTGGTTAATGAGGCTTCCTATTACTTTGAATCTGTGTTATTTTCCATATAATCCATTTTCCCAGATTATTTGCTCAGTATACAGATTGAATAAACATGGTGAAAAGATACAATACTGGCACACGTTTTTCCAGATTTTAAGCTTTTTGGTATCCCTTGTTCTTTTGGAAAAACTGCTTCTTAGTTTATGTACAGGTTCCTCATGAGCACAATTAAGTGTTCTGCACTACTCAATCTTTTCAATGTTGTCCATAGTTTGTTATCACCTAAAGAATCGAATGCGTTAGCATAGTCAATGAAGCACAAGTATACATCTCCCTAGGAATACATCTCCCTAGGAAGCAGTGCTATTATTTTATCCTGTTCATTCACTAGTATAGAGGTAAACAGGGCAATGAAGATATTAATACCATTTATTTATTTATTTGGCAGGTAGCAGTTTCTGAAATGTAAACAATATGAAACCCTCAAGAAATAGTATAAGTGTATGACATCATTTTACTGCTATTCTGTATTATTAATGGAATTTAATGACCTATTATTTTTATTGTTTTTATATTTATTTCATATGAGTATGGCTATATTAGTTATTTATCACTGTGTAGTTATTCAAAATTTGGTGGATCAAGCAAATATTTTCATTTGCTTATGATTTTGTGTAACATCGTTCATGTCTGATTCAGATAGTGTAAGTTGGAATGGAGGGACAAAAGTGGGAGGGTGCTGTGTGGATGGGAGTGGAATATGCATTGTATATATTGTGTCCTCATATACATCTGAGTTTTTAATACTATTGTTCTCTTCCTTTTTCTGGAAACACAAGGTATATTTCCTATACCCTGAAACAAATCTGTCAAAATACTCTGAAACAAAAAAAAAATGTTATATTACCTATAGAGTGCCTACCTTCCAAGAATCAGGTAATGGAACCTTTCAGTTTCCATTTTTATGAGATTATGCTAATTACTGGCCCAGATCACCTGTGCAATATTCTATTGGTCAGTTTCAAATGGATGAAGAAAAAAACTCTAGCTCTTGAAATGAGAGTGGCAATTTCACATTGCAGAAAAGCATTTGAGAAGAAAGTTATTGTGGTGCTGTCTTTGGAAATTGAAGCTGCTACAATGAGTAAATTAAGTACCTTGTCCTTGATTAAAGACAAAATACTTGGCCACAGCCAAGTGAGGCAGTGACCCAGCACAAGAAGCCATGAAGCTACACGTCTGGAGGGAGATGTGTGACTGATTTTTCATCTTACATTTTTCATTTTTCACATATCTTCCCTCTTCATGCTGATCGTGCCCTCACTGCCCATCCCAGATGCCTTCAGGTGGGTGGGAGTACACACCTAAAAGGGTCCACCATTGCACCCACAGTTTTCCGATGGGACACAGAGGAAACCCACAGGCTGCTTTTTATGACATCTGATTCTGGGACCCAGTCCCAAAGTTGAGTGCGGCCCTTTCTCCCTGCCTGCACAGCAAAGGACACTGGACAGTCAATCATACTTTTATTTTTGTTTTTGATTGTTGGTTTCTGTCTGTGCTTTTATACTGTTTCTCTCTTTGGTCACTTTGGCCTCACTCTTCTCCCTGGGGTTGGATCTGTCTCCCCGTACCTTACCCAAGAAGAAACAGCAACTGTGCCCATATAGCCAAGCTACAAGCATATCCTGTAATACCCCACCATCTGGACAAGAGCCAAAACCAGCTGCTAGCATTACACATAAAAAAGGAAGCCTATCTCCAGATCATATCCAGCAGCAGACGCTCAGCAAGCTTATCAACAAAGCAACATACATTCATTTAAGCATTAAAACCCCACATAACTGCTGAAAATGTCCAAGAAAACACAATTAAAGATCTCAACAAGTGTTCCAAAACAGAAAAAAGTAATGAGACAAATGAGCTGCAAGCAGACACAGACTTTCCAGAATTTCCATTCAGAGCAGGAATTCAGAATCTGCCTGAGAAGGAATTCAGAAGAATGATACGGAAACAAATTCAAATGCTCCAAAAAGGGGTGGAAGAAAATAAGGAAAAAGTCAGGAAAGTGCTACAGGAGCAATCAAACAAGAGAGATGCTGCATTGGAAACAATCCAAAACCTGAAAAAAGAAGTCCAGATGATTAGTAATAAAATATCAGAAATGGATAATACACTGAAAGGTCAAAGGAGCAGACTAGAAGAGATGGAAGCTGGAACCAGTGAGCTGGAAGACACATTTCTCAATACTGCAAGCAGAAAAAGGATTAAAAAATCTGAAGAGAGTCTAAGATTCATGCTGGATAAATTAAGAGGAATAACTTAAGAATTACTGGTATTCAAGAACAGGAAGAAACACAGAAGACATAGTTGAGGACCTTCTGGAAGAAAAAATTCCTAACATCTTGAAGGATGAGAAGACAAACATTCAAAAAGCTGAACAAACCCCAGGAAGGATAGACCCCAAAAGAAAATCACTTAGACATATCATAATCAAGCTCTCCAAAATCAAAGACAAGGAAGGAATCCTAAAAGCAGCCAGGGAAAAAAAAAATGTTACTTACTAAGACAAGCAAATCAGAGTAAGCTCTGACTTCTCAACAGAAACCATGCAGGCAAGAAGGAAATCGGGAGACATATATAAAACCCTAAAAGAAAAAAACCTGCCAACCAAGAATTGTCTATCCAACAAAACTGTCAATCAAAATAAGATGGTTCAATCAAAACATTCCAGGATAAAAAGAAGCTAAGAGATTTTGCCAAAGCCAATCCAGTGCTTCAAAACATCTTAAATGGAGTTCTTTGGACTAAAACCAGCAAGAACAGATAACAACCAGAGACTGACAGATGTGGCAACACCACCCAGAACTCAATTGACAGCAGAATTCAGAATAGAACAAAATTACAGCAATGATGGTGGAACTGCAAAATGGTCCAACCTCTCTGGAAAGCAATATGGTGCTTCCTCAGAAGGTTTGAAATAGAAATACCTTATGATCCAGCAATTCCTCTGCTTGGTATTGATCCACAAGAAATACGAGCCATAATGAGAGTATGATATATGCACACCAATGTTCACAGCAGCACTATTTATAGTAGCAAAAAGATGGAGACAGCCTAAGTGCCCATCTATGGAAGAATGAATAAACAAACTTTGGTACATACACACAATGGAATATTATGCTACCCTGAAGAATAACAAGGAAGCAGCAAGCCACCACATAACACTGATTAACCTTGAGGACATTATGCTGAGTGAAATTAGTCAGTCACAAAAAGAGAAATATGGCACAGGTCCATTATTGTAAAAGATTAAGAAAAAGCACCCACACTAAAAGGGGAAAAAATTATGTTTTTATTTATTTTTTATTTTTTGTTGTTGCTGGTTACTGAGGTGCATGGGGTGGGATGGGGGGGGGAGGGAGAAGAAGGTGGACCACAGGGTAGGGAATAGGCACAGGATAGTGGAGCACAGGGTATGGAATAGACACAGGATAGTTTGGTGCTGGGAGTGGGCATATATTAGGGAAGGGGAAAGGAAAAATAAGACAGATGGGAAAATAGCTAGGCAGGTTTACATGGGCTAAATAGGGCAGAGGTAAATAACGATGTAAGCACAAATGTAGAACAACAGGGCTTGTGGATACAAAGATTGAGGCATGGTTTGAATGGGTCAAACTGAGGAAATGATGTTAATATGCTAGGCTGTCTTTTGAATCCTGGTTTCCCTTGCCTATTATTGTAAAATAGACACTTGAAGGGGAAAGAGAGGAATAGCCAGAAACATCACCAGAGAAAGATTGTAAATCCGTCTTCAGCCTATAACTGGAATAACTAAAATGAGGCTAGAACTTGCTCAGTGAAGGAGGCTTCCTGCAAAGCCTTTGCATTGCACAAGACCATAATCTTCTGAAGTGGGACATTCCCACTTGAAAGGACAAGCAGACCAGTCTGGAACAGTTAGAAGAACAGAAGACACTTCTTGAAAAAAAAGACCAGCAGAAAAAATAAAAAACAATAACAGCAGTCCAACTGATTACTAAAAGAACAAGCAAGTTGTTCCCCAGGGAGCCATCAAGGCAAGTGGTCAGGCCCCCTCAGCGTAAACCCCCTTCCAAGACTGAACCTCACATAGAATACACTAGCAGATATATGGTTCTGCTGCTGACCATGCTGGTCACAAATAAGGGGAAGTGGGAGAAAAACAGCAATGAAGTTGTGACCTAAGTCCAGCCACATTCAATAGACTCCTGTTAACCTGGATTGAGACCTGGTTAACAAGCAGTATGATGAGACCTGGGGACTCCTGGGCCCAGAGGCAGGGACATAGCCCTAGAGGACTAGAGTGGAGTGTGAAGCATCTGATTATATAAAGTGAGGGAGATGCACAAGAACACCCACACTTGCAGATAGTACCCTTTTGACCTGGCATCAATGGCTGGATGATCAGAACATGACTAGAGGAAAAAAAAAAAAAAAAGAGTAACCCATTGTAAGTGGATAAACTTGACCTATGCTTGTGGATGCAGTATAATAAATGGCTGGACAAATATCTTCAGTGAGGATCATTCCTCACTGGGATGGAGGTAGAGAGGATGATGTGGACAGAAGGAGCAGCTGGGCATTTTGGACTCAGGGAGGGAGAGGGGCTGTGTGCTGGAGGCTGGGGGCAGGTGTGTGGGGTGTACCCTTTGGTTGTTTGATGATGCCTGCAGGGGATTGTGATTATTGCAATTAAACAAAATGTGATAAGATGAATGTAAAGATAATGTTCACCCATGTAAACTAACACATAATTCACAATAAAAACTTTTTTTTTAAAAAAAAAAGGCCAAATACTTGTAGTGCTAAAAAAAGAAATTTTTATGAGGCCTCTGTAATTATACTTGCCTAAGGAGTCCTGGTGTGGCGCTGTGGGTTAATGTGCCAGACTGCAAAGCTGTTTGAACTGCAAGATTGGTGGTTCAAGCTCACCAGCTACTCCTCGGAAACCCTATACAGGATCGATATGGGTTGGAATCGACTTGACGGCACTTACAACAACAACAAAAGAGCTCTGGTAGCATAGTGGTTACGAATCGGGCTGTGAACTGCAAGGTCAGCAGTTCGAAACGATCAGCTGTTCCACCGGACAAAGATGAGGCTTTCTGCTCCTGTATAGATTTACAGCCTCGGAAACCCTGTACAGGGTCGTGATGAGTCGGAACTGACTCCACGGCACATAACAACAACAACAACAAATCAGAATTGACTACTCATAGATTGTTGTTAAGTGCTTTGGAGTGGGTTCCAAGACATAGCTATGCTGCATACCAAATAAAATGCTAAAACAAGGACTTCCGTACAAATTTGTTCCCATTCCAGAGAATGCAAAATGCAGAAATTGTCCAACAGATAATAAAAAACTGATGAGGAATATTGAAACTACCATGGACTGCCAGAAAAACAAACAAATCTGTTTTAGAAGAAGCGCAGCCAGAGTGCTCCTTGACACAGTGACTACATGAATAGGCTCAAACATAATGACAATTGTGAGGATGGTACAGGACCAGGCAATGTTTCATTCTCCCGCACAAGGGAATCATCTCCATGTACCGAAGAACAACATCATCATTAATACCACATACTAAAGAAGTTCCACTGAAGATAACTGAAAAACTACTAAAGCCAAGTATACTAAACTGTACCTAACACAAGCCTGGTATTCTCAGTTGCCTCATCTATATGAATAAGGAAGACCTTAGAAGAATTGATGCCTTTATGTTGCTGGTGACACATATTAAAAATACCATGGACTTCAGAAGAATAAACAAATCTGTGTTGGAAGTAGTACATTAGTATAATCCTTAAAAGCAAAGATGGTAAGAATTCGTTCTTCTCACAAGTTTTGCATATGATATCAGGAGGACACAGCCCTTAGAAGCACGTCATGTTTAGTGGTTGATTGATAATTATGTGCCATGGAGTCGATTCCAACTCCATGGCACATATATCACATGCTATAAAATGTCGATAGACATTTTACTGAAGATAATTCAAAAACTACTACAGTCAAATAGAGAACTGCCTGAAGTTCAAACTTGATTCTGAAAAGGACAGATGGATGTTGGCCTAAAGCAGAGAATAGCCACAAGTTATTTACTTGTGTTGTATCAACTACATGAAAGCATTCAGCTGTGTGGATATAATAACAAATAGCATTACAAAGAGTGAGAATTTCAGAACACTTTGTGCTCATCTGGAACCTGAACATGGATCAAAAACATAGCACCTTAAATAGACAAGGGGATACTGGTTGTATCCTTCCACCTTAATTGTTCAAATAGTATGCTGAGCAAATTATCTGAAAAACCAAACTACGTAAAGAAAAATGTGTCATCAGGATTGGAGGAAAAGTCATTAATAATCCATAATATACAGAACACAATCTTGCTTGCTGACAGCAAAGATGAATCGAATCTCTTGGTTAAAAAAAAAACAACAAAACTACAGCCTGTAGTATGGATTACACCTAAACTTTAGAAAAGCAATCATTCTTGCAACTTTACAAATAAACAACCTCAAGATAAATGAGGTTGTAGTTCAAGTTCTCAATAATTTCATTGCACTTAGACTAACAATTGAGGCTCATGGAAGTGGTGGTGGCTATGTGCTGTGAAGTCAGTTCCAACTCATAGTGACCACGTGTACAGTTTCTGAGGCTGCAATCTTTACTGGAGCAGAAAGCCCCATCTTTCTCCCATGGAACAGCTGGTAGTTTTGAACCACTGATCTTGAGGTTAGCAATCCAACTAGTAACAACTATGCCACCAGAGCTCCTTGTTCATGAAGTTGTTGTTATGTGCTGTGGAGTCGTTCCGACTCATAGCGACACTATATAGGGTTTCTGAGGTGGTAAATCTTTATGGGAGCAGAAAGCCTCATTTTTCTCCCGCAGAATGGCTGGTAGTTTAGAACTGCCGACCTTGAGGTTCGCAGCTCAATTTGTAAGCACTACACTACCAGAGCTCCTTGAAGTAGCAGTCAAGAAATCAAATACCGGAACAGAACTTCCACCTAGATGGTGGACTGCACAGCCATGCTACAGAGACCCTCTAGACTAAGATACAAAAAACAAATCTGCTGCAAAATATCCTCCTTAAAATTTTAAAAAGCAAAGAAGTTATTTTGATGATTAAGATGAAATTGACCCAAGCAAACCATGGCTTTCTTCATTGCCTCATATGCATGTGAAAAGGAGAGAAGATTTCATGTATTTGAACTGTGTTGTTAGCAAAGAATATTAAATATAACATGAACAAATATAAGAATATATAAATATAAGAATGAACAAATTAGTCTTAGAGTCAGAATATTCCATAAGCGAGGATGATGAGTCTTGGCTCATTTCCTTTGGATATATCATCATGAAAGTCCAATCACTAAGAAATAACGTCAGGCTCAGTAAGAAAGAGAGTTAGCAAAAATGAAGGAAACCCTTAATGAAATGTATTTAAACAATAGTAAAACAATGGATCAAGCACAGCAACCACTATGAAGATGGTTCAGAACTGGGCAAATTTTGTTCTATTCTCATAAGGTCCATATAAGTTAGAGACAAAGAATAAGGAAAAATTTTCCCAAGCCATGCAATGAAGATCCATGTTCTTTCTTGTGAGAATTCATCTCCAGGCATTTTATTTTCATGCTCATAAATTCTGATATGTCACAAATGAAAAAGAAAAAAGATACTTTTGAAAGATTATAATATTCAGGGATTGCCACTTTGATTAATATATACTTGCATCTTATTCTACTGTGTCCTGAAGTGAAGGACACACTAAACATAAAACATGCTTTGTAGATATTCACACAGAGACTGAAAACAGCTTTATTTATAAAACATAGAAATGCTTAGGATAATTATGAGGATTAATTGTGATAAAGTAGGTGTATGTGCTTTATAAACTCAAAAAAAAAATAGTTAGTTACTAAATTGTGAAATATTTGAAATCCCTTAAAAGACGTCTAACACAGAATGTAGACAGTGATCTGTTTAAAAATGTAGTCAAGGAAGGGGAAACTTGTCATTTTTGGATACATCACTTGTTTCCCTCCTAGCTGCTTCATTTTCTTTTACCAGCCTCCAGTTACCTCCTCACAGAGCGTCTTAGTTTGTGCAAGAATTCATTCACATCATTCATAAACTAATCTCTCTCAGTCAGTGAAGGAAAATTGTTCACTGTGTCTAGAGATAGATGTTGTTCAGAAACACATATATTATAGAAATGTCTTCAGCATTCATACCCTTAAAACTCATGGTGAGGATAGTAAAATTTTCCAACTTGTACAAAAATGACTGCATACTTTATACAGAATAGCATTTCTTCCTACCTTCCTTTGTCAGTAGCTTTTCTAAATATGCCATTAATCAGAACAAGGAACTGTTAGGAGTAGAATAGAAGCTGAATGCATCTTTATATCACATTAGATAAAGGCACCACAGAAACAGGATGAGGTAGGAAAGTATGACTTGTCATGACTTACTCGCTAAAAAGTATCTTGGCATCTACCGTATCATTTGCCAGGTGCAGCCATCTTATTCCAAATCCCAATCAATTCAAACTTATAGAACCATATTTGCTTAGCATTTAAGCAACCTCTTAGTTGTAAATTATATAGCTATAGATGCTTCTATTTAACTTTTCCAGGTCCTAAGTCAACAGTAGTGTCAGGAAATGTGAACAAAAAAAGAGCAAATTTATCCACCTGTGAAAATTTCATTTTCATTATGAGAAGCATTTAGTAAAAAATAAAATAAAATAAAATAAAAGCAAGACTGAAAAGTTTGAGTAAAACAACCCTAACTAATGAAGGGTTATAGTGTACTGCTTTTATACAAATGTGTTTCTTATACATTTATCTAATTTAACTAACAAACCAAACTCACTGCCATCAAGTCAATTGTGACTCATTTGACTTTATAGGTAAGAGTAGAATTGTTTATTAAATGACTCAGAGACGGAGCAGACAGGCTCATCTGTCTCTCATGGAGCAGCTGATGGTTTTGAACTACCTTTCTGTTAGCAGACCAACAAGTAACCCATTGTACCACAAGAATATATATAATTGTATGCATATATTCTTTAATAATTATATATATATGTGTGTGTGTGTGTGTGTGTATGAGCACAATGACTCTATATGATAAGCACTGGACCACAAGGCCCCTTGTTCAAGCTTGCCAGCTGCTCCATGGGAAAAATTTTAGGCTTTCTGTTCCCATGAAGATTTACAGCCTCAGAAACCCAATACAGAGTTGCTGTGAGTCAGATCAGACTCGACAGCACATAATAAGCCATTGACTCATTTCTGACTCATAGCGACCTTATGTACAATAGAACAAGACACTGCCAGGTACTGGGCCAACCTCACAATCATTGCGATGCTTGAGCCCATTGCTGTGTCAATTCATCTCATAGGGGTCTTCCTCTTTTTCACTGATACTCCACTTTTGACCCTAAATGATGTCCTTTTTCAGGGACCGATCCATCCTGATAGTATGTTTGAAGTATGAGAGACAAAACCTGGCCATCCTGACTTCTAAGGAGCATTCTTACTGTTCTTCTTCCAAGATAGATTTGTTTGTTCTTTTGGCAGTCCATGGTACTTTTAATATTCTCCTCCAACACCATAAGTCGAATGCATCTATGGTCTTTATTTATTGTCCAACTTTCACATGCATATGAGATTATTGAAAATACGATTGTTTGTGTAAGGAGCGCCTTAGTCCTCAAATTGACATCTTTGCTCTTGAACACATTAATGAGATGTTCTGCAGCAGACTTGAGTAAAGCAATACATAATTTGATTTACAGCCTTGGAAACCCTGTATAGGGTTGCTATGAGTCAGAACCGACTCCACGGCACATCACAACAACAACAACAGTATAGATAGATAGATAGATAGATAGATAGATAGATAGATAGATAGATAGATAGATAGATAGATAGAGAGTTGTTATTAAGTGCTATCGAGTCACTTCTGACTCACAGTGACCCTGTATAGGGTTTCTGAGGAGTAGCTGATGGGTTTGAACTGCTGACCTTTTGCTTAAACTGACCTTGCAGTCTAGAGCATTATCTGGCACCACCACACCAGGACTTTCTTTATCTATCTATCTATCTATCTATCTATCTATCTATCTATCTATCTATCTATCTATCTATCTATCTATCTATTTAGCACTCTGGTGCCACAGCAGGCTATGTGTTGGGCTACTGACCCCAAGGTCAGAAGTTTAAATTCATCATCTGCCTTGGAAAGCCTATACAGGATCACCATGCTGAGAAACTAATCTGAAAAGCTGGGTTATATGATGAAGAATGTGGTATCAGGATTGGAGGAAGACTCATTAACAACCTGTAATATGCAGATGATGCCATTTTGTTTGCTGAAAGTGAAGAGGACTTAAAATACTTACTGACAAAGATCAAAGACAAAAGCTTTCAGCCTGGCTTGTACCTCATTTTGAAGAAAACAATAAATAAGATTCTGATAGATTAAGAAAAGTTTGAAGCTGTCAAAGACTTCATTTTGCTTGGATGCACTCTCAACACTGAATGGAAGCAGCAGTCAAGAAATCAAACTATGTGTTGCATTAGGCAAATCTGCTGCACAAGACCCATTTAATGTGTTCAAGAGCAAATATATCACTTTGAGGATTAAGGTATGCATGACCAATGCCATTGTATTTTCAATAGCCTCATATACATGTGAAAGTAGTACCATGAATAAACAAGACCATAGAAGAATTGATGCATTTGACTTATGGTTTTCGGGAAGAATATTGAAAATTACCACAGATGTTTGAAGAACAAATAAATCCATTTTTGAAGAAGTAAAGCTAAAAGTCTTCTTACAAGGAAAGATGGCAAGACTTTGTCTCTATTTAGATCTATTATCTGGAGGGATCAGGCCCTGTAGAGGTACATCATGCTTGGTAAAGTGAAGGACCAAAGAAAAAAGGAAGACCCACAATGAGATGGATTGGCACAGTGGCAGCCCAACTAGATTCAAGCGTAACGATTGTGAGGATGGAGTAGGACTGTGCAGTTTTTCTGTTCATTTGTGTGTTAGGATACTGGGTTGGAACTTACTCCACAGCACATAACAACAACCACCAGAAGTCAGAACTGACTTGACTACACACATCCTGCTATGGTGCTGTAGTAGAAGCACTGGACTGCTAGCCTCATGGTTGGCAGCTCAAACTCACCATCTGCTCCTCAGCAACCATAAACAGGGTCACTGTAAGTTGGAATCCACTCAGTGACACTTAGCAATAATTAAGTGACTTTACATCAGTTCCAACTCATGTAAGTGCCGTTGAGTCGGTTCTGACTCAAGTGCCATTGAGTTGGTTCCCATGGAGACCCTGTATAGGATTTCTCAGGAGTGGCTGGTGAGTTTGAACCACTTTCTTGCAGCTAGCTGTCCAGTGCTTAGATTATCGTACAGTCCCATACTATATATCTGTATATGAAGTCCTGGTGTGGTATTGTGTGTTAATGCGCTGGACTGCAAAGTCAGTTTGAACCACAAAGTCAGAGATTCAAGCTCATTAGACATGCCTCAAAAACCCTATACACTGTCGCTATGGGTTGGAACTGACCCAATGACACTTAGGAACAATTGATATCAATATAAACACATGTTTTTTTGTTTGTTTG
>NW_006408523.1:27760599-27811941 GCF_000296735.1 Chrysochloris asiatica | reverse complement strand
TGTGTGTGTGTGTGTGGAGAGAGAGAGAGAGAGAGAGAGAGAGAGTCATGGTATGGTGTTGTATGATAAAAATCGGCAGTTCAAATTTACCAGCTGCTCCTTGGAAACCCTATACAGGGTCGCTGAGTCAGAACTAACTCGATGTTACTTAACAACAGAAACTATATATTCTCCTCTTAAGTGTTTTGATTGACATTAAAAAAAAAACAAAGAAACAGAAGATTTTTCTCAAACTTCCCAATTTGATTGTAACATTAATTTTATGTTGGTCCCTTGATTGACATATTTGTGAAGGTGTTAATTCTGCTAAGCTAATTAGCAATCCAGAAAGATCTGTCCAAAGGGAACAGCATTAGAAGTATTCTTATAAGAGAATTCAATTTTGAGTTTTTATTCCTTTAATGAGTATAGAAATCCCCCAGTGATGCTTCTATATTTTACCCCAGATAATTTAAACCAGAAACAATGTACCCAGTTAGATCATTAGAGAACAAAATATCAAAACTATATCATTTAATTTCTTGCCTAGACTCCATCTTTGAAATTGACTCCAGAGTTACATCTTCACTAAATTTTAGGGACTATTAGGAGAACAAAAATTAGGATTTTAAAAAACAAAATAAAACTGTGTTAATTGTTTTGATGACGTGAGGCTATATCAGTCTATATCATACAGAATACTCTTTCTTTTCTGGTCCTCTGGAAGAAAAAATTCTCATTCTTTAAATTGAAAGAAAGCAAACAAACAAAACTCTTTGCATATTCTGATATTGTTTGGTTATCTAAGAACTCTGCTGTGTAATTCCAAAAATCGTGTGGGAACTATGTCTGATTTACCCAGGCTTCACAAGGAGGAAAGAGAATCAGACTTAAATTCAGCCCAAGGCTGGTTCCTATGAAGTGGAGGTCAGACATGCCTCCACGCTACCACCTTCTTTACCCTATTCTGACACTAACCATCCATAGCACAGCACTCTTTGCTTCATATCTGGGTTCAATAATCCATTGCAGTGGCCACACAGAAATCATTACAATACTCAGAATTGTGGGGTTGATTAGGAATGTGAACAGGGTACAATTCAGGCTCAGAAAAACTCAACATGAAGTGGTTCTTTAATCACAAATGGCTCTTATCTGCAGGCACACCTCACTCTTGTCTTCTCAGCCATGTGGCCCCTTGGCCTCCTCCCAGCTCATTCAAGTCTTACAATGCTCTTTTAGCTTGTTTGTGAATGACCAAAGGGCACATTCTGCAAGCCAGTCTTCTGCCCATAGGCACTAGACTTTACTCAGTCCTTGGATCTAGAGTTTGCAGCTGCTCTGTCTCTCCATGTCATAGTCTCTACCACTGCCCTTGTTACCACTTTTCTGGGTAGGGATCTCACACTCCACTCATGCTTTTCCTTCTTAATGGTCCTGGGATTGTTCATTTCTGCTTCAGAGATAGTCCCTTTTAAACATAGCTGGATGGCAAAACTAACCAATACCCACCTTAGAGTCCTGTATATCTTATTTGCATGTCCTACCCAGTCACTTGGTTGAAATTAAGAAGACATTGGATAGAAAATCCATATCAAATAAATTTAAGATACCACAGGTCACCCCCTGGCTTTTCTAGTCATTCTCTTCCATTACTGAAAGATTAATTATTACCCAATTTCAGTTACACATTTTGTACAATTACAGTTTTGACAATCACAAAGAATCCTGTTAACAATTCCTTACAAATGAATCATAAAATCCTATCAGCATCTTCACCTACTCCTTTCACCTATTCAATGGGGATTCTCCTTTTTTCCCCTCATTCTGAGGCTAAGCACACCCATGAAAGCTTGTAAACCAGCCACTTCATGTCTTTACAGCCCCCCATTTTTGATAGTCCAATTCTGGTGTGGCATTGTGAGTTAATGCGTTGGACTGCAAGGTCGGTTTGAACCACAAGGTCAGCAGTTCAAGCTCACTAGCTTCTCCTTGGAAACCATATAAAGGGTTGCTATGAGATGAACTGACTCAATGGCACTTAACAACACCAACATCAACCCAGTATGCTGAAGAGACAAACATATCCTTGATCCAAAGAATCTTCCATTCTGCTTGGAACTTTGAATAACTGTGTCCATAAGCAAAAGTTCAGTCTATCAAATTTTAGCCATTTACATTTGCTCACAATATTAATTACCTTTTTCTTCAACTAATTGGGTTCTGATCAAGTCAGCCCTAGCCATCCAAATTAGGTCAAATGAGTACCAACGGCAAGTTTGGGAGTTCACACACAGACCTCCCTGCCTGTGAGACCATGTGGCTCCTTAACTCTCTCAGTCCTAGCAGAAGACATGAGCAGAAATTTCACCAAAGAAGACATTCAACTAGCCAACAAACTTATGAAGAAATACTTGTGATCATTAGCCACTTATGAAGTAATGCTTGTCATCAAAATAGCAATTAGATATCATCTTACCTCATATCACTAGCAAAGTTACAAATAAACAAATGAACAAACAAACAGAAACAACAAAGGTTGATGAGGGTGTGGAGAAGCTACAACTGTCCAACACTGCTGGTGGGACTATTTTTAACCACTGCGGAAAAGGCATGGCAATTGCTGAAAAAAATTGGAAATAAAAATACCATATGAGCCAGCAATCCCACTAATTAATAAATACTCTAGAGAAATAATAGGGGTGACATGAGTAAATGAATGCACACCCATGTTCATCCCAGAACTATTCAAAATAGCAAAATGATGGAAACGGCCAATCCTATATTTAGCCTTGTAGTCCATCAGTGAAAAAATGGATAAACAGACTTTTGTTCATGCACACAACAATGATGAATAACTGGGGACAATATTGAATGACCCTGGTAAAATCAAAACAGGATGGAATGAATACATAGAGTCACTGTACCAAAAAGAATTGGTCAATGTTCAGTTATTTTAAGAGGTATCATGTGATCGAGAACCTATGTTATTGAAGGGAAAATACAAACAGCACTAAAGGCATTGATGGAAAATAAGGCTCTAGGAATTGAAAGAATGTGAAATAAAATGTTTCAACAAACTGATGCAGCACTGGAGGCACTCAGTCTTTTATAACAAGAAATTTGGAAGACAGCTACCTGGCCAATTAATTGAAAGAGGTCCATATTTGTGCCCATTCCAAGGAGAGGTGACGTAATGACATGTGAAAATCATTGAACAATGTTATTAATATCAAATGCAAGCAAAGTTTTGCTGAAGATAATTTAATATTATAGCAGTGCTTTAGTAGGCAGCTCCCAAACCTTAAAACTAGATTTAGAAGAGGATGTGGAATGAGAGCTATCATGGCTCATGTCAGGTGGATCTTGAGAGAACACAGAGAATACTACAAAGATGGTTACTACTCACTATTCAAAAGCATTCAACTGTGTGGATCATAATAAATTATGGGTAAAATTTTGGAGAATGGAGATTCTAGGATACTTAATTGTGCTAATGAGTAACATGTATATAGACCAAGATATAGTTGTTCATATAGAACTAAAAGGCACTGAGTGGTTTAAAATCAGTAAAAATGTATGCCATGGTTGTATCCTATCTTCATACCTGTTCAATCTATGTGCTGAGCAAATAATGTGAGAAGTTGGATTATATGAAGAAGTATATGGTATCATGTTTAGAGGAAAACTTGTTAACAATCTGCTATATACAGGTGATATAGACTTGCTTACTGAAAATGATGACGATTTGAAATATTTAATGATGAAGATCAAAGACCACAGCCTTCAGTATGGGTTGTACCTTAGTCTAAAGAAAACAAAAATCTTCACTACAGGACCAATAAATAGCATCATGATAAATGGGAAAACATTGAAATCAAATACTTCATTTTGTTTGGATCCATTATTAAAGCTGGAAAGCAGCAGTCAAGAAATAAAACAACCTATTGCATTAGGCAAATCTGCTGCAAAATACTTTTTTTTAAGTGTTCAAGAGAAACGATACTAATTTGAGGACTAAGGTAAGTCTGACCCAAGCCATGGTATTTTCAATAGCCTCATGTGCATGTGAAAGTTGGACAACGAATAAGGAAGACTGCTGAAAAATCAATGCATTTGTATTATGTTGTTGGTGAAGAATATTGAAAGTACCACAGACTGCCAGAAGACAAAAATTTGTATTCTGATAGTATATCCAGAATGTTCCTTAGAAGCAAGTTTAGTGGGACTTTGTCGTTCATACTTTGTACATATTATCAGGAAGGTCCAGTACCTTGAAATGGATGTCAAGCTTGCAAAATTGGATGGTAATCATAAAAGAGAAGACCCTCAACAAGATGGATTGACAGACACAATGACAGCAATGATGAGCTCAAACATAATGGCAATGTGAGGATGACACAGAAACGGGCAGTGTTTTGTTCTGTTGTACGTAGGGTCTCTATGAGTCAGAACCAACTCTACAGTTGTTGTTGTTGCTGCTGTTAAGTGTTGTCAAGTCGGTTCTGACTCATAGCTACCCTACATAGAATCTCCAATGAGCATCTGGTGAGTTTCAAACGGAACCTCTGAACGTGCGTTTGAAACTGACCTTGTGGTCCAGTGGTTTATCCCATAGTACCACATCAGGACTCCTCTGTAGTACCTACCAACAATAACAACAACAACTAGGAGTGTGTTAATGGTGTCAGGATTCTGAGCATGAAGTTCTTCTGAAAAGGCCTGAGGAAGGCACCAATACAAAAAGAATCAGCATTCTGCCAACTGCTAGACAAAGGCTCCTCAAAAAGGATTACTGCAGTAGTGGCTTGTCTTACTTTTTCTCTTATTTTCTTCCTTCACATCCTACCCCGATATTGGAATCCTAAAGGTTGCCTTGAAAGAAATGAAAGAGGCAAAGAATAAGAGTTATTAAACTGAACTCTATTCAGTTCCTTAGGCTGTATATGATCTCTTGAACTGAGGATTGTGTACATGCCAAGAACATGTGTTCTCTTTGCTTTGGCTAATCTGAAGTTTCCATTTATATCACCTTATTCTAGTAATGTTTGCTAAAATGTCCCACTTTCTTACTTTTGAGACCATGTCAAATGTCCATCTTAGTTGTTTTGGGAGCATGTTACTATCTACTATAGACTATGCTTATTCTTGTTTACCTCTCCATATCTCCACTAGATGAATCACAGTGATAGTGGGTTTCCTACTTCTCTAAAACTTCACACTGTCCAGCACTTAATGAATTCCCAATAAGCTTTCTATCAAGGAATATTTAGACAGTGCATTAGCTTTGGAATCTGAAGACATAAGAGCAAATTCAAACTTTCTCCCTTAACTATTTTGTCATCTTTTTTGGAAGGAGCTTAACTGTCTGAATCTTAGTCCATTCATCTGCTACATGACTATACTGGGATGATGAACACTAATGTTTTACCTGTCAACTCTGATTAGAAGAAGTCGTAAGTATAATTTTTGTAATGGAGTGCCCATTTTGCATTTGATTGAGTTGGAGATGATACAGTGTCAGTTATTGACAACTTGATCAGATACCTTAATGTGTCTCATCATTTTGATTTGCTTATTATGCCTTGCATGACTGGAAGGTATTTCCTTCCACATGCTGAAGACAAACTCATTATAAATATTTAAATACCAAACCGGGCTATAGAAATTCACTCTACTCAAATATTCAGGAGCTTGCATAGGAATGGTCTAATTTGTAGATAATGTCATTTCTAATATGAGAGTTTTCCATTTTTTACTTCATTTTTTATTACATAAAGTCAAAATGTAAAATTAAAATGTTAGTGTACTTGCTCTAATTTGAGTCGTCCCTCAAATATTTCTAACTATTATTATTTTTTACTTTGACACTATTGAGTACATTGTAACGCAATTTGAGAATTTAAGGAGTGTTCATATGTCATGTTTGCTTTCTAATTCATTGTCTTATAATAGATAATATTGGTTTATGAGTTCATGAATTTTTATATAGATATTAATATACTTTTTTGCTGTTTTGAGTAGCTGAATATGATTATAATGATTTTAGTATATACAATGCAAGAAATTATGTAGACTCAATTATTATCATTGTTTATTTAATAAGAAATATTTGTAATTTTTTGTACATTGGCAAAAACATTGAACAACTATCTATAAAGACATCTGTAGCATGTATAAAATTTAAATTGAATATATAAAACTATTTGACTTCCAAAATATTTGGTTTCCAAAGCTATAAATTAATAAATATTAGAACTGTTTGTGATGAAACTGAATTTCCTTGACTTGTCTTAACTGATAAATGTGTTAAATAGTTAACTAAAAATCTTTATTAGAAATGACTTATAGATAAGTAGCATAATACAGAAGGCATTTACAAAGTAAGCTAAGCTTAGATTTTCTAATTATTTTCTAATATTTTAAATCTGAAATACTTATCTTACATTTGTACTGGGTTTAAAAGCTCCCCCTAAGATTTGTGTGAATGTGACCTTATTTGTAAATAGGACCATTGCAGACGTAACTAGTTAAGATGAGATCATTTTAGATTCTAGTGACCATGAATCTAACACTTTTAAGATGGCCATGTTAAGTCACAGAGACAGAGAGAGATGAGAATTCTCTGTAAAGACAGAGAAATAGAAAATGAATGACAAAGATTCCAAGCAACCACTGACCATACACTTTACAATTCATAGAAACCATTTTTAAACATGAAAATCAGAAGGTGCATTTATTGTTTCTAGACATACCTCCATCAAAATCTACATACTTTTGAAAGTGGTTTCTCTGTCTGCAAACTACAAGGTCAGTTTCCAATCACCATCTGAGCCTCAGAAACTCTACACAGGGTCTCTTTGAGTCATAATCAACTTGATGGCACTTAACATCAACAACCCTTCCTTAAAGAATTCCTCATTCTGATTTATACCACAGCAAAACGTCAATTTTGTCATCCTTGAGGGAGGGATGCTAATCATGTTCTTTTTTGTAATGTTATTTGAATTTGGGTAACAAAAAGAACTCTGAAAGGTCAAAATCAGGGTTGTAGGATGGATAGGGTAAGGATTCCCAACATAATTCTTACAGGACAACATTTGCTACCCTGAAGGAATGAGTAGATAGGAAAAAAATCCTTGGCATAAATGTTCTTACTGTTTTCCTCAAAAGAGCAATTTTTGATTTCCTTAAAACTTCTTCATAATAAGCCCACATGATCACCGTGTCCTTCAGGTTCCTCCTCACAAAAGTTGCCATAACCTTTTAAGCTGATCTTTCTGTCCCAGCCCAGGAGATCCTGTTGGAAGTCACTGTTTTGATTGGACATTGCTCTCTGGATAATATTGGTACATCTGAGACTCATGCTCCATTATGACTGGTTCTAAAATCATTTTCATTAACTTTCATTTTGCTTAGAAGACTGATGGAAAAATCAGTTCTTTGAGCTGTCTGATCTCCATGTAACACTTTTGGCATCCATGGAATCAAAAGCTTGCTGAGGCCAATAAACAATTTAAAAATTTTTTAAATAGAAAATGGCAAACTATGTACAATTCCAATTTCAGTGAATATTGCATCAATGGTAACTCTACAATTGTCCTCTATGAGTTTCTTGATTATAGCCATAGTTTCTTCATTTATCTAGGTTAAAAGTTCTCCCTCTCCTGGTTCGTCTTTGAGGTCTTCCTGATCTTCCTTAAAATGATTGATCCATAAAAAAAAACCTGGTATCTTATGTGGGACAAGAGTCCTGTAAACTTGTTGCAGTGCTTAAGTGGTTTCGAAAGATGTACACTTGAATTTTCTTCAAGAAAATTTACAGTGGTCCTAACCTCAAATGAATTTTTTCACATGCCACATAAAGTTTATTTTTTCTGAAGACATCCTAAAGAGAGTAAGAAAAGTGTATACTGAGAGACTTGTCTGTAGCCTTCTGGTAATCACAGTGATATGTTTAAACACATTTTGTGTGAAATAAACATGAACATAAATGACCTGGAACCCTTGTAATAACACTTTTTTCCTTACCCCCAGATAGACCTGTTGTTGTTCTGTGCCGTCAAGTCAGTTCTGACTCATAGGGACTCTATACGGGGTTTCTGAGGCTGTACATCTTTATGAGAGCAAAAATCCATGCTTTCTCCCATGAAGCAATTGGTAGATTTGAACTATTGTTCTTGCAGTTAGCAGCCTATTGTGTAACCCACAATGCCACCAGCCATCCTCATATAGAATAGAAGTTCTAATTTGGGGTGTTAGTTGTGGGGTTGATCCTTCAACATCTACTAGCTAAAGCAAACCTTGGTTTTCTAGGGCCTGTAGGTTCATCTGCCTTTATCTTCACATGGTACCTTCCTCCTCTGTCTGTATCTGTATGTCTGTTCTACATATTTTATAAGACACCACACCGAAGGTAGTAGATTTAGGATCCATGTTACTCTAAGGATTTCATTACTATAATAAAAGGAAATTATATCCAACCAGGGTCATACTGGAATATGAAAGGACCAGGACCTTAACAAATATTTTGTCAGGACACTACTCAAATGTCAATGAAGGAGAAAAATGAATTAGTACTCACACTGAGAAAAAGTATGTAGAAGGAAAACACAAGAAAGCAGGATTTTTCTAGCATTGACATTGGATTTCTTTGTTGGAGCCAGAAACTTTGTGTTGTGATAATTTTTTGCCATACAGCTATAAAGATATGCAGTGAAAGCATGAAGCTATCTTTCTTTGTTGTGTATAAGTATATGGGATAAATCACTGGATAGCATGATTGGTTTGAACCATAAGGTCAGTGGTTCAAACTCACCAGCCACTCCTTGGAAACCCTATAGGGATAGCTATGAGTCAGAACTGACTCAATGACACTTAACAACAATGACAATCTATACACATCAATACACACATAATGTTTTTCTCCTTTATACAGGTCTGATTGCATGTATATGAGTCTTTACTATTAAAACATTTGTTTGTTATGGTCTTACTTTCTTAATGGTTCTTTAGCATGCCCCATTGTCACATTTTTTCTAAACAATTTTCTAAATATGTGTTAAAGTACAACAACAATTTTGAGGACAGCAGATATATCAATAATGCTCTTCTTTCAGTAATTCAGCTGAAAAATAAGAATAAATAGATCAAGTTCATGAGTGAACAGAAACAACACTGAATTTTCTAGGACTTTTTTTTGTTCCTTTTGATTTAAATGGAATTGAAGATCTGTATGGAAAAGTCAACTCTACTCTAGTTCAAAGAAGGCAAAAAATGATGAGTTATCAATCTATATATCTCTGAAGCAAACTTTATCTTTGTTCCTTTGGAGAACTACAATGCAATGCTAAGGTATTTAATCAGCCTGAAATATTGATTAAAGAAGTAACACTCCTTTAACTCTACAGGTATTATTTCACTCTAATACAACATTTCTGATATGTTATGCAGCTGAAAACAATCTATATGCTTTCAGAAGCAGAAAAATGGGTAGAAAACAAAATCCCTGATACTCAAATATCTTTAGTTAGACACTGAAATAATTCACTGGCCTTATTTTACTATATATTTGTAGCACTTGTAAAATTAATAATGTAATTTACTCTGCACTGATTGGAAAATAACACATTGGTGGTTTTTGTCAGTATCACAGTGGAGTTTATTTTTTTCAGGATATTAGGTGCTAAGGCTGTTGTGACATAACCTGCTTTGGTTTTGAAATAGGTTCTATAATTCAGTTTCCAAAAAGATTTATAGAAGCCAACATCCCTTGTCATTTTTGATTAATCAATGGATTGATTGATTTAATATTTGTATGGCACTGTTTCCCACAGTGCAAAAAACAAGTCAAATCCCCAGTAAAAAGTAACCAACACAGGAAAACAAATTAACTCTTTCAGCTATTACATTTTCATGGAAAATGATGCAGCCTTCCAAAAAAGGGTATGTCTTATGAAGGAACTGTAATGACCTACAACCATATTGTAGGATCAAACTTTTAAAACTTTAAAGGTACTAAGGAGCTATACGGCTGACTTGGACAAATAGTGGCAGATTTTAGTTAGTAGATATTCTGTAAATCGCATCATATGTAAAATTACAATCTATGTTGTTAAGTGCTGTCCAGTTGATTCCAACCTGCATACATTTCCAAAGAGCTACTGGTAAATTTGAATTGCTGAACTTGCATTTCAAACAGACCTTGCATTCAAATGCTTACCTTATAGTGTCACACCTGCATAACTCATGCTCAAATGAATATTTTAAAGGTTCACTTATTTTTAAACAAGAAATTAAAATAAATAATTATTTTAGATACCTCTTGATGAAATTGTAACTTAAAACAATATTAAAAACCAGTTGTTATGGGTTGAATTGATTTCCCTAAAAATATGTATTTTAAATCTTAACCTCTATGCCTGGTGTGGTGCTGTGGGATAATGCACTGTACTGCAAGGTCAGTTTGAACCACAAGGTCAGCGGTTCAAATTCACCAGCTGCCATAAATCACTACAAGTCAGAAGTAAAAATCACCAGGTCAGAACCCACACCAAGGCACCTACCACCAACAACAAAATGCCTACAGTCCTAATTCCATTTGCTTTGCGAATGGATTTCTTTGTTTTGTTAATGAGGCAAGATTCCTGTAGAACTTACTTTGAGTCTTTCTCTTTTGAGATACAAAAATAGATTAAACAAGTGAGCAGATATGGGGAGCTAGATGCCAAGCCACCTAAAGACCCCCCAGGAGCAGAAGTAAAAAGAGAAATGGATCTTTCTCCAGAGCTGTCACAGAGAGAAAATCTTCCCCTAGAGCTGGACCCCTGATTTCAGACGCTGGACTCATAAACTGTGAGAAAATAAGTATTTGTTGCTTGAAGCCATGTTCTGATGGTATATCTGTTATAGCTGCCCTAGATAACTAACACACTAGCAAATATAGGGTGAGTGTTATGTGTTAAGCAACATGCCAAGTATTTAAATATATTACGTAGTTTAGAGTTAATATAAATATTTAATTAATTGTTCTCAATAGCAATTTTCTTGCACCCAAGTGAAAAACATATTTCTCACCTGTTGGATTGTGCCAAATTCACTATCCATGGTTTCTTAAAAGAATGTATGTACAAAATAATATCATGAATGAATGCAGTATAAAACTAGAAACATACTTACAGCAACTCTATATAGGATTTCAAGGCTGTAAATCTTTGAGGAAGCAGAAAGTCTTATCTTTGTCTTGCTGAACAGCTGGTAGCTTTGAACTGCTGATCATGAGTTTAGCAGCCTGGCTCGTAACCACTATGTTACTAGAGCTCCTTATTTTCATGTTGTTGTTGTTAAGTGCCGTTAAGTTTATTCCGACCCATAGCGACCCTGTATAGGGTTTCCGAGATGTGACTGGTGAGCTTCAACCGCTGACCTTGCAGTTCAAATGGCTTTGCAGTCTGACACATTAACCCACATTGCCATGCCAGGACTTGTATATTTCATGATGTTGTTGTTGTTGTTGTTATGTGCCGTGGAGTCGGAACCGACTCATAGCGACCCTGTACAGGGTTTCCGAGGGTGTAAATCTTTACGGGAGTAGAAAGCCTCATCTTTCTCCCGCGGAGCAGCTGGTAGTTTCGAACTGCTGACCTTGCGGTTCACAGCCCGAGTCGTAACCACTACGCTACCAGAGCTCCCGATAGGTCATTATATTTCCACTAAGGATTTGTTTCCTAGATGCCTTTGGTAATTATAATTTATGAAAGTGATTCCCAAGTTAATATTCCTAATATAAACAAAGCAAAGGATGTAAGTGTACATAGATGTACTGATTTATTTGCCTATGAATTAATGTTTAACTTAATTCCATAATCACTTTGTGCGTAATTCCTCAGAGATATCAATATAGTCTCAGAACTCATTTCAGAAGAAACTTCTTCACATGCTTTATAAAGACTCCCCCTTCTCTTTCTTCTATCCCATTTCATAATTGTTGTTGTTGTTAAGAGCCGTCAAGTTGGCTCCCACTCATAGTGACCCTGTATAGTTTCCAAAGAGAGGTAGGTAGTTTGATATGCCCCCTTTGTGGTTAGCTGTCTAGTGCTTATTCTATATCACCACAACATGACTCTGAAAGAAAAAGTAGAAAGAAAGAACAATGTGATCTTAGGAGGAAATGTTACAGCAGATAGATTGAAAAGAAAGACCTGAAAAAATTAAAGCATTACTTTTGTACATCATGTGGTGATGCTTCTGAGTGAAGGCTTCAATTCACTGGGTGAGTTATCAGTTCAGGTAGATTCTTCCAAGTGCATTAACTAAGCAGACACACATAACTTGTTAAAAGAATGACTAAAACTGTATACAATGAATATTTGTTTTACAACAAAGGTCCTCTTTTCGGCAACATAAATATAAACGTAAAGATGTGAACCTTGTTATTGCTAAAAGGTTCAGTAATCACCCTAAACCACCTGTAAGAGTCAAATAATGTATTTCATTTACATTTGACTATTTTAAAGGATTATAGCTATAGCCATGAGTTGGAACCAGCTCGGCAACACTTAACAACAACAACAAACATTCTTCAAATAAAAACATTCTTCATATGACTTTGATAATTTAGAAGTCAAGGATACTTACAATAATAAGAATGAATTCATGGGCCCAAGGATAATATGTAGTCCTGGTGTGGTACTGTGGGTTCAGGCTCTGGACTGCAAAGTCATTTCAACTTAGTCCTGGTGTGGGATAATACACTGGACAGTAAGGTTGTTTGAACCGCAAGGTTGGCGACTCAACCTCACCAGACGCTCTTCGTAAACCCTACACAGCTTCGCTATGAGTCGGAACCGACTTGAGGGCACATAACCAAAGCACCTATTGTAAGGAGCCTTGGTGGTGTAGTAATTAAAGCTGGCTTGCTAAACACAAAGTCAATAGTTTGAATCTACCAGTTGCTCAGGAGGAAATAATGAGAATTTCTGTTCCCATAAAGATTTATAGCTTCAGAAACCCAATACGGGGTCACTGTGAGTCGGAACAGAATTGGCTGCATACCACCACCACCATACTCAGAATTTATTCCATTGCACTTTCCTTTTTGAACTTTTCCCACATAAGAGATTTATTATTGTTATTGTTATTAAGCGGCTGAACCTCAGATCCTGTGGTTAGCAGTCCAGTGCTTATACTATAGCGCCACACCAGGATTTACTATTAGCTGTGAGAAATCTTCTCTCCTATAGCTTATTTTGTTTTTATATCATAATAATGACCAAAAATTAAGCATGGAATTTTATAAGGTGATGTAAAAGGAACAACGAGATGATCTGGCTATTTACAACATACCATAGCAATGCTGGCCTATTAATGTAAAGAAAAATGCAAACCTAGGAACAATCAATTATTGCATTCATTAAATTTATAAATTTTTAAATTAGGCCAGCACACTATTGAAGACTAACTGAAGAAACATATATTTGTTATGTGCAAGGAAACTTAAAAGAGGTAGGTAATCTGTATCAATTTCTGATTCAATTTAACTAAACCTTAAGTATCTGAATAAAACTGGGTATGAGAATGAAATTATTTGTGTTTCCAAGAAAAATGCAAATGCCTATGATCTCATTACATTTTGAATACTTGCTAAATAGAGCAACTACATTTTTCTGTAGAATTATACTGCTGTTTAGAAGATGACTACAATGTCGCTCTTACGTATTATCCTTGTTGTTGTTGTGTGCTGTCAAGTCAGTGTGTTATCCCACACTAGGACTAGGTTATGTTTATTTTTTAGTGAGAGAGAATGTATTCATAATAAGATCTATTTAATTATGAAGGTTGTTGTTGTTGTCAGGTGCCATCGAGTCGGAACCGACTCATAGCGACCCCATGCACAGCAGAACGAAACAATGTCCGATCCTGGGCCAACCTCACTACCGCTGCCACACTTGAGTCCATCAATGATGCCACCTGGTCAATCCATCTCGTTGGGGGTCTTCCTCTTTTTCTTTGACCCTCCACCCTACCCAGCATGATATCCTTCTCCAACGATTGTTTCCTCCGGACAATATGTCCAAAGTATGAGAGACGAAGTTTAGCCATCCTGGCCTCCAAGGAGCACTCTGGCTGCACTTCTTCCAAAACAGAACTATTGGTTCTTTTGGCAGTCCATGGCACTCTCAGTATTCTCCTCCAACACCACAACTCAAAGGCATCAATTCTTCTATGATCCTCCTTATTCACTGTCCAGCTTTCGCATCCATATGAGGCTATTGAAAACACAATTGCCTGGGTCAGGCGCACCCTAGTCCTCAAGCTGACATCTCTGTTCTTCAACACTTTAAAAAGTTCCTGCGCAGCAGATTTGCCCAGTGCAATACGTCGTCTGATCTCTTGACTGCTACTTCCGCGAGTGTTGATAGTTGATCCAAGAAGAATGAAGTCCTTGACAACTTCAATCTTTTCTCCATTGATAAGAATGTTGTTTATTGGTCCAGTGGTGAGGATTTTTGTTTTCTTGACAAAAAAGGTAGCAGAGATTAAATGAACCTGTACTTGCTGAGGAATCCTGCCGTGGCACTACAAGTTAAGCACTGGACTGTTAATAGCAAGGAGCTTTTTGAAGGAGCTCTGGTAGTGTAGTGGTTACGAATCGGCCTGTGAACCTCAAGGTCAGCAGTTCAAAACTACCAGCTGTTCCGCGGGAGAAAGATGAGGCTTTCTGCTCCCGTAAAGATTTACAGCCTTGGAAACCCTGTACAGGGTAGTTATGAGTCGGAACCGACTCCACCGCACATAACAACAACAACAATACTTTCTGAAAGTCCTTATGAGTTGGAACCAACTCATGGTACTTAACAAAAGCAACAACATTTGCCAAAATTCCCCTATTTCTAATCTTATTTATAGCAAACATAGTGTTTATGCCATATTTAATTTTAATGCTTCCTATGATTGTCAACAACAACAAATGATTGTCAGTAAAGAAAAAACAAAATATTGTGTATAGTCATTGTTACAAAATAATGAAAGTTGTTATGGAAATTTGACTAAATAGGTTTCTCTGTGTTCCCTGCTATTGTTAGAATAATAAGGTATTTCTCATAAAAAGAAAATTATGCACAGATCTCTATTAAAATCATGTTAAAATAAAACAAGTTCATGTCCTTGTGATATCAATCCCAAGAGGCACCTTGGATAACAGTAAAAGTTAAGTAAGCAAGAAAAGATTGAATTGTTTCATTGTTATTATTTTATTTTATTTTATTTTAAGGATTCCCTGAGTATGCAAATGAGTACTCTAGTAAGTCAAATGTTAGTGGTTTGAACTCATACATGGCTCAGAATCCCATGAAGCAGTTCTGCTCTGCACACAGCAGTCATTATTAGTCTGATTTAAATTTGTGGGATCTAACAAGAGCAAAGAGAGTAATAGACTTTAATCCTTTTGACTATAGGAGTGCTGATATGATGCTGTAGAATAAACACTTGTTTACAAAGTCTGTTAGAACCACAAGATCAGTGGTTCAAACTCACTAGTCATTTCTTGGAAACCCTATAAAAGGTCACTGCACAGCACTTAACAACAGCAATAGGAATCAAATGGGTGTATCTGGGTAGATATCTAAATGCCAAAGCAAACTTAGCCTCACGTCTAATAGGTAGCTAGATTTTAAAAGTTAATGTAATCTCTCTATATTTTATTAGCTATTTAAATACTACTTTTCATATATGTCTGATTTAAGGAAAATTCATGTTTCACTATTGCAGTGTTGGTAAGATAGTGTTTATATAATAACTTTCTACTCCTGTATCATTTGCTTATATTAATTTATAGACTAAAATTATCTCCAAATATACTGTTGTGATTAGCTCAATAATCAATTGAAAATTATTTCTGAATCTGTAATTTATTCTACTTTACATGGAGAATTTAATCAATATTTTTAGTAAGTGAATTAATAGAGCTAACAAAACACTACTGATTCATTCCATAAAGATTGCCTAATGTTTTGTTTTTGTTATAACACATCTCAGATATATTACTTCTTTTATATTTTGCATGTTTTTAGAAATACCAAACCATGGTATTTTCAATAACCTCATATGCATGCAAAAGCTGGAGCGTGAATAAGGAAGATCATAGAGGAATTGATGCTTTTGAGTTACAGTGTTGGAGGAGAATATTGAAAGTGCCATGGGCTGCCAAAAGAACAAACAGATCCATGTTGGAAGAAGTGTAGCCAGAATGCTCTTTGGAGGCCAAGATGGCCAAACTTCGTCTCTCATACTTTGGACATATTGTCAGGAGGGACCAGTCACTGGAGAAGGATATCATGTTTGGTAAGGTGGAGGGTCAGAGATAAAGAAGAAGACCCCCCCCCCAACAAGATGGATTGGCAATGTAGCAGCATCAATGAGCTCAAATGTGGCAACAGTTGTGAGGTTGTCCCAGGACCAAGCAATGTTTCGTTGTGTTTTGCATAGGGTCGCTATGGGTCAGTACCGAATTGATGGCACCTAACAACAATAACAAAAAGGTAAGTTTCAAAGTATTTCTACAAAATCATAAAAATCTTTTTAAAATGAAAATATTAAAATGTGAAGCTATTGTTTCTCAACATATCCTTTGTCTAGGTGATACACTTCTGAAGTCTGTGTTTCCATCTCTTTATGGAATCCTGGTGTGGTGCTATAGGATAAGCACTGGATCACAAGGTCAGTTTGAACTACAAGGTCAGTGGTTCAAACCAACCAGCTGATCCCCAGAAACTCTGTACAGGGGTGGCTATAGGCCAGACCCAACTTAATAGCACTTAACAACCCACAAAAATAACACTTCCTGAAAGCATTATTTTAATGTATTCTGGTTTATACCATCTAGAAATGTCAGTTTTACCATCCTTGCAGGACTCAAGTTACACTTCTTTTAAATATTCTTTGAGTTTGTGAAACAAAATCAAGTTTTGTTGTATCCACATTGTAATGAGGATAGGGTCAGGTTTCTCAGTGAAATTCTCCTCAGACAGCCTTGAGCAGTTGTATTGTCATTATGGAAAAAGAATTCCTCAACGCAAGTTTCCTGAAATTTTTCTCACCAAATACGATTTTTAGTTCTCTTAAAACTGCTTCATAATAAACCTGCTTCATTGTCCTGTGGTCTTTGAGAAAATTTATCAGTTGCCATAAACTTTTTAGCTGAATTCTCTGCTTTGCATTTAACTTTTCCACCAGATTGCCTAGGAAGTCATTGGTTTGATAGGGCATTGTTTAAGGTACTCTAAGGAAAATAAAACAAGTATACTACTGAGAAAACTTGTCAGTAGTCGTCTGTTGATCAAAGAGACATATTTAAACATTGTCTTCTGTTAGAATATAAACCCATGTATGTATACAATGTAGCCTTGGTAGCAATACTTTTTTACTTACCATAACACTGCTCTCTCAGAGGTCTTTATAGAAGTATGTTGTTGTTGTAAAGTGTCGTCGAGTCTATTCCAACCCATAGTGACCCTGTTTAGGGTTTCCGAGGAGCAGCTGGTGAGCTTGAACTGACGACCTTAGAGTTCAAACAGCTTTACAGTCTGGCACATTGACCCACAGCACCACAACAGGACTCCTTATAGAAGTATAGTAGATGTTTAATAGAAGATATTACTATTCTAAGAAAGGTCTATATACTTCATAATATCCATCAGCTATGTTATATTCATATAAATAAAATAAATACTCAAGTAAGATAGTGGTGCAAAAATTTAAGATCATACAACTGCATTAGAGTCTGATAAAATTCACTTAGCTACTGATACTGAATCTGATTTTCTAATATCTAACAAAAAAGTCAGTTTGTATTCCATTATGTTGGAAGACATGAGAGATTTAAATGTTGAAGAGAAATTGTTTCTAATAAATATAAATTATAAGGCTGCTAAGACAGCAAACTGATTCTATTTGGAAGACACATATATTCATCAACATCACAATCCTGGAGGAGCTATGAAGAGTGTTAATAATATGCCAATTTTATACTCTAGCCATCATGTCTTGCGATTTTGTTAAAAATAACATTAATACTCCTTTCAGAGTGGTTTATGATGATATAGAGTTTGAATACATATGAATGACTACATTGTTCATTTATTTTTTCAGGAAATATATTATTGTTTGTTGTTGTTAAGTGCTATGTATTCAGTTCCTACTCATAGTGACCCTGTATAGAATTTCTGAGGAGTGGCTGGTGGGCTTAAACCACTAACTTTGCAGTTAGCAATCTAGTGCTTATCCTACAAAGCCACACTAGAATTACATTTTATTGAGTACATAGTAGTCAATATTTTCTAAAGTCTGCAAATACAGCAGTGAGCAAAACAGGAGATAAAGCAAGGAAGTAAATATATATTAAATGAATATGGATTATAAGGATATACATAATTAGAGTCAAGGGAAGAGGCAGGGCCTGTAGTGGGGGAATTTTATTATTTGATATAGGGAGATGAAAGATGTTTTCTCTGAATTCTCTAAACATTTGAATGACACACTTGAAGACATGAAGGAGTTACTCAATGACATATAAGTAACTGTCATTCAGGAAGATGGTGTAACAAGTTAAAAATTTATTAAAACAAAAACAAAAACATTCAGTATATTAAAAGTGATGCCTCGTGGCATAGTGGTTAAAAGCATAGTTGCTAACTGAAAGAGCTGCCATCCAAACCCACCAGTTGCTTATGCATGCAGGAGAAAGATGTGCAGGATGTTTCTGTAAAGATTTTAGACTTGGGAACACTATGGAACACTTCTGTTCTGGCCTAAATTGTCACTGTGAGTTGAAATCAACTTGATAGCAATGGATAAGGAGTGGAATGTTCAAGGAGAATTTTGAAGGTGAAAGATTATGAGTGAGAGGCATAGAGGAGAGAAAAAGAGAAGAGAAGGTCAAGTTGGCCCAAGGAACTAAATGGATGAAGCTGCCATTAACTGAGAATGTGAGTACTGAATATAGAGCATGTACGGGATGACTCATGAATAAGGAGCTTCAATTTGGACTTAGGAAATGTAAGATGTTATGACAGTCCATTGCAGTGTTGAGTAAATTATGAGCACAATCTAGGATACAAGTGAAAGAGCTGGGCAGGAGGTAAAAAGGTAAACTGATTATCATAGAGTGAGTATTTAAGTCATGGAAGTAAATGAGCTCATCTTAGAAGGGAACATAGAAAGAAAAAGATGCCCAACGATGGAATTATGATTTAGAGATGATTATTTAAATATTGATAAGATGAGGAAAAGAATTAAGAGAGGTTGTTTTCCTAGCAACTAAGTAAAGAAAGTATCCCAAGCCTTTCAAACCATTAATAAGTCAATTAATATCATAATAACAAATTCTTTGATTTTGTCAACAAACTAAATAACCAAGAGACAATCTATTTCAGTGTGCTCTAAGAGAAAACTAAAGAACAAATGGGGTATTCTATAAAAATGTATTGTTTTACACTGAGATCTGTAGAGAAACAAAACTAGGGAAACATATTTGCATTCAAAAAGAGAAATTTGTATCAACAAAATAGTTCACACCATTGTTTGTTGTTGTTGTTAGGTGCCATCGAGTTGGTACTGACCCATAGCGACCTTATGCACAGCAGAACAAACTACTGCCTGGTCCTGGGCCAACCTCACTACTGTTGCCACGCTTGAGTCTATCGATGCTGCCACTTGGCCAATCCATCTGTTGGGGGTCTTCCTCTTTTTCTCTGACCCTCCATCTTACCAAGCATGATATCCTTCTCCAGTGACTGGTCCCTCCCGACAATATGTTCGAAGTATGAGAGACGAAGTTTGGCCATCTTGGCCTCCAAGGAGTACTCTGGCTGCACTTCTTCCAAAACGGATCTATTGGTTCTTTTGACAACCCATGGCAATTTCAATATTCTCCTCCAACACCATAACTGAAAGGCATCAATTTTTCTACAGTCTTCCTTATTCACTCTCCAGCTTTCACATGCATCTGAGGTTATGGAAAATACCATGGCTTGAGTCAGGAGAACCTTACTCCTCAAGCTGACATCTTTGCTCTTCAACACTTTAAAAAGGTCTTGTGCAGCAGATTTACCTAATGCAATACGTCATTTGATCTCTTGACTGCTGCTTCTGTGAGTGTTGATAGTTGATCCAAGAAGAATTAAGTTCTCAACAACTTCAATCTTTTCTCTGTTGGTAAGAATGTTGTTTACTGGTCCAGTGGTGAGGATATTTGTTGGAGAAGTCTCAAGTCCAAATCAGATGAAGCAAGATCAGGTCAGACGGTTGGCTGGCAGACAGGCCCATCCAGCAGGAAGGTCTGTTCACTTGACAGGCAAGCTGTTACTGACTGCTCAAAAAGTAATAGAGCAGGTCTCTAAGTCAAGTCCAAATATCCAGATGTCAGAGGACAGGCCAGATGTAAGATCCAGACTCAGCAGAGAGCAAACAAGCTTTGCCTGAGTGTCTAATATATTGGAAGCAGGCCAATATATTATTTCCCCCAAGGAAACTTCCTTTCGATTGATTGACTTATGGTAGACCTCATCACAGAGTTGATTACACCATACAGCTCTCATTACAGAGAAAGCTACATCTCAAATATCAAACCACTGAGATTCCTGGCACAGACAAGTTGATACAAAACCTTAACAGTCACAGGTACTATCTGTAAAGGTAATAGAAAAATTGGGCAATATACACTCTGAGAAGAGTACATAGGGTCATAGGATATATAGTTTTAATGATAGAAGATTATTATAGCAAGTGTTTATGCTAATTAGAATTACTAAATAAAGAGTAAAAATGTTGATGCAGAAAAGAGAAGTAATACTATATTGTTGTTGTTTTTAAGTGCCATTGAGTCAGACCTGACTCACAGAACCCTGTATTGCATTTCCAAGAGTGGCTGGTGAGCTTGAACCACCAACTTTGCAGTTCAAACCAATCTTGCAGTCTACTACATTAAGCTGCATATACATATATCCAAATGAGGTAAATAGCTAGACACTGGAGTACTGAGGACATTCTTTATTCTGTTTTGGTTTTTCATTACGTTAGATGAAATCAAAAGCAAGATCATCAGCAGAGAACAAACTTATGGGGTTGTAGAAAAGGTTTCTTAAGAAAGAAATATTTATTTGGCTGAAAATGGATACAGTGATAAAGGAATATGTACTTGATTTTGAGGCAGAAAAAAAAAAAAAGACAACAAACCACACTTCAACTTAGAAGTCATAAAGTTAGCATAATTGTGTGTTTTAACTAGTCATCTTCAGCTGGCTGTTTGTAGGCAAGATATATCTATCTCTATGAATCTGCCGTGTTCTCACCAGGAAACAGATGGCATACTTATATGGGATAATTGAGCATTTAATATGGGAACTGTTAGAAGGAATCAACATAAGATAGAGAAACAACTCAAGGTTTTTATCAGTAGGAAGCTATTAACATATGTAGGATGAAAATAACATTGGGGAAAGAGTGATTATCAACATTTAAAGGATTGAAGTTGAGAGGTATAAAGACCTTCCAACAGGAACTATGGCCAACGTTAGAACCCCATTGAGATGACAGGAAACATGCCAAAAGAATAAGTTCTATGAAGTATCTTTCTCTCTCAACCATCCAATTTCCCCCTGGTTCATCACTCTGTTGAACACAGTAGGATCCCTGAAGAGCAGAAAGCACAGTTGAAGTTGTCTAAAGAAGTTAGTCACCTAGAACAGACCAAGGTAGAGAAGAAAGAATAGATCTGTAGGAAGGAACAATAGTGGACTATCCAGCACAAATGAAATAAGAAGCATTGTTGTGCTGATGTAGTCTGGGTACCAGAGTTCACAGTAGAAGTGTATTTTACAGTTGATGAACATTTGGTTAAGAATGTAGAGACAACTGTGGCCGGGAATATTTTGGTGACTGATACAAAACAAAGATGTAAAGCACGATGGCCTTAATATAATGATGCCGCATCCATTTTGTTAAGGACAAATTGTGAGCCAATGTGGGGAGAGAGAGGAAATTGTCTGTTAAAGAAACTAGTGAAATTAGCTATCACTCAGTTGGTGAGGACACTAAGAGTAGAAAGTTGTCTTATCAAGCAGTAGTTAATTAAAGATACATATTTATATATCCAGAGTCCTGATGTGGTGATATAGGATAAGCACTGGAGGTAGCATAGTGGTTACGAATCAGGCTGTGAACTTCAAGCTCGGCAGTTCAAAACTACCAGCGTTACGTGAGAGAAAGATGAGGCTTTCTGCTCCCATAAAGATTTACAGCCTCGGAAACCCTGTGCAGGGTCACTATGAGTCAGAACCAACTCCACAATACTTAACAGCAACAACCATTAATGATAAGGTCAGTGGTTCAAATCCACCAGTAGTTCCTCAGAAACCTTATACAGGGTTGCTATGAGTCAGAACTGATTCAATGTCACTTAACAACAACAACATGTATGTATCTAGTCCTATAATTCTTTTTTATGATTATCTCACTTTAGAAAAAATGAAAAAGTGAAAATTTTATGTTAACGTGTGAATATTTTTCAGGGGATAATTTGGTTTTTGGAGTCATAAGTTTGAGTATGTTTTGCTTAGGAATATTTGTTACATCAAAATATGTTTCAATATGTCATATGATTTTTGAAATTATAATTAAACACAATTTCCCTGTGTCTGTTCAGGAAATTATCGAGGACCTAGTTTTGATGTAACTGTCTTTGAACTGAAGGGACACTCAGAAACGAACATACTTTTCATGAGTAGAAGTTAATAGAGAAGAATCACTATAATCATAAAGAGCCGTAGGCAAGCAGGAGAAGTTATCTGTCTTGTAGATGTCCCACATTGACACATTTAATTTTCTCACAACAATGTTGCCTAGGGAAAATCATAGAGCAAAGGAGTCATGTTATGGACCAGAGTGTCTCACCAAGATCCTATCTGACACCGGCTGTATATATCCTTGAATATATAATGATATATAGATGGATGTTCAGATCTTGAAAATATATACTCTAGGAACAGGTATAGGAAAATGGGAACATAGACCACATAAACTGGTATGGAAGAGAGGAAAGTTAAGATTATGGGGAAATGGGTAGTTGTTGTTATGTACTTTCCAGTTGATATAATAAATAGGCATAGCTTCTTATTTTAAAATGTTATTTTTAATTGTATAGATTGATAAAACAGAATTGGATTAACCAGGTAGACGTCATTTAGTATCTGCATACTTGCTGTTGAACCTTTGCTCCTGTGTAGATTCTTGGTGGTTGGTAGAGGGAGATGGTTGTCCTATTCTTTGGCTTTTGATCTATCTGAAGAAAAATAATTGAAACTGATAACTGCTGTATTTATATATTCATTTTGTGTTGCTGCTAAGTGCCTTCGAGTCAGTTCTGACTCATAGCGACCCTATATAGGGTTTCCAAGGAGCAGCTGGTGGGTTTGAACCACCAACCTTGAAGTTCAAACTGACTTTACAGACCCTCTATAATCATCATGAAGCATTTAATTCAACACCAAACATAAAAATGTTACAATCTCTTACCTAGGAAAATGAGTTCAGTAACCTTAAAACATTATCTAGTCTACTGTTACTGTAACACCCTGGCATACCAAAGATATTGATAAAAGAAGGATACATGATTAAATTTGATTGTAGGCCTTTTTTAAAAAAAAAAAATAATAATAGATGTGTTCTCATATGACCCAATCTTTTATTTTCATCTCACTCATCACTTTTAGAGTTTATATTTTCCAGCTATAATTTACTTGTTTAGAATCTGTGAAGAAGTCCCATCGTGCAATGGTTAAGTGCTTGGCACTAACAGAAATGTTGGTGGTTCCAACCTACCAGCTGCTGTGTGAGGAAAGATGTCACAATTTGCTTCTGTAATAATTGATGTTGTTATAAAGTACTGTTGTTATTAAATGCCATTCCTACTCATTGTGACCTTGTTTATGGTTTCTGAATAGTGGCTGGTTGATTTAAATTGCTGACCTTGTGGTTAGCAGTTCAGTGCTTATCCTACAATGCCTTACTAATACAGCCTTGAAAATATTAAGGGCAATTCTATTCTCTACTATAGGGCCCCTATGACTCAAATACCCAATCCATGGTATTTTCAATCGCCTCTTATACATGTGAAAGTTGGACAGTGAATAAAAAAGACCTTAGAAGAAATGATGCATTTGAATTATGGTGTTAGGGAAGAATGTTAAAAATGCCATGGTTTGCCAGAAGAACAAACAAATGTGTGTTGGAAGATATACAGCCAGATTCCTTCTTAGAAGCTGGGATGGTGAGATTTCTTCTCTCATATTTCAGACATAATATTATGAGGGACCAGTCCCTGGATAAAGACATCATGCTTGGGAAAGTGAAGGCTCAGGAAAAAGAGGAAGATCCTAACGAGATGGACTGACACAGTGACGGCAGCAGTGGGCTCAAATTGAACAATGATGAGGATGGTGTGGGACTGGTCAGTGTTTCATTCTGTTGTGCATAGGGTTGCTATGAGTTAGAACCAAATCAATGGTACTTAACAACTACAACAACATGGGTCAAAATCAACTTAATAGTAAAAGTTTTGTTGTTGTATTTGTTTTATAATCTGTCTTTTCCAAGGAAGAACACAGTAAAACCTGAGAAAAACAGAAAGTGTTTAAGGTATAAACTTTGTATCTGTTTGTTAACAGCCAAGCACTTAACCAGGTTAGAGAGAGAAAAGTCAAGTATTTCCCACTAAAACGAGTCATAGACATGTGATTAAGACTGTCTGTATCACAGGTAGAAAACTTAGGGGACCCAGAAAACAAAGCAGTGCCACTGAATTCTGGCTCTCATAGTTTTCATTGTAGGAATTTGGTTTGCCTTCCATTTTTGTTTTTGTTGTTGTTGCTGTTAAGTGCCACTGAGTAGTTCTGACTCCTAGCAAGCCTGTATAGGGTTTCCGAAGAGTGACTGGTGAGTCTGAAGAGTCCTTTGAAGTTCTGCCATTGAGTTCAGAATTTTCACTCTAGGGACCTTGTTGGCCTTCATTGGCACTGCATATTTATAGATTGGAAAAAAAACCACAGAGGTAATGAGTGAATGAAGCATTTTCAGATTCCTACTCCAGAAATACCTTTAGCAGGGCATTTACTAGGACTTCCTTGAAAAATTGCTATACAAAAATATTTAGCTCTTTGATACCCAACATTTTGTGGAAATAATTATACTATAAACACAATTCAACTAAATATAGGCCTACGGAGTAGTTCTACAAACAACCTATTCCATGCATACTTACAAAATATAAAGGTGGAAACATAGAGCTCCAAACCGATATATAAATTATAAAGTACAGACAGACTCCTTATTACAAACAAGTTCCATTACTAAATCTGTCTTTAAGATAAATTTGTGCAAAAATCAGAACCATTAGGTACAGTTTGTAGCTAAAGTCAGTTAGAAAAATGTTTGTCTTAATATATACATGTACTTTCTTATACATAAAAAGAAACTAAAGAAATATTTCCAGCTATACTAAAATATCTTTAACATAATAATGCTGTTGTTGTTGTATGCCATCCAGCCATTTTTAACTCATGATAACCCTGGATAGTTCAATATCATCAGCCAAAACAAGGCTAAGGGCATACTGTGGAACAGATCTTCAGTTGATCATATGCAAGGCTGAAGCTGAAGAAAATTAAACCTGTATTGGGTTTCTGGTATAGCACTGTAGGATAAACACTCGATTGCAATATGTCAATTGGAACCACAAGGTTGGTGGTTCAAATCCACCAGCTGCTCATCAGAAAATGCATACAGGGTCACTCTGAGTTGGAACTGACTTGAAGGCACCTAACAACAAGGGTTAGTGAAAGAAGCTGGTGGGTTTGAACTGCTGACTTTGTGGTTTCTAGTCCAGTGCTTATCCTACAGCTCAATACCAGGGTTCTAACATAATAATTCAATGATAATACTAATCCACCACTTGTCTGTCAGTTTACCATACTGTGGTGGCTTGTGTATTGCTGTGATGTTTGAAGCTGTGCTATTGGTATTTTAAATACCAGCCAGCATAGCAATGGTGGTCAGGTTTCACAGGAGCTTACAGACTAACAAAGGCTGGGAAGAAGGAGAGGTGAACCACTTCTGAATGGTTAGCCAACTATAACCTTATCAAGTATAGTGCTGGAAAATGAGCTCTTAAAGTTGGAAGTCACTCAAAATATGACTGGGAAAGAGCTGCCTCCACAAAGTAGAGTTGACCTGATGACGTGCAAGTTCATGCTGAAGCTGAAGAAAATGGAAACAAGTCAACAAGAGCAAAAATATGACCTTGAACATATCTCACCTGAATTTTGAGACCGTCTTAAGAAAATATTTGATACATTGGACCCGTAGAAGACCAGAAGAGCTGTGGGATGACATCAAGAACATCATAAAGGAAGAAATCAAAGGTCATTAAAAAGACAGGAAAGAAGGAAAAAAAAAGAGCAAGCTGGATGCCAGAAGAGACTCTGAGACATGTTCTTGAATTAAAAGAAACTAAAGTAGAACCAACTCGACAACACATAACAACAACAAAGCAAATGGGAGAAATGAGGAAATTAAAGGAACTGAACAGAAATTATCAAAGGACAGATAGTGAAGACAAAGCAGTGTACTATGGTGAAATGTGCAGAGACACGTAGTTAAAAAATCAAAAAGGAGAACACACAACATTTTTCAAGGTGAAAAACTGAAGGGACTATCTAAGCCTCTGGCTACAGCATTGGCATATTCTATGGGAATGATATTGAATGGTACAGAAAACAGCCTAAGAAGAAAGAAAGAATACACAGAGTCATTGTAACAAAAAGAATCGGCCTATGTTCAATCATTTCCAAAGTACCCTATGATCAAGAACTGATAATAGTGATGTAAGAGGTAAAAACTGCACTGATGGCATTGGTGAAATACAAGGCTCCAGGAACTGATGGAATACAAATTGAAATGTTTCAACAAATTGATGCAGCACTGGTGGCACTCACTTGTGTATGCCAAGAAACTTGAAAGACAGCTACTTGGACAAATGATTGTAAGAAATCCATATTTTGGCCTATTCCAAAGACAGGTGACTTAACATAATGTAGAAATCTTGGTACAATACCATTAATATCACATGCAAACAAAACTTTGCTGAAGGTAATTTAAAAATTGTTGTCTCTTTTCACCTTACTTATTCGTTCTGTATGGTGAGAAAAATCTGAAAAGCAGCCTTACATGAAGAAGAACATGACATCAGGATTGCAGGGTGACTCATTAACAATCTGCAATTTTCAGATGACATACACTTGCTTGCTGGAATCAAAGAGAACTTGAAATACTACTGGCAAAGATCAAAGTCTACAGCCTTCAGTATGGATTGCATCTCAATATAAAGAAAATGAAAATCCTCACAACTGGATCAATAATAACAAGTTAAAAGGATAAAAGATTGAAATTATCAGACTTCATTCTGCTTGAATCTACAATTAACACTCAGAGAATTAAATGACATAGTGCATGAGGCAAATCTTCTGCACAAGACCTCCTTAAAGTGTTAAAGAGAAAAGATGTCAGTTTGAGCAGTAAGGTAGGTCTGGTCCAAGTCATGGTATTTTCAATTGCACTATATGTATGTGAAAGTTGGACTATAAATATAGAAGACCATAGACGAATTTATGAATTTTAATTATGGTTTTGGCAAAGAATGTTAACAGTACCATAAATTGATAGAAGAACTAACACATTAGTCTTAGAAGGAATATAGTCAGAATGTTCCTTAGACACAGAGACAGCACTTAACAACAAAAACAGGGGCACGCATGCTGGAGAGGCTGAAAGAAGCTTCCAGGTTAAGAAAGACTAGGAAGAAAGAGAGACAAATCACTTCTGAAGGGTTATCCACAGAAAACTTTATAAATAGTAGGTGAATATTGTCTGATATAGTACTGGAAGATGGGCCCCAAATGTTTGCAGGTTCTCGAGCTGCCTCCTTAAAGTTGAATTGACTTTCATGATGTAGATGGAAAAAAACCTTTGTAAACCTTATTCTGCTTATGGGGCACAACTCAAAAAGAGAAGAAACAGCTACAAGTATCCATTACTAATCAGAATGTAGAATATAGGAAGTATGCATCTTGAAAAATTGTAAGTTATCAAAATGAAATAGAACTCATAAAGATCCATATCCTATGATATGGTTATTTTGTATCAGACAATTATGTGATTTACTAGAACGGGAATGACAAATTGATTAAACACAATGCATAATCAAAATGCTTGGATAATTACTGGTGACTGGAATGCAAACGTTGGAAACAAAGAGATTGGTGGTTAGAAAATATGAAGATGGTGATAGAAATGATGCTGGAGACAACATGGTAGAATTTTGAAGAATAATGTATTATTCATGGCAAATATCTTTTTTTTAAACAACATAATAATGACTATCATTATGATGTGCTGCTAGAGCATTAGCACTAGACTTCTAACTATGAGATAGGTGGTTCAAAATCACCAGTTGCTCCTTGGAAACTCTATACAGTGTATCTATGAGTTTGAACTGACAGAGTCCTGGTGTGGCACTGTGTGTTAATGCACTGGACTATAAGGTCGATTTGAACCGCAAAGTCAGTGGTTCAAGCTTACCAGCCACTCCTCAGAAAACCGTAAACAGGATCACTATGGGTCAGAACTGACTCAATGACACTTAACAACAACAGATGATGACAATACATGTGGAATTCCAAAGATGAAATACACAGGAATCAAGTCAACAACATCTGTGGGAAGAGATGATGAAGAAGCTCAACATCATCATCCAAAATGAAATAAGGTCCTGACTGTAACAAATCATTAATCACTCATATACACCTTCAAGTTAAAGCTAAACAGAATTAAAACAAGTCTAAAGGAGCTCTGGTAGCATAGTGGTTACAAATCGGGCTGTGAACCTTAAGGTCAGCAGTTCAAAACTACCAGCTGTTCCGTGGGAGAAATATGAAGCTTTCTGCTCTCGTAAAGATTTACAGCCTAGGAAAACCTGAACAGGGTTTCTATGAGTTGGAACCGACTCCACGGCACATAACAACAACAACAACAACAAGAGCCAAACTATGGTCTCGACTATATCCCACTTGAATTTAGAGACCATCTCTAAAATGTACTTGAAGGATTAGAAATTAATGATAGAAGAACAGAAGAGTTGTGTGAGGACATTAAGAACGTCATACATGAAGAAAGCAAAAGGTCATTAAAAAGAAAGGCGAGAAAGAAAACAAAAAAATTGATGTCAGAACAAACTTTGAAACTTGCTCTTGAACACAAAAAAGCAAAGGTGACTGGAAGAATTGATGAAGTAAAACTACTGAACAGAAACTTCCAAAGGGTAGCTCAGAAAGACAAACTAAAGTGTTGTATTGAAATGTGCAAAGACCTCCAGTCAGAAAATGAACAGAGAAGAATATACTCAGCATTTCTCAAAGAACTGAAGAAAAAATTTCAAAGCTCAGGTTTCAATATTGATGAATCATATCAGCAAAATGTTGAATGATGCAGAAAACATCAAAAGAAACTGGAAATAATGTTCAGAATCACTGTACCAAAAGAATTGGTCTATGTTCAACCATTTCAAAAGGTAATATATAATCCAAAACTGATATTGAAGGAAGAAGTCCAAACTGCACTGAAGGCATTGGTGAAAGGCAAAACTTCAGGAATTGACGGAATATAAATTGAAATGTTTCAACAAATGATGCAGCCCTGGAGACACTTCACTTAACCTGCCAAGAAGTTTGGATGATAGCTACTTGGACAATTGACTGGAAGAGATCCATATTTGTGCTCATTCCAAAGAAAGATGACCTAATGGCATGCGTTAATCATTAAACAATGCATTAAGATTGCATGCAAGTAAAACTTTGCAGTAGAAAATTGAAAAATGGTTGCAGCAGTGTATAAACAGGGAGCTTCCAGAAATTCAAGCAGGATTCACAGGAGTACATGTAACCAGGGATATCATTGTTTATGTCAGATGCATCTTCACTGAAACAGAGAATATCAGATATATGTTTGCTTATGTTTTATTGACTATGCAAAGGCATTCGGCTCTGTGATTCATAACAAATTTTAGATAACTTTGTAAAAAATGGGATTCCTAAGCACTGAATTGTGCTCACGAGGAACCTGTACATAGCTCAATAGGCAATCATTATAACAGAACATGGGAATACTGAATGGTTTAAAACCAGGAAAATTGTGAATTAAATTGCCTCCTTTTATCATACTTATTTAAACTGTTTGTTGAGAAAACAATTTAAGAAGCTGGATGGTATGAAGAAGAATGTGACATCATGATTGGAGGAAGTCTCATCAACAACTTGCGATATGTAGATGACACAACATTGCTTGAGGAAGTGATGATGGTTTGATGTGCCTACTAATAAAGATCAAATAATACAGCCTTCTGTATGGGTTACACCTCAATGTAATGAAAATGAAAATCCTCAAATATGAATTAGTAAGTAACATCATTATAAGGTGGAGAAAATCCTGAAGTTATCCAAGAATTTGTTTTGCTTGCATCCACAATCAACACCCATAGAAAAAAAACAATCAGGAAATCAAAGGATGAATTGCATTAGACAAATCTTCACAAAAGACCTCCTTAAAATACAATGATATCACAATGAAGACTAAGATACACTTCACTAAAGCCATGGTATGCAGGTCAAAGTTAAACAATGACTAAGGAAGCCTGGAGAAGAATAGATGCATTTGAATTCTGGTGCTGGTGAGGAATATCGAAAGTACCATGAACTGCTAGAAGAACCAACAAATCTGTCTTAGAATAAGTACAGTCAGAATGCTCCTAGAAAGTGATGTGAGACTTTCATTTCACATACTTTTATTTATTTATTTTTTAATGTTTTATTGTGCATTGTGTTATAGTTTACATGGGAGAACATTAGCTTTACATTCATCCTATCATAATATCATTTCATTGCCATGGTTACAATCCCCTCCATGCACTATCAACCAACCACAGGGTATACTCAGCAAGCCTACCCCTCAGTCATCAGCACATAGCTTCTCTCCCTCTCTAGGTCCAGAGTCCACAGCTACTCCATCTTTCCACATCATTGTCTCTGCCTCCATCTCTGGTGTCACTGTTTCTCTGGGTAGGGTCCTACATGATGCTTTTCTCCCTTGATGATCCTAGGGACATTCACTCCTGGACTGCAAAGTCAATCACTCCCCTCCTTTTGCTATAAAATATCTATCTTTACATCTCCAACCCTCATAGTCAGTCCTGATAGCAATTATTCACTATTGTACCACAAGAGACCTACCCCCATCTCCTTTCATCAGCCCCGCCTAGACAGATTGGATACTACTCAGTGGAGATCCTACCTTCCTCTGCACTCTCTGGATCTAGGCTCCCTGTTGAAAGCTTGTAAGCTAGTCACTTCTTTCCTTTGTAGGCCCCTCATTTTGGGTAGCCAATGTCCAAGTTGTCCATCCTTGTCTACCCTGCATACTGAGGGGGTGAGAATGATCCTCGCTGTAAAGATTTGTTCCTCATTTCACATACTTTGAACATTATTAGAGGAACCAGTCCTTGGAAAAGGACAACATGCTTGGCAAGTAGAGGGTCAGTAAAAAAGATGAAGACCTGCAACAAGATGGATTGACACCGTAACTACAACAATAGACTTAACAATGAAGAGGATGGCACAGGACCGGGTAGTGTTTCATTCTGCTGTTGATAGGGTCACTATGTGTGGATACCATCTTGAAAGCACCTTACAACAACAACAGCAGTAATAATGTGTTGATTCATTTCACAAAGTTGGTATTGTTAAGTGCAGTCAAGTTGGTTCTGACTCATAGACCCTGTGTCGTGCTTCTGAGGGTTTGAATCACCTGACCGCTAACCTTACAGTTAGCAATTCAACATTTTCAAATTAGTAATAAAATGAAAGGAAAAAGATTGGCGCTGTTTTTCTTGAGTAGTAATATTAAGAACAATTTTTAGGGCAAAATTATTTACTTAGAGAAAAATTATCTGCTATATGAAAACATTGAAGATAAATTTTGATTAGAAACATGCACTCCAGTTTTTCAGATTCTATTGTCCAGTGCTATACTATCTCTTAGTTTGACATTTGTTCTAAACTTTGAAAAATATAAACATTGAAGGCATTTTATGATTATATCACTGGAAAAAGTCACTGGTTAGTCACTGAGCTTAGAGGTTCACTAAAGATAAGTCAGTTTAACACTACCATCTGCATTTGATAACATAGACATAACCTGAGCCAGATTCTCATTTCAGTCAGATGCCATTTAATATCTAAAAGTCAGAAAGACAGTTTTATATTTTGGTGGAATCTCTATAAAATTATGAATGCTTGGTTGTTCTGTAGGGTACACCCTGGACTTCAAACCACAAGGTCAGTGGATAGAGCCCAACAGTCTTATGTCAGAGAAAATGGACTCCACAGCACTTAACAACACAATAAGAAATTATACATGTTAATTACAAAGAGAAATCATTTTCTTTCTCCCCAATGGAATTTTCTTGCAATTTTCTACTATTCTTTTTCTAGTTAATATGTCCCTTATTTCAATACGCTTATATATACACATAAAGAGCTCTGGTATTGTAGTGGTTACGAATCAGGCTGTGAACCTTCAGGTCAGCAGTTCGAAACTACCAGCTGTGCTGCAAGAGAAAGATGAGGCTTTCTGCTCCCATAAAGATTTATGACCTTGGAAACCCTGTACAGGGTCGCTATGAATCAGAACCGACTCCAAGTGTATAATAACAACAACTATATACACTTGAAGTACTTTTGTGGCACTGTGGGTTAATGTGCTTGATTGCAAGGTCAGTTTGAATTACGAGGTTGGTGGTTCAATGTCACCAACTGCTCCTTGGAAACCCTCTACAAGGTAGCTATAGATTGGAACCAACTCAACAACAATAATAAATACATATATGTTACAGTGTGTCCTTGAGTTATCCCTACACATAACAACCCTATAGGATAAAGTAGCACTGCCCCATAGGGTTTCCTAGGCTTTAATCTTAAAAAGAGCAGATCACTAGGTACTGTTCTCCAACAGAGCATTTGATGGGTTATAAGCACCAATCTTTTGGTTAGCAACCAAGTATTTAACTAGTAACCTTCCCAGGCTCCGTATATGTACACATGCTGTTGTTGTTAAATGCTATAGAGTCAGTTCCAACTCATAACAAACCTGTATAGGGTTTCCAAAGAATGACTGGTGGGTTTGAACCACAGACCTTACGATTCAAACCAACTTTGTGGTCAAGTGCTTATCCTACAGTGACACACCATGTCACTCAGTATGTCTGACTCATTGCCACTATCTTCACCTTGCTCCAAAATTGATCTTGTCTAGGGGTATATAGGGTGGCTCTGAGTTTCACGGCACTTATCAACAACATCAATAGGGATTACTGGATTACTATAACAGCCTTCTTCTCTCCTTGCTGCTTCATATTCTACTCTGATTTGGCTTAACCCTATATAAACAAGCAGATTCAATCTACACCTCCTCAAAAAAAAAAAAAAAAAAGTCAATCACCTTACACTACTGAACTAATATGGATTTCTAATATGTCAAGTAATTTCCCAAACTTGCATGGAAAGCATATATAATAACTCCTTTTCCTGAATTGTTTCCTTGAAGCCTATAAGCAGGTCAATTTGCTTCTGAAATCTCACACATCATTTTTTCTACTTTGGAATTGTACCACAAAAGAAGTATGTGATCGTATCATTTATCTGTTCACTCAAAAACAGGTTTTCTTTTAGGATGGTGAATGTGCCTCTAAAAATCTAAGATCAAATGTAAGTCGGAGTTTGAGATTGTATGATTTTAACCAATGGTATAATTCTGTTACCCCTGTTGCCTGAATATAATTTCCCCTGATGCTTGAGTAACTGAAGGATGGAGAAGAGAGTATAACTCTTACAGCGAAAACTACTTAACAACAGCTTTCAAATTCTCACATATGTCACAATAGTTTTAGACTCTACTACTTTAGAGTCATTGTGTACAAAGTAAAAAAGTTTCCCCCAAGGGTTATGAAAATGCTAACATAAAATTGGAAGTGAACACTTCTAGTGACCTTATCTTTTTATCAGTAACCTGTTATCTTACACAGTAAATAGTGGTATTGTTTTGGCTGAGATTCAACTTATATAACCAAGTATGTGTGATTTGTTAGCTTTTGCCATGTGCACAAGAAATAACAGGTCTATATGCATATCTTAGTATTCCTATGACAAGAAATACAAGTTAATTAAATAGTTCAGACAGTCCATCAATGATTCAGGTATCTCAGGAATATAAGCTATGGGTTGTTGCACCAGGAAATGGATAATGCTAAATTGAAGGACTGGCTGAGGACAAAGGGAGGGGGGAGGCTGTTTTGCTTATGGCCTTGTAATCAGTTGCAAAAGTGAGGGCTCTAGTCACTATACTCATTTCTTCCTTCCTTTGTGGGTCAAATAAACTTTTAAAATGATGCCTTTCTCTTCTTCCTAATTTCCATTGAAGATATATGGTTGGTGGTTTATGTAATTTAGTACATGAAATATAAAATATTACACATAATAACAAAATTTTTCAATGATGAATATCACCCCGAGATGAATATTATGAACTTATAAGTAAGACCCTAGAAGAATTGATGCCTTTGAGTTGTGGTGTTGGAGGAGAATACTGAAAGTGCCATGGACTGCCAAGGAACCAATAGATCTGTTTTGGAGGAAGTGCCACCAGAGTGCTCCTTGGAGGCCAGGATAGCTAAACTTCATCTCTCATACTTTGGACACATTGTCCGGAGAGAACAGTCGCTGGAGAAGGATGTCATGCTGGGTAAGGTGGAGGGTCAGAGAAAAAGAGGAAGACCCCCAACGAGATGGATCAGCCAGGTGACATCATTGGTGGCGTCAAGTGTGGCGGCGGTAGTGAGGTTGGCCCAGGATCGGACATTGTTTCGTTCTATTGTGCATGGGGTCGCTATGAGTCGGTTCCGACTCGATGGCACCTGACAACAACAACAACATATGAACGTGGTGGCTCCATACGATAAGTACTGAACTCCAAGCCACAAGGTCTGTGGTTTGAGCCTGCCAGTTGCTCCACAGGAGAGAGATGAGGCTTTCTGCTCTCACAAAAGTTTAAAGCCTTAGAGACCCTATATAGTGTCACTATGAGAAGAATTAATTCCAGGGCACTTAATGACAACAACAAATGATCAGGAACAACAAAAAGCAAAAAAGGAAGTATGTTTTATTTCTGTGACTATCTAGTACGTTTAGGCTTGATGGAAGAATGCTACTTGAAAATGCAAATAGAGAAAAGGGATCATTTTCAAAAGTGTGTTGTTGTTGTTAGGGGCCATCGCATCTGTTCCAACTCATAGTGACTCAGTATAGGGTTTCCTAAGGATTACTGGTATGTTTTAACCACTGATCTTGAACAGAGTATCTCCATAAGTGGCCTGAAAATTGTTTACTTGTTATTCCATACACCTTGCAGTGTGCTTTATGTATTACTAAGGCTAGGAAGTAAAACAAACCAAAAGAGAAACAAAACTTACTTTCTGACTCCCTTGCAGCTCTGGTTTTGTGTGAGGCTTAACCTTATGCTAACAAAATGCACTTACAGGAAGGGAGAATTTCACATTTTGAAATTGGCAAGTAGATTTATTACAAACATTTTTTTTGTCCCACTGTGAAGAGTTGAGGTACCGCTATCTGACATCCATTTTCATGGGTTTGGAAAATAACAGGATATTTTTGAAATGACTTAAATCAAAGAATAGAAGCTTTAGTTCCAAAGATGCATCACGGGATTCCTTAGCTCCTTTATCAATAAAAAAAGGAGCAGTGTCCACCTTATGCCATTTCAGGGTTTGGTATTTCTGGGATTGTTCATGAAGTTTAGCTTGGAGAAGACACTTTGAAATTTGCCAACAATTATAAAAGCACGAAAATCATATATTGCCAATTTAATTTATAAACAGCTAGAGTGATTTCTGTTATCTACAACTAAATCCTAATCAAGACACATATTCTTATGCTGTAGAAATGTCTCTTCTAAATTATATATGGGTAACAATGCAAAAAATGGGAAATCTAGAACACTTTATTGTGCTTATACATACACGGACTCCTGGTGTGGTGTTGTAGAGTAAATATTTGACTTCTAACCTCAAGGGTGACATTTCAAATCCACCAGATGATCCACCAGATGATACAGGGTTACTGTGAGTCAGAACTGACTCGTTGGCACTTAAAAAACACAGCAACAATATTAGATCAGGAAGCAGTTGCTCAAACAGATTAAAATAATGATATATGGTTCAAATTCAGGAAAAGTATGTGTAAAGAATCTATGCTTTCACTATACTGTTCAATCTGTATGCTGAGCAAATAATTCCAGGAGCTACATTATAAGGAGAGAATGCAGCATCAAGATTGTAGAAAAACTCATTAACAAATTGCTATATGCAGATGATACAGCCGAGCTTGCTGAAAGCTAAGAAGACTTGAAGCATTTACTGATGAAAATCAAGGTATGTATTATACCTCAATTTAAGAAAAACAGGTTTCTTCACAACTGGATCAATAAACAACATGGGATAAACAGCAAAGAGATCGATGTTGTCAAGGATTTCATCTTGATGTAATCCACAATCAATGCCCATGTAAGTAGCAGTAAAGAAATTTGATGACATATTGCATTGCGAACAAATATTGCAAAAACATGAGCAGACTTTTCACCAAAGTAAACAATAAATTCGCTAACAAACATGAAGAAATGCTTACAATCATTGATCATTTTTGTTGTTAAATGCCATAGATTTTGTTCCAACTCATAGTGACCCAGTTAGGGTACCCGATGCATAGCCTGTGGGTTTGAACTGATTTGGACTTTGGACATATTATCAGGAGGGACCAGTGCCTTGTTCTTTGCCAATGCCTTCACTGCACTTTGGACTTCTTACTTCAGTATCATTGGCTCTTGATCATATGTTATTTCTTGAAATGATTGAGCATCAACCATTTATTTTTGGTACAGTGACTCTGCATATTTCTTCCATCTTTTTTTTGATGCTTTCTGCATCATTCAATATTTGCCAATGTTGTTGTTGTTGTTAAGTGCCATCTAATCAGTTCCAACCCATAGCAATCACGTATAGGACATCCCACCAGCATTTGGTGAGCTCAAACTGCCGATGATGAGAATGAAAGCAACTTTTCAGTCCATACATTTTGCCCATAGAATCCTTTACTATTTCAAGTCAAGGCTTGAAGTTTTTCTTCAATTTCCTCGGGTTGAGAAATGCTAAGCATGTTTTTCCTTTTAGGTTTTCTAATTCCAGGTCTTTGCACATTTCGCTACAATATTTGACTTTGTCTTCTCAAACTGTCATCTGAAACTTTCTGTTCAACTCTTGTACCTCCTTATTTCCTCCATTTGCTTTAGACTATATTTTTTTAGACATCCATTTTTGTCTTTACCTACTTGTCTTCTTAATGACCCTTTGCTTTCTTCCTGTATAATGTTCTTGATGTCGTCTGGTCTTTAATCATTACTATCAAATGCATCAAATCTGTTCTTAGGGTAATATCTAAATTCTCGTGTGACATCTTCAAGGTCATATTATGGCTCTCATCCACTGGTAGCGTAGTGGATACGGATTGGGCTGCGGACCTTAAGTCCAGCAGTTCGAAACTACCAGCCGCTCCGCGGGAGAAAGATGAGGCGTTCTGCTCCCATAAAGATTTACAGCCTCGGAAACTCTGTACAGGGTTGCTATGGGTCAGAACTGACTCGAAGACACTTAACAACAACAACAATACCTGTTTTAATTTCCTTAAGCTTTAACCTGACTTGTATATAAACAATTTTATGGACTGTTCCACAGTCTGCCTCTGACCTTGTTTTGGTGTCTGATATGAAATTTCCTATTGTCTCTTCCCAAAGATGTAGTCAATTTATTATCTGTGTATTCATCTGATGAGGTCCATGTGTAGAGTGATCTTTTTTGTTTTTTTGTTTTTAAAAAAGGTATTTGCAATGAATAAATCATTGGTAATGTTATCTCCAGCATAGTTTGTATCACCAAGGTCATATTTTAGAGTTACTGATGCTTCTTCTTTGTTTGTAACCTTTGCATTCCAATAACAAGTAATTACCAATATGACTTAATTTCACATTTGATCAGTTTCAGACTGAAGAAATTGTTAGAATTCTTCTGTTTCATCATCACTGGGCATAGTGGTTGGTGTGTAAATTTGAATAGCATTTGTATTAACTGGTCCTTCTTTTAGGCATATGGATATTGTCCTATTTCAGACAGCAGTGTGCTTCAAGATAGATCTCGAAATGCTCTTTTTGATGAATGTGACACCATTCCTCTCTATTTTGTCATTCTTGGTGTAGTAAACCATATGAGTATTAGTTTTTAAATGCCCTAAGTTAGTCTATTTGCTTCCAGCCTTCAGAAACAGTCAGCCTCTCCTTCTTCCAAATCTGTCTTAGCCTGGAAGCTCAGCTGAAACCTGTCCACCGTGGATAATCTTGCTATTACTTAAAATATTTAAGATACAGGTGGCATAGCTTTCTGCATCATAATGACACACAAGCCACCACAGTACAACAAATTGACAGATGAGGGATGAGACTGGAAATAAAACTATTGAATTTTACATATAAAACTAGTCTACCTGGAAAAAGTTTGTGATATATTTTTTCACCACAATTTAAAGAAAAAGGAAAAAAAAAGTTGAGATTTTATTAGATTTGTATTTACTAATTTGCAATCATACATGTAAGTTAAATTACAAACTCCTTATGAACATATTGCAGGTTTTCTTCTATTGCATTATCGCCATCAAGGTCATATGCACATTTTGTTAGATAAAAAACTGATTTCTTTGTAAATTTTATTGTTAATGTAATGGAATTTCATTTTATACTGTGTTTTCTTATTGGTAACTCCTAATAGGAAAGATGTCAAATTTGGTTTTCTGATCATTGCAAAATTTCTAATAAGCCTTCTATTTTCCTACTGTGTGTATGAATTCACTTTGATTAATTACATTCATAATCATGCCAACTGCAAAATATTTTAAAAACATATTTTTCCTGACAATCCTTATTCTTCTCATTCATTTATGTATTTAAGTTTCCTGTTTCTCAAGAAAGAATTTCACATAGTAACAGTAATAATGGACAATCTTGTCCCTTTAGTCTTAATAAGAAGGTGTTTCAATTTTATTTACTGGCTATCATGCTTATGTAATTTGGCTAATGCAGATTTACATTCAATATCAAACTAAAGAAGTTTATATTAACTTCTCATTTTCTAAAAGTTTGTTTATATATTTAATATTTGAGCTTGTGAAATTATTTCTGTCAATATATTTAGATTTTCGTATCGTCATTGGAAAGCCTCAATAAAAGCTTGATGGAGAAACTTAATGACACATAGCTTGTATTCATTGATTGAATTTTGGGTTAATGCGCTGGACTGCAAAGTTGGTTTGAACCTCAAGGTTGGAGGTTCAAGGTCACCAGCTGCTCCTCGGAAACACTGTACAGGGTCGCTATGAGTCAGAAGTAACTCAATGGCAATTAACAACAATAGACACTAAATAGCATTTAATAAATTTAAAAATAAATTTGTTAACTATATTATAGCTATCAACTCTATATAATATTGTTCTTGTGATTATTGAATTATATTAAGAAGAATATACTGGGCTCATAAACTGACATGAATAATATTTTCCACATTTTCTTCCTTCATGATTAGTTTGGATAGGTAGTAATTACCTGCTTTTTAACAGTTTAATAGAGGTTGCCTATAAGTTGCTAGTTCTTAGATTTTTTTTTTTTTTCAGGCACTGTAAACTTGGAGATGGAAAATTGATTCCTATTGAAAGTTTTCACGTACTTGTACTATTAATATAAGTTATTATTATTAGAATTTTAGCTTATTATAAATTTATAGAAATTTATCCATTTCAGTTAGGATGGTTGGAATACTTTACAATTGTCACATAATTCTATTATGACTTTTTAAAGCTCTTTCTTATAAGTATAATTATCTCTTATTTCTAATTCCCTTTCTCTTTTTTAGGCACTGCAAGATAATACATTGGACAACAAGGTCAATTTTAGCCACAAAGTCAGTGGTTGCAGCCCAACAATCTCTCCTGGAAACTCTGCACAGGGTCTATATGAGTCAGAACCGACTGGACGGCACTTAATAACAACAACAATTCTCTTTTCTGAGGAGTCCTGGTGTGGTGCTGTAGGATAATGCACTGAACCGTAAGGTCAGTTTAAACCACAAGGTCGGCAGTTCAAATCCACCAACCATTACTAGGAATTCCTATACAGGGTCATTCTGAGCCGGAATCAACTCGGCAGCACTTAACAACAGCCCAACTCTTTTAAATTAGTTATTCCAGGATTTTGTCTACCATAATGACTTTTTTAAACAATATTTTTTATTTTGTTAATGTTTTCTATTTTAAGTCCTGGTGTAGTGCTGCAGTATAATGTACAGGATTGCAAAGTGAGTTGAAGCTTAACCACTAACCTATCAGTTAGCAGACTATCACATAAGTAATATATCATGAGGTCTTCTTTTACATGTAGCTTAGGATTTCCTTGTCTTTATTTGTGTGCCAGATCACTGTGGTTGTTATTAAGTGCTGTTGAGTCATTCCAACTCATGTTGTTGTTGTTAGGTGTCATCACATAGGTACCAACTCATAGAGACCATATGCACAATAGAACAAAACACTGAGTGGTCCTGAGCCAACCTCACAATCTTTGCTATGTTTGAACCCATTGCTAGTGCCATGGTTCCAATCCAACTCATTGAGGTTCTTCCATTTTTTTCTCTGACCCTCCACTTTACCAAGCATGATGCTCTTCTCCAAGGACTAGTCCCTCCTAATAATATGTCCGAAGTATGAGAGACAAAGTCTGGCCATCCTGGTTGCCAAGGAGGGTTCTGTCTGTACTTCATCCAACACAGATTGGTTTGTTCTTTTGGCAGCCCATGGCACTTCCAATACTCTCCTCCAACACCATAACACAAATGCATCAATTCTTCTACGGTCTTCCTTATTCACTGTTCAACTTTTACATGCACACGAGGTAACTGAAAATACCATAGCTTGGGTCAAGCTCACCTTAATCCTCAAACTGACATCTTTGCTCTTCAACACTTTAAATAGGTCTTGTGCAGCAGATTTGTCCAAAGCAGTACATCATTTGATTTCTTGACTGTTGTTTCCATGAGGGTTTATGGTTGATCCAAACAAAATGAAATCTTTGATAACTTCAGTCTTTTCTCCATTTATCTTGATATTATTTACTGGTCCAGTGGTGAGATTTTTTGCTTTCTTTATATTGAGGTGCAACCCATACCAAAGACTGTGGCCTGACTCATAGCAACCCAGTATAGGGTTTCCAAAGGGAAACTAGTGGGTTTGAACCACCGACATTGCAGTTCAAACTGACCTTATTGTCTAGTGCTTACCCTACAGCATCATATTTAAGTATCTAAAAATTGGTAGCTCCAAAGCAAAGCTTCTGATTTTCTCCCCTATACCTCCATCTCATATAATGGAACTTCCCTCTTGCCACAGCTCAAACCAAAATCTTTGTATAATTCTTAACCCCTTACTTTATTTCATTATCATATGGTGGTGGTGGTTACATGCCATGGAATCTGTCTTGACTCATACAGACTTTGTATAGGGTTTTGAAGCTGTAAATCTTTACAGGAGCAGAAACCCTCATTTTTCTCCTGTGGAACCACTGGTAGTTTTGAAGTGCTGACCATTAGATTAGCAGCCCAGCTCATAACTACTACGCTATGAGAGCTCCTTCATCATAGTAATATGTTAGTATAGTTTTAGCTCAATCTTTAAAATAAATTCAGAAACAGTCCTCTTTGCCAAAATCTGTACACCTCCTCCCAAATTTTCTATAATACATCAAACTCCACATAATCCCAAATTCAAAGCAATCTCCTCCAAAAATGCATGAAAATCCTTTCATCTTTAAACAATAATGCCTTCAACAAAGAATGGCACATAAACACACAATACAAATATGGAACTTTTTAATAAAATGTCTTACAATTGTTATTATTTCCTCTATGTTATTTCCAGTAAAACAAAACAAAACAAAACCTTAAACTCAAAGACCTATATGTTTATGTTTACATAAAATTTTGTACTTTCATTGGTGTTACACTTTATTAAAATGTATTATAATTACATGTAGTTTTACCCTACAAGTATAGCTTAATGAAGAGATGAGCAATTTTACAGAAAACATATTTTATATGTGTCACTCTATGTTGTTGTTAAGTGTCATTGAGTCAGTTCTAACTCTTACAGAACCTGTACAGGGTTTTTGAGGGTTGGTGAGTCTGAACTACCAATATTGCAGTTCAAACCAACCTTGTGATTTAGTGTATTATCCTGCAGTGTAATATATTTGAACAGTGTGAATTTGTAAATCTGTTATACAAGTTCAAACTATTCAAGTATATTTCTCTGTCTCTTAACACCTGATTTTTGTTTTATTTTGGTTTGGTTTGGTTTTTCATTTAGAAATTTGATTTCAGGCTTTTAACAATCATGACTTCACTCAGATTCCTGATGCAAGATCAAGACAGATGCTCTCTTCATTATTTAAATTTGCTTATTTCATGACACTAATCAGATAGTTTATTGAATGACTATGGAGAGAAATTCTTTTGAGCATATGTAAAAATACTCTTTTAGAAAATTCAGGTAATGAATTCTAGAATTGCCTAACTTTTATGTAGGTACTAAATGTATTGTTATAATTACAGACAGCCTAGTCCAATCCTCTATCATTGTCTGCCTATTTTATGAACTCTTACCCGTGACCACTAATGAAAGAAATCTGACCCATTTGTGGGATGTCACAGACAGACTTTTTCTCTCATGTCTGGAATATCTATAGTCATGCATATGATGTAATGGACCATTTTGGACCACAGTGACTTAAATTGGCCTTAATATTCTGTTTGTTTACTTCAGGAACAACAGAAGGCTGAGTGTTTTCTAATGACATCATATAAATAATAAAACAGGATGTCTACCTCAGCAGCCTCTCCTTGTAAACATGATCCTGTCTCTCTTCAAGAGTTTGTCTCATACCTACTTACTTGATACACAGCTTGTTTCACTTGCATTCCTTTCTCACAGAGATTATTTTCCTCATGGTTTCCAACACTTAATAAGAGGTCAAAGCAGAAATATGATTATTATTACTGCTGTTAGGTGATATCAAATTGAGATTATTTTTCACCACATTTATCTTGCATAGAAAAAAAAAAAGATTAAGTTGTCAAATGAATCAGCACATTTTTTGCCAGCTGGTATTAAAACTAATACAAATTTAATATCTAATCTATTTTCTTACAAGAGTACATTCTAAACTAAAATATATTAAGTTGTGGCTTTAATTATCTTTCTGTCATAAAAGAATAACATTTTTGAGGAATTTCCCTGTCTAATACTCTACAGATTCTAAAATAATTTAAATAGTAATTTAATTTCTAATCCTGCTCCCCTATTTTTTTGGACTAGATTATATATATTGTCAAGCGTTAAATCGAGTTAATTCCCACTCTATCTAATTAGATCATGGATAGCGTGCACTGTGGGTCAATGCTTTGGGCTGCAAGGTTGATTTGAACTACACGGTTGGTGGCTCAAGCTCACCAGCCACTCCTTGGAAACCCTGCACAGGGTCACTATGGGTTGGAACTGACTCAGCGGCACTTAACAACAACAAGCATCTATATGATTCCTTCATATTCCTGAATAATGAACCAGTGCCACTTACTATGGAAGTGTCCATTTGTGACCAGTTTGATCCTAGAAGACTAAAGAAAAAAAATCTAATTTTTGTTGTTGTTGTTGTTTTTGGCCAAAGATAATTTTCTAAATTTACTGCTTACAAATAGTAGGTAAGGGAAGGAAATATATTTTAAATACTTTATTTTTTAGAGTAAATTTATACTTGGCAAAATAAGCTTCAGTGGACTTTTTTGTCAAGTAAAATCACCCTTTTGTTGCTGTGGCAATTCAAATGATGGGAGTCATCTTCAGAAAATCAAGACAAAAAAGAATTTGTGAAAATTATAGTTCAGTTTTGTAAAAAAAAAAAAGCTAATTTTTGCAAAAATTTTAACCTCAGGACATTAAAGTAATAGAAGTATTTCCTAAAAATAACTGACATATTTTCTTGGTAATTCAATTGTGATAAATTCAAACACAAATGTACTTTGGGAGTTCATTGCTCTCCTTGCTAATTCAGAGACTTTGAGAATTGTGAATTTTTAGTGTATAATTCAATGTTCATACTGCATTTTGAGGAAAAGAAAGGGAGATTAATGAATTCAAACTCTTTGTTTTAGGGGGGAAATGAAGTCTACTGAGAAATGCTTGTAAATGGTGCATAACTGTTATATGAATCAGACAAAATGAGTTGGTGCAGGGTTATAAAACAATTAATGTTATTCATTGGGCCTAGAGTAGTAAAGTAAGAGTTTAGTGTTAATGGCATTTTATCATTGGAAGCAATAGAGTACAAGAACCTATTTATCACTGAGCTCTAACTGCAAGCACAATTTGTGGCTGGAAGTTTTGTTACCGTTACAATGATAGAACAAATAAAATGTGCAAAGAATTAATTTTCTGGTAGTCAAGTCAACAAAGAAGACATTTAAAAGGATAGGACAAAACCAAATAAAAGACAAAGCTTTAATGCTTAATCATGTTGATCAACAATTTTATTAAATTTAGGTATTCAATTCAAGAGTAATTTTAAATATAATTTTAGTGAATAAAACAAATGTCATTAAATATTTTAAAAATAAATATATATTCATCAGTTTATAGTGTATGGCATATAATGCACTTACTTTATTTATAGTATGCACTTTACTTGAGTAAATTACCAGAAACATAAAAAACAATTGATACAAAACCAACATTAAATGGATACAGTAGACATTACGAAGCATGAGTACATTTTCATATTTAGAAGTCTTCATTACTCACAGGACAAAGCACACAAGCAAACAGTCACATAATACATTTTTGTGGCAGGACTGATAACTTTTACTATTAAAATCAGAAATGAGAACAACATTTTTGAAGAAAGGAAGTTGAGAGAAAAAGCATGATACATATGACTTGCTAGGCCTAGAGGTTCAAGGTTTATGAACCAAACTATGAAGTAATTGTATATTTAGCTCTTTGCCTGGATATGATAGGATGAAAAGCCTGAGCTTATTGTGGTAAAAGAGATTTTGGAGCAAGATAAAAATGTGCTAAATGCTGCCAACTCTAGATCTCAAGTCTCTATAGCTAGATTTTATGTTATGCAGTAGTTTAATTTGACAATGTGATAATAGACTTCGCTGAGAAGAGAACTGAATTATACTGGCTCTGAATAGAAAAATCTCATTTGAAGACTCAGCTACTCTCCTGTTTAGCTAGAGCATTACGCTTTAATGAGAAACAGGCACTCAGATGCCAATCAGCAAGTCTAGACACTATTTCAATATTAGGTGACCAGATGAGAACTCTAAATTTGATTCTCATGTTCTGAGAATTAATATTCAACATTGATGGTATAATAGCCTTCTGTACATTTTCCAGCCCCATAGAGAAGGTAAGGATACTTTTGTCTCTACACTTTCACACTATTGCCCATTGACATTTTAATTCTGGCATATTTCTAATGATGGCATTCCTCAATTAAATTTTATAAGTAGATTTCAATTGCTTTCAGAGTTAAGTTTAAAATCCTTAGCATTATCCATAAAGTCCTGTATCATTGATTCCTATTTAACTTTCCAGCTTCATCTCTACTCATATGCAGTGATTGTATAGAAAATATTTACTCACTGATTGATCCAGGAACAGACAGGGAAATGCCAGAAAAGAACCAGCTGGAGAACCAACCCACACTCCTAAGAAGTCATTAACTCTTTAGTTGTTGGATTTTGTAGTGGTTCTTGTTGTTGTTGTTAGGTGCCATCGAGTGAGTACCAACTCATAGCAACCCTATGTACAACAGAATGAAACACTGCCCAGTCCTGGGCCAACATCACAGTTGTTGCCAAGCTTGAGCCAAATGATGCTGCCACTTAGCCAATCCATCCCACTGGGGGTCTTCCTCTTTTTCTCTGACCCTCCACCTTACCAAACATGATATCCTTCTCTAGTGACTGGTCCTTGCTGACAATATGTCTGAAGTATGAGAGACAAAGTTTGGCCATCTTGGCCTCTAAGGAGCACTCTGGCTGCACTTCTTCCAACACAGATCTGTTGGTTCTTTTGTCAGCCTATGGTACTTTCAGTATTCTCCTCCAACTCCATAACTCAAACTGCATCAATTCTTCTATGGTCTTCCTTATTCACTGTCCAGATTTTGCATGCACATGAGGTTATTGAAAATACCATGGTTTGGGTCCGGTGCACCTTAGTTCTCAAGCTGACATCTTTGCTCTTTAAAAAGGTCTTGTGCAGCAGTTTTACCTAATGCAATACATTGTTTGATTTTTTGACTGATGCTTCCATGAGTGTTCATAGTTGATCCAAGAAGAATGAAGTCCTTTATAACTGCAATCTTTTCTCTGTTGATAAGGATGTTGTTTATTGGTCCAGTGGTGAGGATTTTTGTTTTGTTTTCATTGAGATGCAGCAATCCAAAACAAAGGCTGTGGTCTTTGATCTTCTTCAGTAACTATTTCTGGCTAAGCTTAAAAGTATGAGAGGGGATTGGGGCAAAAGCTCTTTATTGATCTTTTGCAAAACAGCATCCTTTTAGATTTTAGTGACACTGACGCTTTCTGTGATGTGTTAAGTATGTTAAACTCCTGTGGGTTTCTGGGACAGCAGTTACACCTGTTGTTTCTTCTTTCTGGAAACCTGTACTCACCTACATTTCCATCTAAGTGTTGCATATCCTTCAGCTCTCAGAGTTAACTCGATATTCAGAGCCATCTGAGTTACATTCTTTCAGTTACTTTCCTCATAGACTTTTTTATACTCTGCACGTACAAAACAACTAATCTTAATACATATTATTTAAGCAATTAGTAATTTAGCATTATACTCTGACAATAAAGCAATGTTTCTTTAGTAGAATATCACCACCTGGGGTCATAGCTTAAAATGCCAATTCTTTAAATACATTTTAAACTAATTTATTAAATTCTCTTTTCTATGGTTGAAGCAATGACAATTTAACAAGAGTATTGGTGATTGTTATGCAAGTTACATTTTTAAAAATGGTTCTGTGAAGATGGTATTTAAGTGCACTTTGTTAACTGTATTCCCAGCATCTAACACACAAAAAAAGCACATGATCATAATTTAGAAAATAGTGCTGAATAAATTAATACATATCCAAAATAATTCACTGATAGTCAAGGTTTATTTTCCAAGAGTTAGAATTTAAATTTAGATATCATATTTATATGGAATTAGTTAAATCTTAGACGTAATAAAACGTGTGTTATTGTTAAGCCCTTAACGATGATGAATCCTTGAAGAGGAGATTTTTTTTTTTCTCTTTAGAGTCCCTGGGCAGATGCATTAAATGGGCTCCAAATCCTTGGTTGATGTCTTTGGGTTAATGTGCTTGACTGCTAACTGAAAACCTGGAGACTAAGCCCATTCAGAGTCTCCTTGGAAGAAAAATCTGGTTTTTTGCTTCCTAAAATCAGCCACTGAGTACCCAAAGGAACAGAGTTTTATTCTGACATACCTGGGTTTGCCAGGGGTGAGACTCAGTGAACTGGTGGTAAATCATATGTCATATTATTCTATCACTTGAACTGTTGTCATCATAGTTCCCCCCATTTTTCTTCTTCATTTTGTTTCTCTTTTGATATGCAAATCAGAGAACTAAATTTTTAGTATGAAACAAGTCAGTTTTGACTCACAGTGATCTCATTATGTCTGAGTAGATTGCTCCATAGTGTTTTCAGTGATTGGTTATTTGGAGGTATATCATCAGGTTTTCTTATGAAGTGCCCTTAATCTCCAACCTTTGGGTCAGCAACTGCCCATGTTAACAGTTTGCACCATCAAGGGACTTCACATTTTCATTATTAGTGACAACCTTTTTATGCCTACCCATTTATACATCAAATAGTACAGTCAAATAATGCAATCTGAAATAAAGAGCTAATAATTTCCATCTCTCAGGGTGTTTCAAAGTTAAAATTTGAAGTTCACTTAAACTAGTGCAGCACAGCTAATTATTTATTATGACTTCTCTAGCCAAATTTCTCTATTCCTTGATAAATTGTAAACCCTAGATTCTATACATGGGATTATGGGCCCAAATTTAAGTGAGTTGCTAATGAGTCAGGATTAAAGTGGAACTAGGGAATAAAGCCTGAAGTTCTGGTGTTGCACAATGAGTTAATACACTGGAATGCAAGGTCGGTTTGAACCACAAGATTGGCAGTTCAAACTCATCAGCCACCCCTTAGAAGCCCTATGCAAGATCGCTAAGAGTTGGAAACAACGTGAAGGTACTTAACAAAAATAACAACAAGGAGTAAAGATTAAGGGGTCCTGTTGGGGCGCTGTGGATTAATAATAAGTTGTTTTAACTGCAAGGTTGGCGGTTCAAGCTCACCAGCTACACCTTGGAAACCCTACACAGGATCGCCATGGGTTGAAACCGATTCCACGGCACTGAACAAGAACTGACTTTATGGCACTTTACAACAACAACAACAAGGAATCCTGGTGTGGCGCTGTAGGATAAGCACTAGACTGCAAGATCTAATTGAGCCTAAAGGTGGCAGTTCAAACACACCAGTCACTCCGTGGAAACCATACAGGGTCGCTATGAGTTGCAACCAACGTGATGGCATTTAACAAAAACAGCAATGGAGTAAGGACTGCTAGAGAGTGTGACCCATGTCCCCACTGTAATTTCTCTTGGGGGAATGGTCTAACTACAGGACTGCTTTAGAAATGTTCTCTCTCTTGCCCTGGGTCTTCCATCTCGCTTATTATAAGACTTTCAGCCCATCACCTGACCTGAATGACTAGCCTCAATGGCTTGTGCATCAAGGTCTGTTGTCTGACCTGTAGATTTGGGTTCCTCAGCTCCTGAAACTACATGAGTGAGAAGATTCCTCCAGGGTGGTCTCTGAACTGTGGATCTAGGATGCCAGCCTTCACAATTTAGTGAGCCTTTTACTTTGACAGTTGTAAGTTTTTGAAACATTCATTATGTTGCAGAGCCTTGGGACATGAGGGAAGGGAGAAGTGGTGGTTGATATCAAGGATTATGGAGGAGTCCAGGTGTGGCATTGTAGAATAAGCACTGGACTGCAAGGAAGGCTGTTCAAACTCACTAGTTGCTCTTCAAAAACCTTGTGCAGGCTTGATAAGAGTTGGAACCGACTTGAAGGCACTTAGCAACAACAAAATCTTGTTGAAAAGTCAGACAGTTGGGATATCTTTAATCCCATTTAAAACCTATGAACTGCTCCTCAGAAGCCCTGTATAAGGTTTATGAGTTGGAACAGACTGGACAGGATTTAAGAGCAACAACAAACAAACCCATACCAAATACCTATGTGTCCATAAGTAAGATATTTGAACCTTTTCTGCTGGCAGGAATGTTAATGTTGAAATTAGAGTACGAGTCGCCATAGAAATTTTCTAGTTCAAATAAGAATTGCCCAGAAAATGTCCATAAAGGAGTTTATTTTCCTGTTAGCTGAATTGAGTCTCCAGTTGGAGGAGTTTTTATATGGTTGTTGTCAATATACTAAGATTGTTGTAAATTAAGACCATTACAGTTTTGAATACTTTTTCTTTCCATAATATTTGCCTTGTTAAATTTTTTACTGTTCTTTGATTAAAATTTTTACTGCAATTAAACATTATCTGTGAGACATATTTTGATGATGATATTCTGGCTAATAGGAAACATTAATCTTCTATAAACTCAAGAAAATGTTCATGAGGAAAAAGAAAATCTGATGCTGTGATATATTTAATCACAAGATTACAAAATACTTTCTCCTTTTTCATTGAAATGCATGATTCCCATATTCTACATATTAACTGTATGTGCCATATTGCTACTAATAAAGGGGCATGAATGCTCATTTTAAATGGTTATCAATTGAATTTTGAAAGTTTCAAAGCAAATAGGACACTGTGTTAGTTATCTAGTGCTGATCTGACAGAAAAAAAAGTGGATGGATTTAATAACAGAAAGGCATTTTCTCACAGTTTAGGAGGTAATGTTTGCGAACCAGCTCTGGAGAAAGGCCACTGTCTCCTTTCAGCATCTGTAGGTCTAGCATTCTTGGGAGATTTCCATGTGTTGTCGTATTAACATTTCCCTGGATCTAGGAGCTCCTCAGCAGAGGCATCCCAGGACCACCCTCTGCTTTTCTTCTTGGTGGAAGTGGGCCTCCCCTTCTTTGCTTACATCTCTTTCCTTTTATAGTTTATAAATTAGAAGATGGTGAAGACTACACCCCTGGAAAACCTGCCTGACATTAGATCAGGTTTATGATTGGATAAGGGGTTTTCAGCCCATCCTTATTCTCCTTATTGGTTTATTCCATCCGATCACATTATGGAGGATCCTCACAGAGCTGCCACATCTTGAGAATCATGGCCCAGCCAAACTCAAACAGATTTTCGGGGGACACAATTCAATTCTTGGCAGACACTTATCTCTCAGTTTGTGGTCAAAGAAGAATCAAATTAAATAAATAGCCATGCTTTTTACAAAAAAGTTAAAGTCTATTCTATGTAGTCATGTGACTTTAAACATAATGATTTGTACTTTTGTTTGGTTTTGCCTCAGAACGTTAATGCTCATGCTTTGCTCAATGAACACTGAGACATCTGATTTGAGCTTGATTCTGACATGGCTGTCATTCAGCTTAAAAACAAACTCGACATTACCTTTGAGGTTAATGAAATCTTTCATTGATTCCTACTCTTGGTTTTAGTAATTTCTTACAGAGTCTAATCTAATAAGAGATAAAGTATTTTTGAGAGACTCATGATGTCAGGAAAAGGTCAGCCATCATTAATTAATATCTGTCATGACTTAATATATTACTGGAGACTACCATGTGTGAGAAAGCTCATTTTCTGAGAAATAATAAAATGGACAATTATTCTCTCATCAGGAAGT
>NW_006408523.1:27747747-27751641 GCF_000296735.1 Chrysochloris asiatica | reverse complement strand
AGGGGGAAGTGTAGGGGGTGGGTTTCTGGGATATACCCTTTGGGTTGTTGATGATGCGTGGAGGGGATTGGAACCATGGCAGTGAGATGATATATGATGGAATGAATGTAAAGCTAAAGTTCTCCCATGTAAACTATCATATAATTCACAATAAAACATTAAAAAAAAAATTATTGTTGAAGATCAAAGATCACAGCCGTCGGTGTGGGTTGTACCTCAATGTAAATAAAACAAAAATCCTCACCACTGGACCAATACATAATATCCATATAAATGGAGAAAAGATTGAAATTGTCAATGACTTTATTTTGCTTGAATCAACCATCAACCCTCATGGAAGCAGCAGTCAAGAAATCGAACGACTTATTGAATTGGGCAAATCTTCTGCACAAGACCTCTTTAAAGTTTTGAAAATCAAAGATGTCAGTTCGAGGACTAAGTTGCTCCTTAATACAAGACATGGCATTTTCAATAACCTATGTGCATGCAAAAGTTGGACAGTGAATAGGGAACACTGTAGAAAAATTGATGGATTTGAGTTATGGTGTTGAAGGAGAATATTGAAAGTACCATAGACTGCCAAAAGAACAAATAGATCATTGTTAGAAGAAGTACAGTCAGGGTTCTCCTTGGAAATCAGAATGACCAGACTTCATCTTGCATACTTCAGACATACTGTCAGGAGGGACCAGTCCCTGGAGAAGGATATCTTGTTTGGTAAAGTGGAAGGTCAGAGAATAAGAGGAAGACCCCAGGGAGATGGCAGCATCAATGGGCTCAAATTTAACTATAATTGTGAGTTTGGCTGATGATAGGGTACTGTTTCGGTCTGTTTTGCATAGGGTCACTATGAGTCAGTACTAACTCGATGGCTCCTAACAAGAACAGCAACCCATTGCCACCAACTTGAGATTCTTTCTAAAGGACTTCTTATAGGGTTTCACAGCATATAACTCCCAGTGAGATGGATTGGCCATGCGGCAGCATCAATGGACTCAAGCGCGGCAACAATAGTGAGGTTGGCCCAGGATCAGGCAGTGTTTTGTTCTGCTGTGCATAAGGTCGGTATGAGTCGGCACCAACTTGATGGCACCTAACAACAACAACAACAAGCCATTACAGGAGCAGAAAGCTGGAGTCAAGTGCCTCTAGGCTGAGGCTTATGGTGAAGTGGTGTTTCCTGTGGACATTTAACAGCAGCTGTCAAAGAGCTTTATAATATTGGCTGGGCAAAGTGATGCCTGCTTTTGGCACTGCAGAGAAGAAACTGTCCTGACAGAAAACAACTGTGCCCTGAGTATTTCTGACCCTGATTTGAACACCTGTTAACTCCCCTAATAAACCCTACTTCTGAGTACACTGTCTGAGTTCTGAGTTCATGGCCATTGCAATGAATTATTGAACCCATATGAGTAGAGAATACTGTGGAAGGAATGGTTTGATCCTATGTATTTTGGAATTAATCAACTAATTATTGAAATTATACTTTATTTCAGGAAATTGTGCAGTTTCTTTTGAAACATTTGGTGTTTGTTTGCTGATTATTTTTCGAGAGAATGTCTACATTTTTGCACCTGTATTATTTAAGTGTGAAAAATAAAACTAAAATTTCAGTCTCTTCAATTAATCAAGTTTATTCTTATTCTACTTTGTATCCAATGATGATGGTTTGGGGCAGTGAGTGATTTAGAGACAAAAATTATTTTCTTTTCTTAGTGCATCTGAGTTCTCTGCATTCGATAATATCCCAAAGAGAAGCTAAAGAAGGCATGTGTCATCGATCACTTCAACTCATAATTCATCAATAAAAAGTCATCACATGGTCCCAGTTGGCTTCCAGGGCACTACCAAAGGACAGTACCTGGATAGAGAGCTGTTTGTAACATAATATACCAAATAGTCTTGATTTCAACTTCATTTGTTATTATTTTCTTTTAAGTATATTAATGCTACCTTCACTAAGTCTGAAAACTACACAAGATTTCTTTCATCAGAAAAAAGAAAACTGTACAATTATATCATAATATAAATTAAATTATTCTGACTGTAGGTAGACAGAAATAATTATTGATATCTATCTGACTTTTGTCTCCATCTGACTATTTTCTTCAGAATTGAAAGTAGAAATGAAAGCTTTGCTCTCAAGGCTTTATTTTTCTTTTTAAAATAAATGACATGAATTACTTCTCCTTTCAGAATTATCTTGCCCCAAGTGCTGCTGATGGCTCCTTTTTAAAAATGTTTTGCATTAGCAAGTGCCATCCAGATGAAAAGTCCATTTGCCTTGACATTAATTTTACACTCAGTGCATAATACTTGACCTTGTCATTAGGTCAACTATGAACTGCCATGACTGAAATATCATTTTGTTACTGCATTGCTATTTGTTCTTCTCTTGTTTGCATTGGAGGTATGTAGGTGCCCTCTACTGCCATCTTTGTCCCCTTTATATATTGTCCTATTATTCATTAGCTCTACTCATCCACATGCCTCTTGTTTCATAAAAAAAAAAAAAAAAAAGTAAAGTTGCTTCTAATATAAATATACCTGAATTTCTTTTTCCTTTTGTTTCTAAACAAAACTGCAAACTAAAAAACAAATTGTTAGCCAAAAGATACAGGAGTACAGACTTATGAAGCCAACATATCCAGTTACTTTATTCTGATTAGCAGGTAAATGACATCATGTAATGTTCCATCTTCATTGTGGTCTGCCTTTTTGACTGTGTGACTTTCTATACTTTAACATGCTATGAATGCTGTCTCAGAATTATCTATTTTGAAACCATCTCCATCTGAAGAACTAAATGTTTCCTTATGTTTCATGCAAATGTGCTCTACAACAACTGTTACATTCTTTGCCATTCTGACAGTTACTTTTATATCCAAAAGTTGGAGACCAGTGAACATTTATTGCATATAAACAATTAACTATGAAAATTTCTATACAGGCACATCTTTTTACTGAACCATATAAAATAACAAATACTGAGAATTAATTATATAGTTGAGATTATAATAAAATACTATTTTGGAAAAGCAGATGCAAACATATTTTCAAATAAAAACAAATTTTGAAACTCTATTATTAATATCAATACCATTGTCTTAGTTATTTAGTACTGTGATAATAAAAATACCATTAAGTGGGTGGCTTTCACAGAAATTTATTTTCTTACCATTTAAATGGCTAGAAGTCCTAATTTGAGGTGCTGGATACAGAAGGCTTTCTCTATTATCTTTGGAGAAGGCCCTCTTCTCTTTCAGTTTCTGTTTCTTGGTTCCTTGGAGATTTCCTATGGTGTGATATCTATTTCCCCGCATTGTGCTTTTTCCAACCCTCTTTTATATTGCAAAAGAAATTGACTTAAGATGCAACCAATATTAATACTGTTACATTGATATAAAAAAGAAAACCCATTCCCAGTGACACTATAACAACTATGTCCTTGTTGATATTGTTGTGTGTAGCTGAGTCTATTAAGACTCATAGCAACCCTGTATAGAGTTTCCAAGAGTCATTGGTAGGCTTGAACTGCCAACTTTGTCATTTGTAGTCCATGGCTTATCCTACAGCACCACACTAAGGTCGATATTAGTACTGTGGTGATGGTGTTGGTGGTTCTGTGCCATTGAGTTTGCTCTGACTCACAGGATTACTGTATATGGTTTCTGAGGCTGTAAATCATTATGGGAGCTGAAATCATCATCTTTCTCACACAAAGCAATTGGTAGATTTGAACTACTAACCTTAGGGTTAGCAGCCCAACTTGAAACCCACTATGCTACCAGGGCTGCTTTGTAACTATAGATGTTAGGATTTGCATTATATATTTTGACAAAATTCAATTCATAACAATTCAATATTTCTTTCAAATAAGCACTCCCCCCCCCC
>NW_006408523.1:27740704-27747647 GCF_000296735.1 Chrysochloris asiatica | reverse complement strand
TTAATTATATATATATACTTTTTTTGTCTTAAAATAGGAGTAAAGCAGCACATTATTTTCATGCTATGTATTTTATTAAAGAAAAGTTTTTATTTTTATGTTGGTTGAAGTCATCTGAGTATTGCCAATCTAGATAGGAGTATATATATATATTTTGCATTTCATATATCCTCATTAATAATGTTTTAGAGCTAGGACAAATTTGTCCTGATTTATACCATTTTGATTGGTAAATTTTATAATTTTTGAGCCAATTAAATTTGATTACATAAAAAATGTCAACTTGAGTATAAACAAGGAAATAGATCTTTATTACAGCTTAACACAAAGAATGTAGTATTATACATTCTGGTGTGGTGCTGTAGGATAAACAATGCATAGATGGTGTTTTAGAGGATAACAGAGGATTGCAGAGGGTATTCTAACAGAAGAAGTGCTTATGTGGAAGTTTGTAATATAGAAAATAACACTGTACATTTTAAAGCCCTTATTAATCCTAATAGTTCTGTAGGATAAGCCCTGAACAGCTAACTTCAAAGTCAGCAGTTCAAAGCCACCAGCAGCTCCTCGAGAGAAAGATGAGTATTTGCTGGAGTAAAGACTTAAAGTTTCGGGAACTTTGTACAGGGTCGTTATGAGTTGGAATCGACTCAAAGGCAGTAGATTTTTGGTTATTAACAAAGTGAGTCTGGGCCATAACAAGCTGAAGGAAAAGGTATGTATGAGATAAAACTAAGAGGTTTTACAAGGAATACAAAATACCATATCTTTTAGGACAAGTTGAAAATGCCTCTTTAACCCTATGAATAATGAGAAGTAAGACAGTCTTTATAAATGCAATCTGATTACAAGATTTGCATTTTAAGAAGTTGTAATATAAAGAACCAACTGGATGTGTGAGACAGAGTGACTTAAAATGAAATTTTAAGACAGTAAAATGAAATTTGATATAAAATACAGCTTTTTTTTATTACCTGGTCATAATGGCTACACAATTATTATGAAGAACTTACCTCTGATAAACATTTTAAATTGAAACACTGAATTAGAATGATAAAATACTTTTGGAATTACTGGAGGTTTTCTGAGTACTTATACATATATCCAGTCTCTCAAAGGAGCAGATCAGCAAATTGGATTAAATTTATGATTTTAAATGAATAAATAAAAAGTGCAAATTATCAAAAACATTAATTTGATCAAATATGTAGATGGCCATAAGGAGATACATACAGATTTTTTTTTTCAATTTGGTCATTTTCCCCCTTATTGAATGCAATATTTTGGAGCACTTTTTCTTATACTTATCATGCAAGTATAATCTTATTAAAACTCTGAAGACATATTGTCTTCAAACCTACTGCTATGAAATACATTATATTATGTTGCACTTACATTTTATTGGTTTGTATTGTTGTTGTTGTGAATTGCAGTCAAGCTGGTTCAACTCATTGTGACCCTGTATAGGAAACCTTCCTTTATCTTCCAAATTCTCTGTCATTTACGTGATTTCTGAACGGTACCATTTAATGGTTTTGTTTTTTTAAATAATATTTATGTTTTACTTCCAAAGATACAAGACAACTTGGGTGACTGTCTTATATTACTAGACTGTTGAACTCCACAAAGTAGATTGTTATTTATTTTGTTCAACATTGTACAATAGACGATACTTAGTATCTGACAATTGTTGTTGTTGTTGTTAGGTGCCATTGAGTCGGTACCGACTCATAGTGACCTTATGCACAGCAGAATGAAACACTACTCAATCCTGGACCAACCTCACTAAGGTTGCCATGCTTGAGTCCATCAATGCTGCCACTTGGCCAATCCATCTTGTTGGGGGTCTTCCTCTTTTTCTCTGACAATAGAACATACTAAATAAATGCCTGTTAAATAATCAAATGATTACTAGGCCCCTGAGAACATGCTTAAGTACACATTGCAATTCTAAAAAAGAAAAATATCTTTGGATATCTGGTGTCTTTAAAAAATGTTGTACTCCACATGAAATACAACTAACTTTAATTTTGAGAGCAAAACTTCATTCCTGAACTAAAATAAATTTATATTAGATATATTAGATCATACCTGTTGTTGTTATGTGCCATGAAATCAGCTGTGATTTGTAGCAGCCTGGATAAGGTTTCCGAGGAGTGACTGGTGAGCTTGAACCACTGACTGTGTGGTTCAAACTGACTTTGCAGTCGAGCGCATTAAACCACAGCACCACACCAGGATCATACCTATACGTTCCTAACTCAATACAACACCAAAATCATACCTGTACATTCCTAACTCAGCACCACACCAGGATCATACCTGTACATTCCTAACACAGTACCACATCAGGATCATATGTGTACGTTCTTAACTCAGCACCACATCAGGATTATACCTGTGCATTCCTATCTCAGCATCACATCAGGATCATACCTATACATTCCTAACTCAACATTCCTAAAATAATTTGACTTTTTTTTTTTTTTTTTTTTTGAGGGGAAGGGAAGTGGACAAAATATCTATTTATAGAGTCATATCAGTGTCAGGTATTTGAAAGCAATAGAAAATTACTTAGCATGATATTCTGACAATTTCCAGGACTATGAACCCACCAAAATACTCATTCTTGACTTTTTATTTATTATTGTTTTATATTTGAAGAAAATTTGTGATGAAATAGTTTTCAGTTATTCCCCAAAACCATCTGAGTTGAAGCTGGATATCTGAGAATCTTCTGTGGGGCAATTGTCAATGGCATGCATGGTTTCCAGTACTGCTTTCCAGAGAAAATGTTGACGAGTGAAGCAACTTTTAAGTGATGTGCCTTTTTCCACCTCTGGTAGCATAGTGATTACGAGTCAGGCTGCTAACCTCAAGGTCAACAGTCCGAAATTACCAGTGGTTCCACGGGAGAAAGGTGAGGTTTTCTGCTCCAGTAAAGATTTACAGCTCGGGAACCCAATACAGGGTCGCTATGTGTCGGAAGCAACTCCACAGCACATAACCACCACAACCATCAAACTTCTATAATTGTGGCAATAATGCAGCATTGCTGTCACTGAGTGTGTAAAACACTTCTTTCATGTTGCATTGAGTGAAAATATGTTGAAAACCACTTACTTAAATCTGAGACTAATCTCAGATGAAAAATAAAAAGCCTAGGAGTGTTTGGAAACTTCATCACTCATTTTTGTTGTTGAATGCCATTGAGTCATTTCTGGCTCATAGAAACACTGCATAGGTTTCCTAGGAGTGGCTGGTGGGTTTGAACTGCCAACCTTGTGGTTCACAGTCCAGTGTTTATGCTGTAGCACCACATCAGGAGTTCTGACATTCTTTTAGCCAGATATTTTAAAAATACCATTATTCTTCCCTTTCTGCTATCTTTATCATCTTATAAATCTTTTATATAATGAAGGCAATTTGTCTCTTTCTCCTATGCTTCCATGACAATGGAAATTTATTTCTTTTTAATTCTATGTTAGCACCAACTCTTTTAGTATTCCCCAATTTTAGAGAGCAGTGATTACTATATTCAGAAGGAAAAAGAAAACTTTAAAACTCAAAAATATAGAAAGTGGTCTGTGGCTTTCATTTCACTCAAATTAGCACTCGGTAATGCCTGCTCAGAAATTGTGTTCTTTCTTTCACCTCAACAGCTTTAAACTGGAGATGCGCATGATAGATGGGTAAAAACCTTTACATATTTATAGCATGCTGATTGGAATTAATTACAGAAGCATAGAAGTGTGGAATTTATTTTCAATAGAGCTGGAATCAAATTTGTAGGAACATCTGCATTCAGTTAGCTCTACAAGTAATCTTTCTCCATTTTTACTTTAAAGAAATCAAATAAAAATTGTTCTCAACAAATTGTTAAATTAAAAACTAAACCAAACCCACATGCACTGTGGATTCTGATTCTCAGCGATCCTCTAGAACAGAGAAGAATTGTTCCATACACTGTATTACACTTCAGTACATTTTACTTTCAGAGACTGTAAACCTTTATGAAGAGTCTTTCCCCCAATGAGTGGCTGGTGAGTTTGAACTAAAGATCTTGTGGATAGCATCCTAATGCCATTGTATAGCCAGGGGGCCTTGATTGTTAGGACATTTTTAATTCAGAACCCAGCTGTGTTGACAAGAAAAATTGAGTTGATATGAGAAATTGAGAGAGTAAATTTTATAATCAATTAAGCAGAACATTTAAGATTTATTCTAAAATATTGACATTCATACAGTAAGGATCTTCGATGTCATGAATTTGACAATCTTATATACATCAGACTTCTTCACAACTGCATGAACATTTTCTCTTCAGTCAATCCGTCGGTTTGTATTTTCTTGAAACAGTCACAAGTTAAGTTTCACTTCTGTCTATTTCCAATGAAATATGAACAGAAGTAATAATTGTCATTCCCAGGTAGACAATTTAAAACCTAGAGCATACGTCTAATCTTGTACCACCTCACTTCCAGCAATATTTCTGATAGTGATGTAGATCAGACAGCCTAAATGACTCTTCATAAATGTTTAACTTTTGTGTAAAATTAAAGACACACACACAAAATAACCACACAAAATCCTTTGCAGCATAATTTACTGAGATTTGTGTGTTTTTTGTTTTTTTGTATACTACTTTTTGTTGATTGGCTCAGACCCGTTTCTACATGATTCCAAAGCTAATAAAATATGATTGCAAACATGAAATTTGCTCAACAATCCCTAATGATTTCAATAGTTTCTTTGTAAAAAATATCTGCATGAAAAAAATACCAGAAAAAAAAAAGACTTTCCTAAGTTTTGCTACAACATTTAAAGTCCTTTGAGTATAGAAAGCTGAAAGAATATATTTTTTGAAACAGACATATTGGTGTGTAGCTTAGTTATCTAGTGTTGTTATAGCAGAATTACCACAGTGGATGAGTTAGGAAACAGATTGATTTTCACCAGCTCTAGGGGAAGACTTTGTTTCTCTGTTGCCTCTGGAGAAAACTCCTTTTGTCTTCAGCTTCTGCTTCCTAGTTCCTTGGAGGTCTCCATGTGTTTGGGCATCTACCTTACCCCATCTCTCTTTCTGCTCACTTATTTAATTTCTTTTTTTTCTCAGAAGAGATTAACACAAGATGCACCCTACACTCCTCATGCCTCATTTACATAACAAAAACTATCTATCCCCAAATGTGATAACAACCATGGACATAGAGGCTGGGATTTACAGCATATATTTTTGTTGTTGTTGTTGTGAAGTGTCTAGTCATTTCCAATTCATAGTGACCGGGTCTAGTGTTTCTGAGGACCAGCTACTGAGCTGAACTTCTGACCTTGCTGTTCAAACCAACCTTTTGTTCCAGTGCTTATCCTAGAGTGTCCCATCACAAATATTTTGTTGTTGTTGTTAAGTACCATGGAATTGGTTCCAACTCATAGTGACCCTGCACAGGGTTTTTGAAGCTATAAATCTTTATGGGAGCAAATAGCTTCATCTTTCTCCCACAGAGCCACTGGTAGTTTTGAACTGCTAACCTTGAGGTTGGCAGCCTCACTCGTAACCACTATGCTACCAGAGTTCCTTATTTTAGTTGGACATTATTCAATCCAGAACAGTGTGTACTTTATTTTTAAAAGCTACTACATCAAGAATACATTGCATAATGTGGGAGGCTTCAAAAAGTTCTTGAATAAATTCTGTTAACTTTCAATTCAATATTTAGATGAAAATTTTGATCTCCTTATATATAATTGTTGTTTTTAAGTGCTGTTGAAACAGTTTTAACTCATAGCAATCCTGTAAAGGGTTTCCAAAGAGCAGCTGGTGGGTTTGAGCAGCTATCATTTTTTTTTTTTTTCCTTAATGCTTTATTGTGAACTATGCGATAGTTTACATAAGAGAACATTAACTTTACATTCATCCTATCGTATATCGTTTCGGTGCCATGGTTACAATCCCCTCCATGCATCATTGAGCAGCTATCTTGCTGTTCCAATAGACCCTGTGGTCCAGTGCTTAGTCTACAGTGTCACACTAAGACTTCATTGTTAAGTCCATAAATTCTATTATGTTAAAACCTTAAATGAGCCTGCAGAAAATGTCTGAGAGCAGTATCCTCTGGATACAGCAGGCTGCCCTCACTGGATGAGTCAAGTAGGATTGTACCAGTAACTGCATTACCATAAAGGGGCACAGAGTGGTGGCTGCAGGGACTGATGTGTGGATGCTGGGTGTGTGCTGGCAGTGGCAGCCCTTGCTTGCCATTGTCCTTCTGATGTAGCAGCTTCATGATCAGGTGCAGCTGCTGCCACTTCCGCTGCTACTGGGAACAAGGAGCTCACTAGTATCCTGACCAACTGTGGTCAGGAGTGACAGGCGGCATGACTGCCAGGCAGGTGAAAAAATCAAGGAAACAGGGAGGAAGAGGAGGCAAATGAGGAGGCACTACAGAGATAGTCCTACTGCTTCTGTACTTGGGGAGGAGGGTCCTTCAAATCATTGTGGTTGATGCTGTTTGGTGATGCCCAGTCGGTTCTCACTCATAACAACCCTGTACAAGGTGGCCAAGGAGCAGGTGATGAATGTGAATCTTTGAATTTGCATTTGAAGCCCATCATGCAGTGCTTATCTTACAGTCCCATACTAGGCCTCTTAAAATCATTACTGGGAAATGAAGGAGAAAAGGTGGCAGAACAGCACATTTTTGGTTATAGATTTTCTAGGATAATTTCTCCATTTTGTGACATATTGTACATCTTAGCCTCTATGCCTGTGATTTTGGACCCATTTTGAAAGGAGTTGCTAAGGAGTAAAGATTAAGGTTGAGCTAATCTTTGCTCAGATCAAGGATTAACCATCAACACTCACAGAAGCAACAGTCAAGACATTTAATGATGTGTTGCATTAGGCAAATCTGCTGCAAAAGACTGCTTTAAGCTGTTGAAG
>NW_006408523.1:27730664-27734449 GCF_000296735.1 Chrysochloris asiatica | reverse complement strand
GAGGCTGTAAATCTTTACGGGAGCAGAAAACCTCATCTTTCTCCTGCGGAACAGCTGGTAGTTTCGAACTGCTGACCTTAAGGTTCACAGCCCAATTCATAGCCCCTACGCTACCAGATTAGGGGGAAACCCCTGCAGTTATGTTAGTTCAGAAAAACCTCTAGCCTGCCATCTAAACCACAGACTTGGAACTTATCTGCTTCTCCTACCTGTTCTAAACCTCTGTATACACACACACACACACACACACACACACACACACACACACATACACATGCATACACAGAGGTATGTATAGCTATATGTATATACATACACAGAGGTATGTAAAGTTAGAGGTTTTACTGAACTCACATAACTGCAGGGGTTTTCCCCTAAAGTACAGTTGATTATGAACCCAGTTGATTATGAACTCAGTCCCAGCATGTCAGACTACAGACTTTTGAATGCAGGAACAAATGAATCCAGGGTCAGCAGGTAAGATGGCAGGCCTGCTGAGGACTGAGTGGATCAGCAGACAATACAGCAGGCCAGCCCACTGGATTTGGTCCAAAGAACCAGATGTGAGATGAAGAAGCAGATATATGATACAGACCTAGCAAAAATCAAGCAAGTTTTCCTCGAGTGTCCAATATTGGAAGTAGGCCATACACCTGAGTCAACTTCTTTTCAACTGATTGGCTGCTCAAAGCAGATCTCATCATGGAAGTGATTATATTATACTGAATCTCATCATGGGGAATTACTTTGTTGTAACTGTTAAGTTACTGAGAATTTTGATACAGTTAAGTTGAAAAAACAAAAAGAAGAAAACAAAGAGAAAAAATAAAAGGAGAGGAGGGGAGGAGGGAAAATATCAACAGCACCAAGAGGAGGAAGAATAGGGGGAGAAAACAGGAGGCAGAACAGATAAAAGTGCTAAGGGAAGAAGGAGATTCAATGACTGCATAAAAGTTTGAAATGCTAAGTGAAGAAAATCAGAAAATATTTAGGGAAATGATTGTTAAGAACAATTCTAGAAATTATAGCAACAACTGCAAACCATTTCCTCCCCCAGAATAGAGAAATGTGTGCTGTGATCTTATTTACAGGGTACTGGTATGGTGCTATAGGATAAGCACTGGACTGCTCACTATAAGAATAGCCACTCCTTGGAAACCCTACAATGGGTCACTATAAGACAGAATCAACTCAACAGCACTTCACAGCACAACAGTGAAACATAAAGATATTTGTGACCCTTACAAATAATCTAAAATATCTGCCAATTGCTATACTTTTGCAATTTTGTTCTGTGTAATGAGACTTCACACTACTTTCGCTATGATGTTATTATAAGAGAGTATTTATTCTGTAGTTAGAGGTATGTTCAGGCTGAGTACATCATTGTTCCTCGGTTATATTATCAAAAATAGCTTAGTTTTATGACAAGTCTCAATATTGTAAACTGTCACATTTTCTCATTTGTTAATTCACATAATCTTTTTTTTAAATTTTTTTTTATTTAGGAGTTTACTAAGGATGTTTCCCTATTTTTATAAAATAGAAAATGCTTAAAAATTAATCTTAACACCTATCACACTGTTTTGAAATTATTCAACCTAATTCTTTAAGGTGAGGGCCGGGGCTATTAGGCAATTAGAACAGAGGAGAGGAGCTAACCACAGTTCAACCACAAAGAATGTAGGAAACTACCTGACCTATCAGGAGATTCTAGTTAAAGGAAACATAGGAATATTTTTTGGTGCTGAAACTCAGGAACAATTCCCATATTTCTTAAAATCCTGGAAAATTCCCCTCACTGCTAAGATGACTGCTGCTAAAATAACCTCCTGTTTCTCTGCTTCTTTAAATTGGGAACTGTCACAAACACCTGAAATATAAGCAACAGATACATTTCTCTGGGTCAGTATGGCTTCCTGAGATGGCCTCTTTTTCTTGGTCCTACATATCTGTTCTCTATCTGTCTCAAGGCAGACAGACATCATTTATGTGAGTCTCCAGTCCTGGAGACTGAAGACATAAGAGGAATCTCCGACCGTTAGTCCAAAGCTTTGGACATTCGCGCAAGAGTGGTAACCTAGCGGAGGTATTGATGTGCCACTACAGCAATGTGCAGGTGTCTCAGGATCATTGCCGCTGCCAGAACACACTGTAAAAATGTGGACACTGCTGGAAAGTGCCACATGAGTTCTGGTTCATCCGAGCACTCTTGAGTCCTCTTGAACAGTCCCACAGACCGTCCAGGAAGAACCCATACACATAAGAGGGAGTGAGTGACTTTCTTAGGAGCCTCTACCCAGAATCACCACATCTCCAGACCTGAAGCACAATAGTCAGACATTCTTTGCCTCAAAGAGGCAGATCCATGCCACTACTATTTTGGACTACATGTCTGTTTGCTTTGGCACTGCTGCTGTTTCCCTGCCTCTGTTCTCAAATTTTTGGCTCATTTTGGAACACAATGCAAAAAAAAAAAAAAAAAAAAAGGGAACTAAATCCAACTGCCACTGCTTTTTCTGCTCACCTTTCCCTGCTAAAATCTTACATTCACTTTGCTTTTATTTGTTCTGGGTGCTGATGGACTTAATGAGATATCTCTGTTTCTGTTTCTGGGTGGAGGGGAAGTCTGAAAAACCCTTCCCTAAAGAATTAGGTCCCATGAAGGAATCTTGGAGGAGTGATCCTTTCTGGCCTTACTCCTTTATATTTTGAGGTAAGCAAAGTGGAAGTTAAAAAGTCCCACATCCTTGTCATTGCTTGAAGTCGGGGCCCCCAGGAATAGGCACTATGATCTGCAATTGATGCTGATGGGGCCCTTGGAGGAGGAGGAATGGTGCTGTGAAATGGTTCTGGGGAAACCTGAGGTCCTATTTCCTTGGTATGAGGGGGCTTAGGAGGACACTCAACCCTTCTTGTGTGGCCCCAGTTACAAGTTCCAACATAGGAGAAACACAACCTGGGGACATGCTCTCTTCTCAGGTGCCATGGACCAGGCTCCATAAATCCCTGATAAATCCCACTTGGGATGCTTACTGAAAAATTGAAAGAGACTTAATTTTGGCAGCCTTTGGAAAAAGAAGTTAATATTTTCGTGTAATACTGTTTTGGAGTCCTGGTGTGGCACTGTGGGTTAATGTGACAGACTACAAATTAGTTTGAACTGCAAGGTCAGCAGTTCAAATGCACCAGCTGCTCCTCAGAAACCCTATACAGAGTTTCTGTAGGTCAAAACTGACTCGAAGTCACTTAACAACAACAACAATACTGTTTCACTCCAGTGTACCCTGGGGAATGAAAAAGGATGACCGATAAATGGTGAGAGAGTCCTGGAGTGGCGCTGTGGGTTAATACACTGGACTGCAAAGTTGGCTTTATTAGAAAGGCTAGTGGTGGCCTGTGTGCATGTGGTTTTATTAGAAAGGCTGGTGGTGGCTTGCATGTTGTTTTGATTCTGGAAGTTCTACCATTGGTAATTTAAATACCAGCAGGGTCACCGGTGGTGAAAAGGTCCAGAAGAACTTCCAGACTAAAAAGAAGGAGAGAGGGACTATTTTGAATATTAAATCACTGAAAACCGTATGAATAGCAGTGCAACATTGTCAGATAGCACCAGAATATTGTCAGATATAGTGCTAGAAAATGAGTCTCTCAGGTTAGAAAGTATTCAAAATATGACTAGGGAAGAGCTTCCTCAAGTACAGTTGATTATGGTGCCGTGAATGGAGAAACACTTTCGGAACCTTCATTTGCTGATGGGCATAACTCAAAATAATGAGAAGCAG
>NW_006408523.1:27689875-27704293 GCF_000296735.1 Chrysochloris asiatica | reverse complement strand
TTCAGTTTACTAATGCCTAGATTATCAATGTTTTTGCATTCCATTTCATTTTTATAGTTTCCAATTTTCCTAAATTCATTCTTTGTACATTCCATGTTTTGATTAGTAATGAATGTTTGCAGCTTTCTCCTCATTTTGGAAGGGTTATGTTCCATCAGCTCAGAATAAAGGTCCTGAAAGCTTTATTCCATTATGTCATTACAGTCAATTAGACGTTGAGGAGGCAGCTCTATCCTGTTTTCCAACCTGAGAGGTTCATCTTCTTGTACTACACTTGATAATGTTCTGCTTCTAGTCATAATGTTTCCATATTTTGGGACTATAGCTGACAATAATTGATGCTATTCATAAGGTTTTCAGAGGCTAAATATTCATACGAAGTCTACCTCTCCTTTCTGGTCTGTCTTAATTTGGAAGCTCTGTTAAAACCAGTTCACTGTGGGTGACTCTGCTGGTATTTAAAGTAGTGGTGGATCACAGCAACACACAAGTCACCACAGTATGACAAACTGACAGATGAGTTGTGGAATATAGATGTAGAATAAATATGTGACAGGAATGGGCTAAATGCTCTATACAAATTATCTCATTTCATATACACTACAATCCTTGAATTGCTTATAATTTTCTTCTTGCAAGCAAGAGCTAGAATATGAAAGTTATCTATTTTGAATTCCATATGAGTAATACGCAAAAGAGGCAATGCTTGAGCTCAGGTATATAAAGGTCTGCATTTTTAATCATTAATATATAATATTGTTGATCTGTATATATGTTGCTGTTGTTAAGTGCCGTTGACTCAGTTCTGACCCATAGTGACCCTGTATAGGGTTTCTGAGGTGCAGCTGGTGAGCCTAAACTGCTGACTTAATGGCTCAAGTCAACTTTGCTGTCCAGTGCATTAAACCGCAGCACCACATCAGGACTCCTGCATTTATGTGAGCAGTGGTGGTGTGTCGTGGAGTCAGTTTCAACTCATAGTGACCATGTATAGGGTTTCCTAGGCTGTAAATCTTTATAGGAACAGAAAGCCTCATCTTTCTCCCATGGAACGGCTGGTGATTTCAAACTACTGACCTTGAAGTTAGCAGCCCAACTCATAATGACTACACTACCAGAGGTCCTTCCTGCATATATATACATTTGCTAATAATACCTTCGTCAAATACCTTGCCATAACTAGATAGGAGCCAATGTTTATTGACAAGGATTGTCCACACTTCCATTCATTTTCACATATTTTAATATTTAATGAGTTAGGGAACATTTCTAATAAACAAACTAATGAAATAGTTGTAGAAATAACGGAGCAATTATGGTGAAAATGTTTAAGAATGAATTGTGTTCTATGAAGCATTTGGTGTTTTATAGAAATTTCTGGTTATTTAGCTGCATCAAACCAGCTGTTGTTGAGCTCAGTCTGGCTCATGACAACCCTTGTGTGTCAAAGTAGAATTGTGCTCTGAATTTTTTTAATGGCTGATTTTTCTAACTTAGATATACAGGCCTTTTCTCTGAAGTGCCTTTGGGTGGTTTAACACCTACAATCTCTGGATTAGTAGTCAAGTGTGTTAATTTTTGCATTACATATGAGGACTCTATGTGGTGCTGTATGTTGATCAACGTCAGTTTGAAGCTCTAGGTTGTCAGTTCAAATTCACCAACAGCTCCTTGGAAACCATATACAGGATCACTGTGAGTGGGAACCAACTTGACAACACTTAACAATTTGGCCAGACCACACTAAGTATGAAAAGACAGCATCATTGTCTTTGGAGGCTTCACTTAATAAAGACTAGTGTTAATTGAAAATCCATAATCAATTGTTAAACAAAAGGATGGAGGTCCCAGTTAACCCAGAAATACCTGTAAAGCCCTGATTATTTACATCCAAAAAATTTGTTATTGAAACACCTGTGGATTATAGTTCTAATCTGATATACATGGTGTCTTCAAAAGTTGAAATCAACTCAGGCCAGTTTTTTCTGTATCTTTATCTTTTAAAAGTTCAACAATAAGATCCACAGGGTAGAATAAATACATGTTGTCAACTTTGTTAGTTACCCTAGAAATACAAGACTGATTTTATTTTATTTCATTATAGGTGGAGCTCTCGTGTATTTATGTGTGAAATGCTATGATATGTTGGGTAGGGGACGATGAAATCCCAGTATAACTTAGTGCCTAAATTCTTGTAGGTATCAATTATTTGAAAAATAGAAAGAGCAGTGTGCTTGGAGAGTAGAATTTAAAGTTAAAGTAATGAATGAGAGATTAAGATGAAAAAGTTGAACGGAGACAAGATTTCATTTATTTAGTGTCTTACTGGTCTTATTAAGCATTTTGGATTTTAAATGAAAATAATGTAAAGTCATTAATGTAAATACATTAATTAATTTGCATTTTGCATACTATCTCTAGTAATTTAATCAGCTGCTTTCTCATGTACTCACTTCCTTTTATATTTCTCTCTATTTGTACTTTCTCTTATCACTGCTTAGTTTGTTTTTAAGGTTTTATTGTGAATTATGTGACAGTTTACATGGGAGAACATTAGCTTTACATTCATCCTATTGTATTTAATTTCATTGCAATGATTACAGTCCCCTGCATGCATCATCAAACAACCAAAGGGTACAACCCACAAGCCTGCCCACCGGCTGCCAGCACACAGCCCTCTCACTCTCTGAACCCAGAGTCCCCAGTCACTCCATCTCTCCACGTCATCATCTCTACTTCAGTCTCTGGTGTCACTGCTTCTCTGTGTAGAGTTCAGCTCACCGCTCCTCTCCCTTGATGGTCCCAAGTCACAGACTGTAAAATCAAGCACTCCCCTCCTTTTATTATAAAACGTCTACCTTACATTTTCAAATCTTTGATTTGGAGAGCTTGATTAGTAAATGTCTTGGTGATTTTCTTGTAGGGTCTATCTTTCCTGGGGTACCATGAGCTTCCTGAATGCTTATCATTTCACTTTTCGGGATGTTAGGGAAGTTTTCTTCCAGAAGCTCTTCAATTATCTCCCCTTGAACACTTGTGTGATTCTTCCTGTTCTGGAATTCTGATAATTCTTAAGTTATTCCTCTTCATGTTATCCAACATGAATCTTAGAACTTCTTCAATTTTTGTATCCGTTTTTCTGCTTGCTCTTCTATCTTAGTTGTATTGAGAGTTTTGTCTTCCAGCTCACTAGTTTTGGCTTCCATCTCTTCAATTCTACTCCTTTGCCCTTTCAGTGTATTGTCTATTTCTGATATTCTATTATTAATCATTTGGACCTCTTTTTGTAGGCTTTGAATTATTTCCAATGCTGTATTTATCGTATTTGATTGGTCATGTAATGCTTTCCTGACCTCTTCCTTATTTTTCTCAACTCCATTATGAAGTGTTTTGATACAATTTTTAGTCATTTTTCTGAATTCCTTTTCAAGCATTTCCAAGGCCTGCCCTCCTTCCAGTATGGAATGTAGGTCTACCTCTAGCTTATTTGTCTCAGTCACTTTATCTTGTTTCTGGACATGTGCTGATATGGTCATCTGCTTCTGCTTCTTTGTCATGTTCCATAGTTAACTGTGGCCCTACTACTTAGTTGAGTGTGTGTTTTGGTATTTTTTATGCTTTCTGATTGTTTCCAGGTGAATGTGATTAGGAGATGGGTTTCCCTTTTCACTCTTCTTATTACTCAACTTAGAGTGACTGTTGCAGGTGTTGTCTGCCTACCTGGTATATGGTAGTTGGTATTGGTTATTGCATGGATTGTGGGGTTTTATGGGGTATCATTGTAGCTCGAGTATATGGCAGCAGTTGCTGTCTCTTCTTGGGTAATGTAGTGAGAGAAACAGCCCCCTAAAGGTAAAGAGGGGGCCAAAAACCAAAACAGCAACAGCAAAATAAACAGACTGGATACTGTAGTCTATAATCACAAAAAAGAGAGAAGAGAAAAAAAATCTGTAACCTAACATGAGTATGAGTTTAATATCCTCTTTCAACTTCTTGTCTTCAGGGATGCCTGAGAAATTTCCAGATGCCATAATTGGTTGTTATGATGTAATTCAGGGTTTAATTTTGGCCTGTTTCATTTTTAGATTTTCTTTCCTGCTCTCCAACCTCCATTCTGGCTTTTGTCCTAGTGATAAACAGTTCAGGGTCAGCTGTGGCTGTTTTGCACTGCCATTTGGTTTTAAGTGGAATCTGTACCTTTAAATGTTGAAAGGATCTGTGTGCATGAGTAGTAGAACCTCTGGGGTGGGGGTGGGGGGTTGTCCACTCACTCAGGTACCCCCTCTAGTCACCAAAATGGAGATGTGCTGACAGCAAGAGGCCAATGAACAACAACAAAAAAAAAGCAAAGTCCACACCTTTATCTCCAAGGTTCTGGAAGGCATCATTCCGTTGTAGCTCTGATCCTTCCCCGCTTGGTCTTGTCCAAAAATGGCAGCTCCCTGTCACTGAGCCTTGTAGGTTTGAAAGTATGATATTTATTGCTTCCACTACAAATTCCACTGGCTATAAGTCTTCAAACTTTTAAAAATATGCCTATATATGTAGTTCAGAGTTTTGGAACTGTCCCCTGAACTTGCTTCATCTGGTATTCTGTGTTATTTCTGATGGAGATACTCACTGCACTTCTACCCTATCCACCAGTAAGCCCCGCCATCTCACTGCTTAATTTTTGGTAACCATTTAATTGCTCTATTCAATGTCAACTACTTTGTTATGTAATCAGGGTCGATAACTACTGCCTATTTCCTCCAATTTTTAGGCAAAAACAAGTAATAAATCATATATAAATATTTGAGTGTTCTTGCTGTTGTTATGGCCATCAAGTTGTTTCTGACACATAGAGACCCTTTCTTTATTGGTTTTCTGAGGCTTCAAATCTTCACAAAAACAGAGAGTCTCATCTTTTATCCAATGAGTAGATGGCAGGCTCAAACTGTGGACCCTGTGGTCCAATAGTTATTATAAGGAGCTACTGTGCTCTCCTGAGTATTCTTAGGTGTCTTGGTTTATGGTTTTGGGCATTTTGGATATAATAATTTATACTTTGCTTTAATATGTTTCTTGAGAATCAAATTAATATCTACTTTTTTCTAGTGTGTATACTAAATGAATCCTCCATACATATGATTAATTTCTAATTTAATATCTGTATATTTAATGGATTACATAAGCAAAGGAAAGAATCATAAGTAATATGTGAAATTATAAGTCAATAAGTGCTATTTCTTTTGAAATTGATTTTTTGACAATATTGTTCTCAAATCAAAAGTCATTTTAAAATTTAATAAAATTACTTTGTGTGTTATTCTCAAAAGAACATGATACATTGAAGGATATCACTATTATAACATATTTTTACAAGAGTCTTCAATGCCTTTTCTTTTTTAATAACCAAAGATTATACTTGTATCAAATATAAACTGTTTACATTCAATGTGTACAAATCTAATTTTTCAGGTACTGGATGAGGAAGAAAACAAGCATGTAGTTATATAACTTTGCCTTCTGGTATAATATGAGGGAGATGGACATTGTTAATAGAATGTTTTAATTAGATCAGTAGACATCCAATTTGCCATTTATCTATATTAGAAACATTAACACAGCTGAGGAGATAATTCTCTGCCTACTAAATTTACACATCACTTAAGGAATATTATTTTAATCTCATCTCTTACTTAATTCCTATTTCCATACTCAGTCGGCCTTCCTGCTATCTAGTTAGTTGTTGGCATTCAGGGAACCAAATCAAATCTCATTTCAGTACTACAATTATCCACCACATTAATCTGTGGTTCATGAGATCTTTGACATCATGATCTATTTATGTCCTATTTTTGTTGGACACATTGATAGATCCAGGAGAGAATTGACAATAAATTGAAAAAATAAACAGTGGTTAAGCCCTTAATATTTCCATAAAAAATTCAGTAAGTCACCATTGTTGGTGCTGTGTTTAGGTGCAGACAAGTTGGTCCTGACTCATAGCAACCTTATGAATAACAGAAAGAAGCACTGCTGGGTCCTGGACCATCATCACAATTGTTATGTTTGAGCCCATTGTTTTGCCATTGAGCAAATCAATCTCATTGAGGGTCTACCTATTTTTCACTGACCCTTCATTTTACCAATCCTGATGTCCTTTTTCTAGGGACAGATCCCTCCAGATAACATGTGCAAAGTAGGAGAGATGATGTCTTGCCATCTGGGCTTCAAAGGAGCATTCTGGTTGTACTTCTTTCAAACACAAATTTATTTGTTCTTCTGCCAGTATATAGTAATTTTAATATTTTTCTCCAACACCATAATTCAAATGCATCAAGTCTTCTACAGTCTCCCTAATTCATTGTCTAATTTTCACATGCTTATGAAAGTAACCTAGCTTGGGTTGGGCACACCTTAGTCATCAAACTGTTATCTTTGCTGTTTAACACTTTTAAGAAGTTTATTTTTGCAGCAGATTAGTCTAAAGCAATCTGCCATTTGATTTTTTGATTATGACTTTCATGAGTATTGATTGTGGATGCAAGCAAACAGAAGCCTTTTTGTAGTTTTGAAGCAAAACTACAACCCTTGTGGTTCAAACAACTTTGCAACCAGTGCATTAGCCCACAGTGCCACACCAGGACTCCTTATAACACATTTAGAACATATATAATGTTCATTTTAAACTAGTGTTCCCTTTCTTTGTTCAAACAATTGTTTGTTTGTGTACAGGTTCCTCATGAGCACAACCAAGTGTTCTGGAATACTTATTCTCCGCAATGTTGTCTATGGCTTGTCACGATCCACACAAATTGAAATTAAATATTATTGTTATTTTCATTTTTATTAAATTACTAAGGTTATAATCTAGCTGTCATCTGTTAATTTGTTTTACTGTGGTGGCTTACATGTTGCAGTGATGCTGAAGACTGTGTTACAGGTATTTTAAATACCAACTGAGTCACCCATCGTGGACAGGTTTCAGCTGAACTTAGAGTAGGACAGATTAGTAAGAAGGTGAGGCAGACTACTTCTGAATGTTTAGTCACTGACACCTTATGAATATCTGCATAACATTGTCATATATAGAATCAGAAGTGAAAATAATATTAATAGCAGCAGACCATTGTCAGATATAGTGTGCCTGACCCAAACCATGGTATATTTAATAGCCTCATAAACTTATGAAAGTTGGACAATAAATAAGGAAAATTACAGATGAATTCATGTGTTTAAGTTGTGGTGTTGGAGAAGACTGTTAAAGGTGCTGTGGTCTATCAGGAAAACCAACAGACCTGTCTTGGAGGAGGTACAGCCAGAATGATCCTTCGAAAACAGGATGGAAAAACTTCATCAATCATATTTGGGTCATGTTATGAGGAGGGGCCAGTTCCTGGAGAAGGACATCATGCTTCTTAGCATGATGTAGAATGGAAGGTCAGTGAAAAAGCGAAAGACTCCCAATGATGTGAGCTGGCACAGTGCAACAGTGGTGGCACACAAATGGACTGTATTTGCTTCTGTTGTGCATATGATCCCAAGGAATTGGAACTAACTTGACAGCATTTAACAACAACTATATAACAACCACATCAAGGTTGTGATATGTGGACACAGTATTATGTGTTTTACATTAAATAATATAATTAGATCTGGACAATAATTTTCACCTCATACGTTGATGCATTTTACTACTGCTTCTTAGTTGTATCAAAAACACACATTTTATTAAATAAATAATGGCTAATTGTTTAAGATCAAAATAGAAAGCCATCATTAAAGATTAATCTTGTTATAGTGTGAAAATATTTTGCTATATTTTCAAAAGGTTTTCCATAAGTGAATTTCTCTTGCAATGCACTGATAAAAAGATTACCAGTTTGTATTAAGATGCTGAGTTAGCATTTAGAAATACAAACTATGAATTAACAGAAAACCGACATATATTTTATATTTATTTTTTATTAAATAAATGTTTTATTGTGACTTGTGTGATAGTCTACATGGGAGAACATCGGTTTTACATTCATTCTATCATCTCTTGTTTCATTGGCATATTTACCAACCCGGTCCATGCATCCTCACCCAACCAAAGGGTGTACCCCGTAAGCCTGCACCACCCCCACCACAGTCCTCAGCCCCTTTCCCTCTCCGGATCCCAAGTCCCCAGCCACTCCATCTCTTGATGTTGTCTTCTCTGTCTCCATCTCAGGCCTCACTGGGTAAGATTCCACTCTCCGCGTTTCTCCATTGATGGTCCTAGGGTCCTCCGCTCCTAGACTGAAAAGTTAATCACTCCCCTCCTTGCTACAAAATGTTCACCTTTAGATTTCCAACCCTCGTAATCAATCCTGATAACAATTATTCACTATTGCATCACAAGACACCTATCTGTATTTCGTTTCATCAGCCCTTCCTGGACAGGCTGGATACTATTCACTGGAGACTCTACCTTACTCCACGCCCTTTGGATCTAGGTTCCTTCTTGAAAGCTTGTAAGCCAGTCTCTTCTTACCTTTGTATCCCTCCCCCCATTTTGGGTAGCCAATGTCCAAGTTACCCATCCCTGTCTACCCTTTGTGTGGAAGGGGTGGGAATAGTTCTTGCGGCAGGGATTGTTTCCTGTTTTGAGCTACTGTGTTTATAGGTGTAGGTCATGTTTATCGACTTGTATCAGATGACGCTTTTTTCCTTCTTTCCTCTTCTGGTTGAACTCTGTTTATTCAGTCATTGAAGCCAGTTCAAGTGGATATCATCTGCAAGTGTGGGTGTTCTTGCATCTGTCTGCCCTCTTTTTATCGACTGGCTGCCCCGCTCTCTATTCTAGTCCTCTGTGGCTCTGTCATTGACTCTGAGCCCTTGAGTCCCCAGGTCTTGCCTCGCTGCTGGCTGGCCAGGTCTCCACCCCGGTTCACAGTAGTTTGCTGAATGATGTAGGGCTTAGCTTGCTACTTCATTGATGTTCTTCGGTCACTTCCCCTCCTGGGTGACGTGCATGGTTGCCAATCAAAGCATATATTTCCCTTGTGTCTTAGTCTTGGAAGAGAATTTGCACTGAGAGGACCCGACCACTTGCCTTGATGTCTCCTGGGCAAGCCACCTGTATGTTCTTGTGGTAACAGTAGGACTGCCCTTATTGTTTTGTATTTTTCCTGTAGGTCCTTCTTTTAGGAAGTATCTTCTGGTTTTCTAGCTGCTCCCGGTTGGCTGGTCTGCTTGTCCTTTCAAGTAGAGAATTTCTCATCTCTAAAGGTCTGGATGTGGTTCGGGCTTCCACCTATGCTCCCATGTAATGCAGAGGTTCCTCAGGAAACCTCCTTCACTGGACACATTGTGCCCATTTTAGGTATTCCAATCAATTATAGGCAGAAGACAGGCTTACAAGCTTTCCATGTTGATATTTCTGGTTATTCCTTTCTCTCCCCCTCCAGTGTCTGTTTTATAATATATTGCAAGGAAAACCATGATTCAAAAGACAGCCAAGCATCTTAACATTATTCTGCCCTTTTCCCCATTCCATCCATGTCTCAGTCTCTGTATTCCAGAGCCCTGTTGTTCCAAAGCTGTGCCTACATCATTTTTTACCTCTGTCCCATTTAGCCCATTCATACCTGTCTAATTGTTCTCTCATCTGCTTTGTTCTTCGTGTTCCCTCTCTCTACTTGTATATTGCCCCCCATACCCAATACCCAAATTATCCTGTGTCTATTCCCTGCCCTATACTCCACCTTCCCCTCCCACCCCTATCCCTACCCCTACATCCTAGTAACCAACTAAGAATCCACTTTAGTGGATTAGTATGGGCTCTTTTTCTTAGTCTTTTACATTACTGGTCCTATGCAGCATTTTTCCTTTTGTGACTGACTAATTTTGCTCAACATAATGCCCTTAAGGTTCCTCCATGTTAGGAAGTGGCATGCAGCTTCCTTGTTATTTTTCAAGGTAGCATAATACTCCATTGTGTGTATGTACCACAGCTTGTTTATCCATTCTTCAGTTGATGGGCACTTTGGCTGACTCCATCTTTTTGCTATTGTAAATAGTGCAGCTATGAACATTGGTGTGCATGTATCTTCCTGTGTTGTGGCTCATTTGTCTTGTGGGTAAATACCAAGTAGAGGAATTGCTGGATCGAATGGTGTTTCTATTTTCAACCTTCTCAGGAAGCGCCATATTGCTTTCCAGAGAGAAGATTTTTTCCCAGTCTGTGGATTTCCTTTTTACTCTCTTGGTGAAGTCTTTTGATGCACACAAGTTTTTAATTTTTAGTATGTCCCACTCGACTATTTTGTCTATTTTTGTTTGTGTATTTTTAAAAATGTGTGGCAGTCTGCATATTCCCTGAATTAGCGCCCTCACGTTCGTCCCTATGTTTTCATTGATGATCTTCATAATTTTAGGATTCACATTTAGATCTTTAATCCATGTTGAGTTCATTTTTGTATAGGGTGTGAGGCAAAGGTCTTGTCTCAGTCTTTTACATATCGCTTTCCAGTTCTGCCAGCACCATTTGTTAAAAAGACTGTCTCTTCCCCATGCAATGTAACTAGGCACTTTCCAACATATATTTTAGTTATACTTGTTTTCTTATTAGATGAAAAAAATAAAAATACATTTTTAAAAGCAAACATAAAAATTTGTTAGGGAGGAAAGTTGTTGTTGTTAAGTGCCATTGAGTCGGTCCCTACCCATAGCAACCCTGCATAGGGTTTCCAAAGAGCAACTGGTGAGTTTGATTCACCGACCTTGTAGTTCAAATGACTTTGCAGTCTGACGCATTAGCCCACAGCACCACACCAGGACTCTAGGGAGCAATATTAATAACAAAATAGCTTATAACATATATAGAACATATATAATGTTCATTTATTTTAGAATTTACAATTGGTATTTTGCTGTGTGGTTACTTAGATAAAAATACTTCTATGATAAATATTTACACAGAGTAGAAATCATTTTTATTTAAATGAAAAAATATGATTAATTTATTTCTGTTCATGAAATAAATCCAAAACAACTTTCTCTTCTTTTTTCCTTATTTTTGTGGTTAAAGTAGAAATGTTTTCATTAATATTTTAATAAGAATTTAAGTATGAATCAATGGACAGCCCAACATATCTTGCATTTGTGAGTCTACATTCTTCATTCCACTCTGAATTATTTAGATTCAAATGACTAACTGAAATCAAACTAATTTCAACTCCTAGGAGTTCCAGGGTCGTGCAAATGGCTAACATGCTTGGCTGCTACTGAAAGGCTGGGGTTTCCAATCTACCCAGAAGAAAGGTCTGGTGATCTGTTTCTGAAAAATCAGCCATTGGAAATCCTAGGGAACACAGTTCATACAATTATAACCATAGTTTTCCAAATTAAGTGATTGCAGTTCATTGATAACAAGAATTATCCTAATTACAATAATCTTAAACTGTGGTTAAAAAAAGAAAGTCTGTGCTTTAGAAACAACATTTTCTATTTATATTTTATAGATTATCATTGTTAGGTGTCATTGAGTCGGTATACCAACTCATAGCGGCCTTTTGCACAACAGAATGAAACACTGCCCAATCCTGGCTCAACCTCACAATTGTTGCTATGTTTGATCCCATGGATGCTGCCACTGTGCCAAGATAAATGAGAAAAATTAAGACTTAAATAATAATTTTTTGTTGTATTGAAACTTTGTTTTATACTTTCTCAGTTTTTCTTTATATCTTCATCATTTCTGTTCCTTTATATACCCTTACATTGTTACTTCATTTTATAATTTCTTGAGATTAATATTTAGATTAATGAGTTTCAGTCTATCATTTTGTTTTGATGTTATGCATTAAAAATTATTTTTTTTTCCAAGTGAAGCTTTAGCTATATAAAACTAGTTATAATATGTTGTATTTTCATTATTTTTCAAGCATGATTTTTTATTGTTTTAAAATAATATTTTCTAGAAGTTTGTTTATCATCTTATTTTGCTTATTTCCAGTGTGGTTGGAGACATCTTGAAATTCTTCCTCTGAAGTTTATCAAGACTTGTTCCTAATATTTTTAAATAAATTTAATAAATAGTATATTTCAGGATATATTTTAAATATTCACAAGGCTCTATAGCATTATTCTAAGCCTTTTACAATGGTAAGTCAAAAAATACTGCTTTTAGGGTTCCAGTTTATACATGTATGTGTTTGTTCCAAACACAACATGTTTAACCATGTCTTTACACTCAGTCTAATTTCTGTTGTTGTTAATTGCTGTTGAGTTGATTCTGACCCATAATGACCCTATATAGGATTTCCAAGGAGAAGCTGGTGAGCTTGAACGGCTGACCTTGAAGTTCAAAGCGGCTTTGTAGTCCAGTGAATTAACCCACAGCACCACACCAGGTGTCAGTCTTATTAGGAGTCTTGATAAAAATGTCCAATCAAAACAGTGGCTTCTGAGGCGATCTGCCGGGCCTGTTAAATTCAAAGCAGAGAGGTAAGCTCAGAAGGCTATGGGAACTGTTTTTTTGGGGATTCCTAAGTGGTAATTTTGATAGATTTTCTCTGGTAGTTTTGAACCGCTGACCTTAAGGTTCGCAGCCCGATTCGTAACCACTACGCTACCAGAGCTCATTCAAAGGACACAAGATGATCAAATTTCATTAAGAAAGTTGAAAATTGCACTGGTGAAAAAAAGGCCTTGAAAGTTAGCTGAGGAATGTTCTGTTGTCCTAGGAGAATGTCACTAAGGCATCTTACCTTACCCACTCTACAACCCTGATCTTGCTCCTTCAAATTTCTTTGTGTTCCCAAAACTGAGTGGACATTTCAAAAGACTACAACTTGTGTTCCTCATGCATGGCCAAACTGCTATTTCAATGCAATCCAAATCAAAAGAACAGCTTTCTTTGTGGAAGGGTTAGAGATGGAAACATTTTTTTCAAGACTGTATAGATCTAGATGGAGGATATGTTGAGAAACTATAGCTTCGCAATTTGATATTTTGTTTAATAACGGTTTCTATAATTTCGTAGCAATACTTTTTTGCTTACCCTTTCATATTCCTGTGGTTTCTTTATTCATTTTAAATAATTTTCCTCATTCTCAAATCTGTGATGGGTAAAAGTAGAGTTTGTTTTTCTTCATGTGTAACTTCTTTTCTAATATATTTTTTTATCCTAAGTCTGCCACTCACTGGATTTAAAAATATATACATATTGATGACAATTTCTGGTAGCAGAACTTTAAATTGATCGTGATTTAAAAAAAAAAAAATCAAAAACTACTTCCTTTCTAATGTATATTCCACTAGATGAAAAAAAAAAACACAAATCATTCATTTAATGACTCTTCTTTTAGCAGAGTAATTGTTTCCAACCTTTCCCATAGAGTTGGGCTTATAGTCTACTTGTAAATAAAATTCATTCTAAATATAAGTCTACCAAATGTGCCATCATAGATTAACAGGTTAGAAATAAGTACTGTTGACGGGGAAGAAACTCAAGAGATTTCAAGATAAAGCAGACTGTTTCAAATTTGGGGAAAAAAATAATAAATTAAAGGGCAACCTCAAAGAAAAATAATAAATTAAAGGGCACCTTCCCATCAAAATAAAAAAGAGGAAAACCATAAAGGTTTGTAAACAATAAAAAATCTGACATGAAGACAATGACCAAAAATGCACAAACAAAATGAACTCAGCACAGAAAATTATGTGGAATAAAAAACACACAGCTAAATAAAATAAATCAATTAATACCTACTTATAATTATATGGAATTTAAATGGATTAAATGCACCAGTCAAGAGACAGATAATAGCAAAACTGATTTTCAAAAAAAACAAAAAACTTAAAAAGCAGGATCCTTCAATATGCTGTCTAAAGAGATACACTTTATACACAAAAACAAACCAAAACAAAACAAAAGACTAAAATCAAAGGGTGGAAAACATACAAAACAACAATAAAAATGAGCAGAAATGGCAATATTAATTTTTGATAAAATAGACTTTAAGGCAAAGCCAATCTTAAGAGATAAAGCAAGATATTCTATCATGACAAAAGGGTCAGTTGAGCAAGAGGATGTAACCATGACAAATATCTGTGCTTTCAGTAAAACAGCCTCAAATAGATAAATCAAACTTCAATAGAATCAAAGAAATAAATAGACACCTCTACAATAATAGTAGGAAATTTCAATACACCACTTTTGATGTCAACCAAACATCTGTCAGTTTGTCGTACTGTGGTGGCTTGTGAGTTGCTGTGATTCTGAAAGCTATGCCACTGGTATTTTAAATACCAGCAGAGTCACCTATGGTAGACAGGTTTCATATGAGCTTCCAGACGAAGACAGACTTGGAAGAAGGAGTGATGAACTACTTCCAAATATTTAGTCACTGAAAACCTTATGAATAGCAGAAAAACACCGTCAGATATACTGCTGGAAAATGA
>NW_006408523.1:27687266-27688510 GCF_000296735.1 Chrysochloris asiatica | reverse complement strand
TCACTGTACCAAAAGGATATGGTTGATGTTCAACCATTTCAAGAGGTAGCATATAATCAAGAGCCAATGATACTTAAGGAAAAAGTCCAAGATGTATTGAAGGAATTGGCAAAGAACAAGGCACGAGGAATTGATGGAATAAAAATTGAAATATTTCAAGAAAGTGAGGTAGCACAGGAGACACGCACTCATCTATGCCAAAAAAATTGGAAGACAACTATCTGGCTGACTGGAAGAGGTTTGTATTTGTGCCCTTTCCATAGAGAGGTGACCCAATGAAATGTGGAAAACATCAGACAATATCTTTGATTTCCCATGTGAGTAAATTTTACTAAAAGTAATACAGAAATGGCTACAAACATACATAGACAGAGAACTTTCAGAGATTCAAGCTGGATAGAGAAGAGGCCCTGGAACGAGGGATATCATTGCTGATGTCCGATGAATCTTGAGTGAAAGCAGAGAATATCAGAAAAATGTTTACATGTGTTTTATTGACTACACAAAGGCTTTTGATTATGTGGCTCATGACAAGCTATGGACAACACTGTGAAGTATGAGTATTCTTGAATACTTAATTATGCTCATGAGGAATCTGTACATGGACCAAGAAGCAGTTTTTCCAACAGAATATGGGAATACTGAATGGTTTAAAATTAAGAAAGGTGTGCGACAGGGTTGTATTCTTTCACCATACTTATTCAACTTGTATGCTGAGAAAATAAATCTGAGAAGCTGGGTTATATGAAGAAAAACATGGCATAAGGATTGGAGGAAGACTCATTAACAACCTATAACATGAAGATGATACAACCTTGTTCACTGAAAGTGAAGAGGACTTAAAATATTTACTGATGAAGATCAAAGAGCACAGCCTTCTGTATGGATTACATCTCAATGTCAAGAAAACAAAAATCCTCACCACAGGACCAATAAACAACATTCTTATCAAAGGAGAAAAGATTGAAGTTTTCAGGACTTCATTCTTCTTGGTTCAACTATTAACACTCACTGAAGCAACCGTCAAGAGATCAAATGACATGCCATGTTGCATTAGACAAATCTGCATCACAAGACCATTTTAAAGTGTTGAAGAGCAAAGATGTCAGCTTGAAGACTAAGGTCAAAACACATTAGATAAGGAAGAGATAATCTCTTTAACAAATGGTGCTGACAAAACTGGAAATCTATTTGCAGAAGAATAAAACAAAAACATTACCTCTCATAATACACAAAAAATAATT
>NW_006408523.1:27670475-27686136 GCF_000296735.1 Chrysochloris asiatica | reverse complement strand
AATAGCCAAACTTCGTCTCTCATGCTTCGGACATATTGTCAGGAAGGACCAGTCACTGGAGAAGGCTATCATGTTTGGTAAGGTGGAGGGTCAGAGAAAAAGAGGAAGACCCCCAACGAGATGGACTGGCCAAGTAGCAGCATCGATGGACTCAAGTGTGGAATCCCATAGCAAGGTATGCCCAAGATCGGGCAGTGTTTTCTTCTGCCTTACATAAGGTCACTATGGGTCGTTACTGACTCGATGGCACCTAACAACAACAACAATGTAGAAAATGGCATGGTGATTCTAGAAAAAGTTATAAGTACAAATGCCATATATCCCAGAAATCCCTCTACTTTGTATATATCTTTAGGAAATGAGAGCCATGACACAGATATATGCACATCATGTTCTTTACAACACTGTTCACAATATAAAAAAGATGCATTTAGCTTAAGTGCCCATGTTAAGAATGGATCAACAAACTTTGGTACATACACACAATGGAATACTACAAGTTTTGGAGGAAAAACAACGAACCTGCAAAACATTCATAGCACAGAAGAACCTGGAGGACATTATGCTAAGTAAAATTAGTCAACTACAAAAGGACAAATACTGCATGAGACCAATATTGAAAAAAGTTAAGAAATGGTTTTCATGCTGAAGGAAACATTCTTTGATGGTTACCAGGGGTAAAAGGGAAGAAGGCGTAATTAACAGGGTAAAGGTTTGTTGTTGTTATATGAAGTCGAGTTGGTCATGACTCAGTAACTATGTATAGGTTTTCGGAGTGGTGACTGATGAGCTTGAACCTCTGACCTTTCAGTTTCAATCAATCTTGAGGTCAGCTGCTTATCTTGTAGTGCCACACCAGGACTCCAGGTTAGAGAGTAGATATGTGCTAATTTGGATGACAGGGAAAGCAATATGTAACAAAGAAGATGACAGGAAAATGATGAAGGCAAAGGAAGACACAGGGAGGACTGCAAGGGTAAAAGGGAATAGGGGCAAGCACAACTCCTCAATAACAGTGGTCTATGGAGTCCTTGTGTGGTGCTGTGGGTTAGTGCACTGGATTTCAAGGTCCGTTTGACCCGCAAGGCAGTGGTTCAAGCTCACCAGCTGCTCCTTGGAAACCCTATACATGATCACTAGGAGTCAAAACTGACCCAATAGCACTTAACAACATGGGTAGATACACAAGCTTTTTGGGTATGGCAGAGTATTTCATTTTTCATAGGGGTAGAAAGTTAAATGGACTCATGACAAAATCTATTGCTATTGAAAAACTAATTGAAGCTTTTTTTTTTTTTTTTTTGGTGGTAGGAGACACATGGAATAAGAGAAAGAGAGAGTGAAGAAAATACAAAAATGATTGAGGTAAAGAAAAAGGGTCAGACAGAAGTAAGAAAGACGTTTAAAAAACAAATACACAATCTAATGATATTTTTATTCAGGAAAACAGAAAAAAAAATATATGAATATTGGCCCATTTATTCATTCATTTATCCATAAATTATTGAGTGTCTACTATATTCCAGTCACTCAGCAGTGTGACAGGAATACAGATATATGGTGAGCATTAGGAGTCATTGCTTTCTTGGGAACACTGAAAAGTCAGTTGGCAAAAATGATACTGTGTAATGAGTGCTTTACTAAACATAAACCCATCTGCTAATGGAGGTCACTCTTATAGTTGTGTAGGTCACACATCAATTACAGATCCTAACAATGTCAGCAGGACTTTGTTCCCTTCTGGAAACTCTAGGAGAAAATCCATCTTCTACTCTTTTGGACTGTTGGCAGAATTCCCTTGTTTACAGCTGTTGGATTAAGGTCCCTGCTTTCATGCTGATATCAACTAAGAGTTGTTTATAGCATCTAAAGAACTCCATGTCCTTGGTTTCTAGTTCCCTTATTTTTTCCTCAAAGCCAGAAATGGCAGGTCCTTGCATCTATAAGACTCACTCCTTTGCCTTCCTCTTCTACTTTTTTTTTTTTTTTTTTTTTAAATCCCCATCTTCTTTCACCAGCCCAGTCCAGACAGGTTGGAAATCACTCAGTGAAGATTCTACCTTCCCCTGCACACTCTGGAACTAAGCTCCTTCTTTAAAGCTTGTAAACCAATCACTTCTTGTCTTTGTAGGTGCCCCCCCCCACCACCACCTTTTCAGGTAGCCAATATCTAAATTGCTTATCCCTATTAACCCTGTGCACCAAGGGGGTGGGAATGATCCTTGCTGTAAATATTTATTCCCTGTTTTGAGCTATTACATCCATAAGTATAGGACAAGTTCATCAAATTGTAGCAGATTACTCTTTGTTCTTCTCCTTTCTTCCTCTAGTCGAATTCTGATCATCCAGCCATTGAAGTCAGGTCAAGTAGGTACTATCTGTAAGTATGGGTGTTCTTGTGCATCTCCCCTCACTTCATATCAGCTGGAAGCTTCACTCTCTGCTCTAGTCCACTGTGGCCATGTCCCTGTCTCTGGGTCCAGGAGTCTCAAGGTCTTGCCATAGTGTTGGCCAACCAGATCTCAATCCAGGTTGACAGGACTCTATTAAACGTGGTCAGACTTAGTTCACAACTTCATTACTCTTTTTTCCCCTTTTCTACTTTTAAGGGCTCACATAATTTGTTTTGTCCTACCCAGCTGATCTAGTTTAATTTTTGCTGGGTCTTCAATGAGGCAGATAGGAGAGGAGCTGAAGTAGGCTCCTAAAATTTATATGAAATATCAAATATACACAGAATTATTCACAGACTAATTCTCAGGGGTGAAATGAGTTTAGCAAGAACATCTGAGAATAAGATTTGTGTTTCAGAGAAAGATAACTGACAATTCTGAATACATGTCTTCAGTTTAGCATGTAATATGAATGCCATGAGCAGCTGAAGAGATTAATAGAAACACAAGTATCTACTATACCATGTATATACATTTGAAATTTTTTTGCCCTAAAGCCAGTAGAAAACCATGGAAACATTAAAAAACAAACAAACAAACAAACAAACAAGAAAACATTTTATACAAATAATATCACTAACAGCAGCATTGTTGTTGTTCTTGTTAAGTGCTGTCAAGTTGGTTCCAACTTACAGAAACCCTATACAGGGTTTCCAAGGAACAGCTGGTGGGTTTGAACTATCAACTTTGAGGTTCTCAGTTCAGTGTGTCCTAATAGTCTGATGCAGCAAAGAAAGGGTTTAAAGGGGAGAGTTAAAGTTAAATGGATAGAAGACAGAAGGATGATATAATAAAGGAGATGAGAAATTATATGACTCAATCATTGCTGTGGTCATTTTGTCAGGTGCTGTCCAGGTGGTTCTGATTCATAGTGACCTTGTATAGCATTTCCACAGCTGTAAATCTTTACCAGAGCAGAAAGCCTCATTTTTTTCCTGCGGAACAACTGGTGGGTTTGAATTGCCCAATTTGTGTCTAGCAGTCCAGTGCATATCCTACAGCAAGCACCACCAGCACTAGTTAATGACCTGGTCAGGTTGTTGTTGTTCAGTGCAGAGTGTCAGTTCCAGCTCATAATGATCACATGCAAAATAGAACCAAATACTGCCCTGTCCTGCCCCATCCCCACAATTGTTGCCACACATGAGCCCATTGCTGCTGCCACTGTACCGATTCATTTCATTGGGGATCTTCCTATTTTCTGCTGACCCTCCACTTTACCAAGCATAATGTCCTTCTCCAGAAACTGTTCCCTCCTGATAATGTGTCTAAAATATGAGAGATAAAATTTGACAATGCTGACTTCTAAGAAGCATCTGGCTGTACTTCTAACACAGATTTGTTTGTTCTTCTGGAAGTCCATGGCACTCTTAATATTCTTCTCTAAAACTTTCACTGAAAAGCATCAATAATACCGTCCTCCTTATTCAATGTCCAATTTTCATATGTGTATGAGTCCTGATGCGGCGCTGTGGCCTAATACATCAGACTGCAAAGTCATTTGAACTGCAAGGTCAGTGGTTCAAGCTCACCAGCTGCTCATTGGAAACTCTATACAGGGTTGCTATGAGTCAGAATCAACCCAACAGCACTTATCAAAAACAATAATTAGGCTATTGAAGTGGTACTGTGGGTTAATGCTCTGGATTGCAAAGTTGATTTGAACTGTGAGGTAAGAGGTTCTAACTCACCAGTCACTCCTCAGAATCCCTATACAGTATCACTATGGGTCAGAACTGACTTGACTGCACTTAACAATAACAACAATGAGGTTATTGAAAATACCATGGTTGTGTCAGGCATACTTCAGTCCTCAAACTGTTGTCTTTGCTCTTGAAATCTTTAGGGTTTTTTTTTTTTGCCACAAATCTACCTAATGCAATACATCCTTTGCTTTCTTGACAGCTGCTTCCATGAGTGTTGATTATGCATGCAAGCAAAATGAAGTCTTTGACAACTTCTGCCTTTTCACCATTTATCATGATGGTATTTATTGGTCTAGTTGTGAAGATTTTTGTTTTCTTTATTTTGAGGTGCAATCCTTATGGAAAGATTTTCCACACATTTGATCTTCACCAGTAAGCATTTTAAGTCCTCTTTACTTCCAGCAAACAAGGTTGTATGATCTGAATATCACATGTTATTGAGTCTTCTTATAATCATGTCACATTCTTCTTTATATAATCCAGCTTCTCAAATTATTTGCTCAGCATACAGGTTGAATAAATATGGTGAAAAACTATAACCCTGCATACACCTTTTCTGATTTAAAAGTATTCAGTATCCCCTTGTTCTGTTCAAATGACTACCTCTTGGTCTGGGTACAGGTTCTTAAAAAGTACAATTAAGTGTTCTGGAATACACATTCTGTGCAATATTATCCATAACTTGTCACGACCCAACATTCAACAGTATTTACCTCTATTAAGTTTTACTATTGCATTCCTCCTGTGTCTCCCATTACCTTCATCTTTTGTCTGCTAACCTCTCTCTTGTATATTGTTTGCCCTGTCACCCAGGTTAACAGGTCTCTCCTCTGGCCTGTGAATAATTTTCTCTACCTCTCTCTCTGTCCCTTCCATAACCATCTTACATATTTTATTTTATCATGAAAAGCTTTTCTTAACTTTTTACATTGATCTCATACAATATTTGTTATTTTGTGATTCACTAATTTCACTCAGCCTAACATCCTCCAGGTTCATCCATGTTGGAGGTGTTTGGCAGATATTCGTCATTATTATTCAATGCTGCATAATATTCCATTTTGTGTATGCACCAAAGTTTCTTTAACCTTTCTTCTGTTACTCGGTGTTTAGTCTGTCTCCATTTTTTGATGTGTCCATTGAAAACAGCATATTTAAAGATTCTATTTTCTTATCCATTCTGCACTCTCTGACTCTTGACTGGAACACTCAATCTATTTACAATCATTGTAATTATTGATAGGTATGAAGTGATTGCTGTCTTTTGCTGTGTACATGTGGGTATTTCTGTAGTGTTATTGATTTCTTTGTTCTACATCATTTTTTGCACTCAGTTCATTTTGTTTGTGGATTTTCTTTTCATTTCAGTTCTGTTATATTAATATTTACTAAGTCTTTCTGATTTTCCTCTTTCTTTCTTTCTGTCTTTTTTTTTTGTTAGTTCTGTTGTGCAGGTGTATTCATTTTCTTTCAGGTTACCCTGCAATTTATTAACATTTTTTCCCTATTTAAAACAGTGTGTTTTATCTTAAAATCAACTTGACATCTTTACCTTTTGGAAAGTCTGTATTTACAAGATTACCTTGATATGGTTTATAGCTGACTTCATTATAGATTGATATCACTGGTTCACATGTGGCACTGGGGATTAATGGCTGGATTGTAAAGTTGGTTTGACCTGCAAGGTTGGCCGTTAAGCTAACTAGATGCTCCTCGGAAACCCTATACAGGGTTGCTATGAGTCGGAACCAACTTGATGGCATTTAACAACAACAACAGATTTGTTTTACTTTTAATAATACTGTGAAATAATCATTGGACTGCTAGTCACAAGGTCCATGGTTCGAGCCTGCCAGCCACTCCACAGGAGAAAAATGATCTCTTTGCTCCCTTGTAGATTTAAAGCCTTGAAAACCCTGTACAGAGTCACTACAAGTAGGAACCAACTCAATGGCACTTAACAACAACAACAACAAAAACATCTGGATTGAGTTCTGGGTGGTATTGTTTGGGGGAGATATCAAAGGGGTAATTTTGATAGATTTTCTTGAAGGGCACAGGACAATCATGGATATTTATGGAGATTTAAGAAACAGAAAACTTTAGTGAAAAAAGACCAGAAAAATTAGGCTGAGTTTTTTTTTTCTGTTTTTGTTTTTTTTCCCCCCATCACGATAATGCACCTGTTCATTCTTTCAGGGTAGCAAGGGTCATCTTAATAGAATTCACTGGGAAATCCTACCCCACTATCCCTACAACTCATATCTTACCCTTCAGATTTATTCTTTTTCCCCAAAATTCAAAGAACATTAAAAAGGAACACAATTTGTGTCCCTGAAAGAGTTTAAGCTGTTGTAGAGTGACTAAGAGCTTGGCTACTAACGGAAAGATCAGTGGTTTGAACACACCAGCTTCTCCATAGGAGAAAGATGTCTGCCTCTGTAAATATTACAGCATTGGAAAACATGCAGTAGTTCTAATCCATTCTACAAGGGTTGCTACAAATCAGAATCAACTTAATGGCATTGGGTTATTATGCTGCTATTGAATTAATATTACTCATGCAAGATTACTTGTAAAAGAATATTTGTAACCTTTTTTGAGTGTATGAATAATGCATATTTCTTTTACACACAATTAACAATTAAAATATAAAATTAGCTAGCTGTCACTTTGAAAAGAGCACACGCTTCAGATTATAGGACACTAAGCAGATACAAATAAATGTTGGACAGATCTTCAGAAAATATTAAAGATCCAGTGGGTTGTCCTGAAAGTCAAGCAATAAGATGGAGTAAAAGAGGAATGAAACAAATAAAATATTAAAAGGTAGGTAATGAGACTTTCATAGGCACCATAATATTGAAGAAGAAAAAAGCCAGAGAACTAATTCTACCTAATTTAAATAGTCACTAAAAAGCTATAATGAATAACATAGAAGGTTATTGACAAAATAATACACAAATAGATAAGTAATACATAGTAGAGCCCAGAAATAGAACTATTCAATATATAATCAGCTGATCATTGATAAATGAACAATGGCAATTTACTGGAGATAAAATAGATTTATTAACAGATGGTGCTGAAACAACTAGACATACATATGCCAAAAAAAAAAAAGAAAAAAAGGGTGGGAGGGCACATACCTTACTCCTTTCATAAAATTTAACTAAAAATGGACTACAGATTTAAATGTAATACACAAAACTTTAAAACTTATTGAAAATAACAAAAGAAAATCTAGGTAACCTTGGGTTTCAAAATGGCGTGTTACATATAACAAGAAAAATATGATGCAAATAAAAAAAAATAGTAGGGTAGACTTCATCAAAATGAAAGATATCAGTTTGAAAGACAATGAAAAGATAATCTAAATTTTTAAGCAAAATTGCTAAGCACAAATCTGGTAAAAGTCTTGAATCTAATATATACAAAGAATACTTAAAACTCAGCAATAAGAAAATGAATTGGGTACAAAATGGGCAAAAATGTGTGAACAATAAAATAAATGTCTGATGGCAAATGAACATCCAAAAAAGATGCTTTATACCATATAACATTAGTGAATTGCAAATTAAAATAACAATGAGGTTTTATGCAAATGAGCATCCAAAAAGATGCTTTATACCATATAACATTAATTAATTGCAAATTTAAATAATGAGATTTTATTTTTGCTTCTTAAGATGGCTAAAATCCCGACATTGCCAACACCAAACACAAGCAACAGGACCTCTCATTCACTGTAAACCACCGTCATCAAGTAGATTCTGACTCATAGAGACCCTGTGTAGGGTTTCTGCAGCTGTAAATCTTTATGGAAGCAGAAAGCCTCCTCTTTCTCTGGCAGAACAGCTGATGTATTTGAACTGCTGACCATGCAGTTAGTAGTTCAATGCATAATCCACTGTGACACCAGCGCTCCTTCATTTATTGTAAGAAGAATTTAAAATGGTTTAGCCAATTTGAAAAGCAGTATTGTCAGACTATTTCTTGAAAAGCAAAAATATTATTACCACACAACCCAACAATCCTTATCCAAACGAGTTGAAAACCTGTATTCACACAAAAACCTACATAGAAATGATTACAGCAGCTTGATTTATAAATGTCAAAACCTGGAAGCCATCATGATACCTTTGAATAAGTGTGTAAATCAAGTGTTCTGTAGCCATAAAATGGACTATCACAGTATAGTATAAAGAAATGAACTGAAAAAGAAAGAAAGAAAGAAATGAGCTACCAAGCCCCAAAAAGACATGGAGGAACATTAAATATGCATTGCTAAGTGAAAAGAAGGTTATGAAAAGGCTACACACTATATGAAAAGGTGATACAACGATGTGATACTTTTACTTTTTGTTGTTTTGTTAAGTGCCATCAAGTAGGTTCCAACTCATAGTGAACCTCCAAGGAGCGACTGTTGAGTTTGAACTGCTGACCTTGCAATTCAAACCGATGTTGCAGTCCAGTGCATTATCCCATAGCACCACACAGTAAAAAGATAAGTGGTTCTAGGGGTTAGTAAGGAGGGCAGGAAGCATACAATTTTCATAAAAATTTGCAGTTCAGTAAATTACTTGATGTGGACTTGCTAGTCATAGTCTGTGTAATTCCCACCAAACAATTGAGTGAGACCATACATTCTAGGTGTTTTTCCTCTTTGAAAGATGAATCTGATTAAGAGAAAGCAAGAGAGGTTGCTGATAGTATTATATGATTCAGTTGGGAGTGATTGTTAACAAGGTTATTGTAATTATAAAAACTTGGCACTCTAAAATGAGATTGGTCAATATTATCATCCTGCTGGATATAAAATGAGTCATCTCAGAAGAAGGATGAAGGTGGAGGATGTATCTCACTAACATCAAGAAAACGAGGCAGGAGTGGAGTACATCTTTTGGACTGAGAGATCCCTGAGCATTGAATGTCTTTATTTCATGGACAGAAAGTTTGATACCAGTGAAGTGGCAGAGGAGTGGCAGCAGCAGAACTAAGAGCCAGGGGAGCTGACAGAATGCATGTTGTAAATGGAATCCAAAATAGCCAATTTGGAATGCAGTCTTGCCAGACTGTATTTCTTAAAAAGCTAAAATAGTCTTACCGCACGATCCAGCAATCCAGAACCCATGGAATGAGTAAAGCTTAGTGCCTCCAGGCACTTAGTCTGGGCATCTAGGTTTGGTGACCAACAGAGCTAGAGCCAAGTGCCTTGGACCAAGACTTACTGCAGAGTGAAGTACCCTCTGGGCATTTATTAGCAGTCCTAAAAGTGCTTTGTAATTTTGCCTGAGTAAGGTAGAGTCCAGGCCAAAAGACTGTGGTCATTCTTGTGGGTATGTTTGGGAAGTATCTGTCCTGGTCAAATAACTGTATCCTGGACATTTGTGATCCCTAATTGTAACATGTTTACTTCTTTAATAAACCCCATAATCATAAGTATGGTCTGTGAGTTCTAGGTAGCCATTGCAATGAATTTCTGGACCCAGATGAGGAGTAGAGACAACTATGGGAAGGATGATTGTTGTCAGCATTTGCAAAGAAGGAAACGGGGTGCAGATATGTTCAATTTTAGTCTCCTTGGAGTTAGTGTGGAGTTTAATTCTCTTCCTCCCCACTGGTGAAGTCAGAGGATATAGACATCCTCCTACACTAATTTCTGCAGAAGTGAAAACATCTACTGTGATATTGTAGTAGCAGATTCACAACATCACAAATTTGTTAATATCCATAGCACTATGCGACACAGTAGATGCCATTTACACTAATGTAAATGATAAATTTTAGCTAATAAAATGTACCTATCAACATTAATTCATCTATTACAGCAAATGTACCAAAATAGTGCAAGATATTGATATAGTCATATGCTGCATGGAATCCTGATGTGGTGCCATAGGATAAGCACAGAACTTCTGTCTGAAAGGTTGGCAGTTCAAACCTACCAGTCACTCCTCTGAAATGCTATAACGGGTTACTATGAGTCAAAACCAACTCTATGGCACTTAAAAACAAGCATAAAATTTATTAGGGTAACTTCCAATCACATACACATCCGTAGTTCTGTAAGGCTATAATAAAGTTCAGAAATCTCAATAGAAGAGGAGAACATAGGTAATGCGACAACTTCACACATGCAAAACATGCATTTCATATCTCTTATGTACAAAGTGATGGCACTGCCAGGAATACAATGGTATAGTACACATATAAGCTACAATATATATGTCTTGACAGTTACAATAAATTGCTATGTTGTTAGCTTATGTATGTACTATACTACAATATTTTAAAAGTTTACAGTATAGGGAGAAATAATGTTAAGATGCTTGACTGTCTTTTGAATCTTGGTTTCCCTTGAATAACATTATAAGATACACACTTGAGGGGGAGAGAAAAGAATAGCCAGAAATATCATCATAGAAAGCTTATAAGTCTGTGTTCTGCCTATAACTGACTGGAATACCTAAAATGGAGCTACAATGTGTCCAGTGAAGGAGCTTCCTGAGGAGCCTCTGCATTACATAAGACCATAGGTGGAATCCTGAACAATATCCAGAATCTTCAGAAGAGGGACATTTCCATTTGAAAAGACAAGCAGACCAGCCTGGAGTGGCTAGAAGAATAGAAGATACTTCTTGAAAGAAAGACCAACAGGAAAAATACAAAACAATATAGCCAGACTGACTGACTACTACAAGAACAAGCAAGTTGCTTGCCCAGGAGACATCAAGGCAAGTGGTCAGGTCCCCTCAGAGCAAACCCCCTTCCAAGACTAAGACTCAATGGGAATACATGCTGTGATTGGTGACCACGTTTGTCACCAGTAAAGGGAAGTGAGAGAAAAACAGCAATGAAGCTGTGAGCTAAGCCCTACAATGTTCAATAGACCTGGTTGGCCAGCAGTGTGGCAAGACCTGGTGACTCTTGGGCCTAGAGTCAGTAACATAGCCACAGAGGACTAGAGTGGAGAGTGAAGTGTCCAGCTGATAAGACGAGAGGGCATATGCACATGAACACCTACACTTGCAGATAATACCCACTTGACCTGGCTTCAATGACTGGGTGATCAGAGCTCAACTAGAAGAAGAAAGAAGAGGAAAAAAAGAGTAAGCTGATACAACTTGATGAACTTGACCTACACCTATGGATGCAGTAGCTCAAAAGAGGGAACAAATCTTTACAGCAAGGATCATTCCCACCCCCTCCATACACAGAGTAGACAGGGATGGGCAACTCGAACATTGGTTACCCAAAGTGGCGTGGGGGTGTGTGGTGGGGGGGGGGCAGCTACAAAGACAAGAAGTGACTGGCTCATGAACTTTCTAGAGGGAACCTAGATCCAGAGGGTGTGGAGGAAGGTAGAATCTCCACTGAGTAGTATCCAATCTGTCTAGGTGGGGCTGATAAAATGAAATGCAGATAGGTCTCTTGTGATACAATGGTTAATAATTGTTATCAGGACTGTTTGTGAGGGTTGGAAATGTAAAGGTAGACATTTTGTAGCAAGGAGGGGAGTGACTGACTTTGCAGTCTAGGAGTGGAGGTCCCTGGGACCATCAAGGGAGAAGAGAAGAGAGCGGGACCCTACCCAGAGAAGCAGTGATGCCTGAGATGGAGGCAGAGACGATGATGATGTGGAGCGATGGAGCAGCTGGGGATTTAGATCCAGAAAGGGAGAGTGACTGTGTGCTGAAGACTTGGGGTGGGGGTGGGGGAGAGAGTGTAGGGGGCAGGCTTGCAGGGTATACTCTTTGGTTGGTTGATGATGCATGGAGGGGATTGTAACCACGGCAATGAAACAATCTACGATAGGATGAATGTAAAACTAATGTTCTCCCATTTAAACTATTACATCATTCACAATAAAACATTTTTAAAAATTACAGTATAACAGTGTATGCTTCAAATCATAGCAGCAGCATGAAATCTCAGGTATTTGTGTGTCATTTGAGTGTTGTAGCATTCTCTCTGTTTAATTTTCTTTAGAAAATGATACATGAAGTACATCATGTCTCCCAAGTGCAGCAAAAACAGTGCTAGTGATAGAAATAGCAAGAGACAAAGGAGTTGTGTTAATGTGGAAGTAAAACAAAGTTACTAACCAACATGAAGGTGAAAAATCAGTGAATGCTATATGTCATGTCACAACTGACAATAGGAACAATCCTCAAAAGCAAAAAAAAAATTCTCCTAGCTGTTAAGGATCAGCTCCACTGAAAACTACAAGGCTAATGATAAAACTGAGAGGGCCTTGTGTCAGATATGGAGAGATTGCTAATGACATGGACAGGGTATCAGATTCCCTCTTGGGGTGCTGACAATCACTGCAAAGGCGCTCGTCTAGTCCGAGATGACTAAGGAAACAGCAGAATCAGACTAACATGCATTGTTTGCACAAATCACATAACCTTCTATTTCATAGACTGCACAATGGACACTAGGCAATGCATGACTGTTGTAGGAGAAATTGTATGTAGGAGAAACTGTATATAAGGTACGTGGAAACATTGTCCGTCTCAAGTTTCTGTCAACCTAAAATTGCTGTGGGTTAATGCGCTAGACTGCAAACTTGGTTTGAACCACAGTGCAAGCTCACCAGCTGCTCCTCAGAAACCCTATATACGATCACTATGGGTCGGAACCCACTCAATGACACTTAACAACCACAACAACCACAACAAAACTTCTCTAAAACAATAGTCTATTAATGAAAAACTAGATGATGGAAAACGTGTGTTCTTTAATGTTATATAGTTCTGCTCTCTTCTATGGTTCTTGGAAGGCAACACTTGAAATGTAATAATATGGAAGATCTGAAGACCCTCTAACTGAGGACAAAAGTCATAGCTAAATGAACCAAATGGGATGGGGCTTGGCAATGAGTTTGTTGGATGGGGGTGGAAGTGGGTAGGTGGTGGTTGTTGTTGTTAAGTGCCACTGAGTCAGTTCTGACACATGGCGACCCTGTATAGATAGGGTTTCTGAGAACAGGCTGGTGAGTTTGAAATGCCAATCTTGAGGTTCGAACCAACCTTGAGGTCCAGTGCATTATCCCACAGTGTTACACAGTGCTAACAATCATTTTTTAAAAATAGGAAGTGAAGATATAACATGTAAAGATAAATTTTGAAGTATCACAGAATTTAAATATATATGCTATATGCTTTTAGTGACTTTTCATCATTGTTGTTTTTAAGTGCCATCATGTCAATTCCAACTCATAATGACCCTGTATAGGGTTTCCAAGAAGCAGCTGGTGGGTTTGAAGTGCCGACTTTGTGGTTTGCAGTCCAGTGCTGATCCTACAGTACCATGCCAGGAGTCCTTAGGTTTAAGTAATTCACATGCTATTCAAATTTTCTTTAAGTAACAATGTTAATACAGTAGTCCTCAGTGTGTTTAAGTGTTAATATTATCTCTGAAAATATAAAAGAAAGTATTTTCCTGTTTCAGTATTGTACACATTTTTCTGATTCATTTCTTTCTTTGGTTCTATTTTTCATTTTAAAATAACATGTTTTTACTTTTTCCTCAGTAATCTCTGTGACTTTAAGATGAATGAGAAGGCTTTTGTTGCTGCTGGAGTGGGTTTCATAAAAGAGCACAGAATATTTGAACTATTTCACTGTGTCATTGTTTTTCTCTAATAAATTCTCCTCTAAGAATCATAAGCTTAAAATGATGCCTAGAAACACAGTTAGTCACAAAAAAAACTGTAAGTGCACCTTTAGTCTTTTAACTATGGTTCTAGACTCTCTAAGTACCAATGCTTAAAACATATTACATTTTAGTTTTTTAATTCTAGGTGTTATGAATTTTAAAATTTAAAAATCTGCATTTTGCTTGAGCTCCAGGGAGGGAGGGTGGCTGTGGGCTGATGACCAGGGGGGTGGGGGGCAGGCTTTCAGGGTGTATCCTTTGGTAGGTTGATGATGCATGGAGGGGATTGTAACCATGGCAATGCAATGATATATGATAGAATTAATGTAAAATTAATGTTCTCCCACAAAAATTATCACATAGTTTCACAATAAAACATTAAAAAAACAAACAAACTGCATTTTGGAAGATGGCAAGTTGGCTGACTAGGTGGCGGTGGTACTTCGCAGCATTTGAGTGTTGTAGCATTCTTTCTGTTTAATTTTCTTTAGAAAATAGTACAAGTTCTTACTCATGTCAACCCTGTATAGATCCAAAGGCTATAAATCTTTACAGAAGCAGAAAGACCCATCTGTTTCCTATGAAAAGGGTAGTCATTTTGAACTGCTGACCTTGAGGTTAATATCCCAACTCATAGCCACTATTGTACCAGAGCTTCTTAGGTAGTAACACTATATAGACCCTCTACAACAAAGATACAGAAAACCAAATGAAACAGATGCAGACGATAATCTGGAGTCACCATGCTTCAAATGAAGGGATCGAGAAGCGGACTGAAGGCTTACTACGAGAGGAAGCTGAACAGATGCCACAAAAGGAGGCAGACTGACCAGATGTGGTATAGCCATCTTAAGCATCTGTGAGCAGAAACAGAGACAAGACAGCATATCAGCATTGCAGAAACAGACCAGAGACTCATGGAGATGAAGGTGCAATTTTTTGTTGTTTTTGTTCTCCAAACTCCTCTGCTGACCAGGCACCCACCCACATATACCTCCAGAGAAGTTTCCACTGTCCAGGTGGTTGGAACAGCATGGAGGTGAGTGCCACAGTTGCAAGTCCCATCATAAGAGTGGGAGCTATCTGTGTCAACCCTGGCACCTGGATTTCTAAGAGCTCTGCTCCAAACCTTCATAGGTGGTGTTGACCAACCCTGGACTAGCCCTAACTAGAAGAAGAAGCTGAACCTGATGTATTTGTTGTTGTTGTTGTCAGGTGTCATCGAGTCAGAACCGACTCACAGAGTTTCCATGCACAGCAGAACGAAACAATGTCCGATCCTGGGCCAACCACACAACCACTGCCACATTAGATGCCATCAATGATGCTACCTGGCTGATCCATCTCATTGGGGGTCTTCCTCTTATTCTTTGACCCTCCATCTTACCCAGAATGACATCCTTCTCTAGCTACTGTTTCCTCCTGACAACATGTCCAAAGTATGAGAGATGAAGGTTAGCCATCTTGGCGTCAAAGGAGCACTCTGGCTGCACTTCTTCCAAAACAGATCTATTGGCAGTCCATGGCACTTTAGGTATTCTCCTCCAACACCACACTCAAAGGCATCAATTCTATGATCTTCCTTATTCACTGTCCAGCTTTCGCATCCATATGAGGCTATTGAAAATACTACAGCTTGGGTCAGGTGCACCTTAGTCCTCAAGCTGACATCTTTGCTCTTCAACACTTTAAAAAGTTCCTGTGCAGCAGATTTGCCTAATGTAATACGTCGTCTGATCCCTTGACTGTTGCTTCCGTGAGTGTTGATAGTTGAACCAAGAAGAATGAAGTCCTTGACAACTTCAATCTTTTCTCCATTGATAAGAATGTTGTTTA
>NW_006408523.1:27668203-27669323 GCF_000296735.1 Chrysochloris asiatica | reverse complement strand
TTTATCTTCTTGAGTTGATCTTTGAAAATTTCTGTTCAGCTCCTGGACCTCTTTAATTCTTCCATTTGCTTTAGCATCTCTATGCTGGAGAACAAGTTTCAGAATCTCATCTGACACCCATTTTGACCTTTTCCTTCTTTCTTGTCTTCTTAATGACTTTTTTCTCTCTTCACGTGTGGTGTTCTTGATGTCATCCCACAACTCTTCTGGTCTTCGGTCTTTAGTGTTTAATGTATCAAATCTGTTGTTCAGATGATCTCTAAATCAGAACCTGATGCATAGGGGATTAAAAATAAAAGAGAGAGAAAGAGATAGGTGATTTGTACCAACTGACTAGCTCTGGCATGACCTTCTTGAACTTTCAAAGGTTGCTATGAAGGCAAGAGGGCAGTTAGTTGGTGGCAAAGAGGCATACTGCTAACTAACTGAGAGAATGGTGCAAATATTTTTCTTGTACCCCACATTACCCTAGTGACCAGGAGGATGGCCAGCCCCCACCCTCCTACACTACCTGCAAAGCTCCTGCTCTCCAGGTGGTGGAAGTACATCAATTGGAGTGGGAAGCTAACAGTATCAACTCTAGCACCTAGAATCAGGTATGGTATTCCAGAGACCTACAGAACTGTTTCTGGCCAGTCCTGGTCGCTATGGGTCAGAATTGACTTGACGGGATTTAATAACAACCATAACATACAGAATTGTACTCTAGCAAATATGAAAATCTAGTAAAATATGTAAATTTTTAGAAAAATCAACCTACCCAAATTAACATAGAATGCAATAGAAAACTTGAACAGACCCATAACAAATGAGGAAACTGATCAGTTCATTAAAAAATTTCCATTATAAAAGAAATTCTGACCCAAATGGCATTACTGGTGAATTCTACCAAATATTCAGAGAACAGTTGACCCCAACTCTACTCAAACTATTCCAAAATATAGAAAAGGATGGAAAACTCCTGAATAAATTTTATAACACAAATATAACCCTCAAACAAAATGTAGGCAAAGTCATAACTCAGAAGAAAATTATAGACCAATACTTCTCATGAACATAGATATAAAATTTCATAACAAAATTCTAGCTAATAGAATATAGGAATATATATATAAAAAAA
>NW_006408523.1:27666222-27668067 GCF_000296735.1 Chrysochloris asiatica | reverse complement strand
ATAGTGACCCTGTACAGGGTTTCCAAGGTTGCAAATCTTTATGGGGACAGAAAGCCTCATCTTTCTCCAGCGGAACAGCTGGTAGTTTCAAACTGATGACCCTGAGGTTGACAGCCCAATTCATAACCACTATGCTACCAGAGCTCCTAATCAATATAATGCATCACATAAATAAAACAAAAGAAAATAACCACATGGTCATAGTTATTGATGTAGATAAGGCATTTAAAAAAAATACAACATTCATTCCAAATTAAAATACTTAACAATACAGGGATACAAGGAAAATCCTCAACAGAATTAAGGCATACGTACAACTGCAACAAAGAGCTCTGGCAGAGCTGTTGTTTTTGTTAAGTGCCATGAAGTCAGTTCCAATTTATAGTGACCCAGTATAGGATTTCTGAAGAGTGACTGTTGAGTTTGAATTATTGACCTTGTTGTTCAAACCGACCTTACAGTTCTGCATTTATTCTACAGCAGTAAGTCAGTTACTAATTGGGCTGCTCACAGCAAGGTCAGCAGTTTGAATCTAGAATTTGCTCCAAGGGTAAATGTGAAGATTTCTGCTTCAATAAAAATATACTTCCACAGAAACCCTATACAGGGTCGCTGTGAGCCAGAGCAGACTCCACAGCACCACCACCATCACCATATAAATCCACTAACCATTCTTATGCTCAAGAGAAAGAAAAGAAATTGCATTGCCTTTGTAAACAGGAAACAGACAAGGATGCCCTTTATCAACACTTCACTTAAATAAATTGCTGAAAGTTTTACCCAGAAATATAAGGCAATAAAGGGAAATTAAAGGCATCCAAATTGGCAAAGAAGAAGTAAAATTCTCACTATTTGCACATGATATGATCTCTATATAGAAAATCATGCAGACTCAGCAATAAGATTATTGGAGCTTATTGAAAGTTTCAGCCAAATGACAGAGTACAAGATCAATGTACAAAAATCAGTTGGATTTTTCTACAATTATAAAGATAACCCTGAAAAGAAAATCAGGAAAATAATAACATTTATAATAGCCATACGAAAAATACTTAGGAATAAATCTAACCAAAAGGGGGAAAAAGAAAAACCTATATGAAGAACACTACAAAAACATTAAAACAGAAAACTAAGAGACTTAAGAAAGTAGAAGAATATATCATGTTCATGGATGGTAAGCCTTAACAGTGTGAAAATGTCAACACTATCCAAAGCAATCTATGGATATAGATTCCAACATCATTCTTTAAAGAGATGGAAAACTGACCACTAGCTGTATATGGAAAGGTAAGAGACTTTCAATTAAGAAATCATTACTTAAAACATGAAGAAAATTGAATGCCTCTCACGTCTGATCTCAAAGTTTACAAACCAGCCACAGTGGTCCAACAGCCTGATATTGATACAACAAAACATCCATAGATCAATGGAACAGAATTGAGAACCTAGAGATAAATCCTTCCAAATACATTCAGGTGATCTTTGACAAAGTGCCAAAACACATTAAATGGGGAAGAGTTAGTGTCTTCAAGAAATGATATGGGCAAAACTGGAAATCAATTTGCACAAACCTGAAACAAGACCCATATAATACACCATATACAAAATCAACATTGACATGCATTAAAGGCAAAATGTAAAGATTAGAACTATAGGTATCATCAATGAAAAAATAGGGACAAATTTAAGAGTTCTAATGCATAACATAAAAGCAGTGTCAAACATAACTAAAAACACACAAATATAAGACAAAATAGATAACTGGGACCCGCTAAAAATTAGACACTATTTGTATCAAAATAGTTTGCCAAAAAAATAAAAAGAAATCTCACAGACTGGACAAAA
>NW_006408523.1:27662503-27664257 GCF_000296735.1 Chrysochloris asiatica | reverse complement strand
GCTGCTGGTACATACATGCAATGGACTACTGTGAAACATTGAAGGATAGTGAAGAATCTGCCAAAAATCTCAGAACATGGATGAAACTGGAAAATATTATACTGAGTTAGACAATCACAAAAAGGTACATATTGTATGAGACCACTTTGATAAAACCCCAGAAAAAGATTTTCATGCCAAAGTAAGCATTCTTTGATGGTTACCAAGGTTGAGAGGGAAGTGAGAGTAATTCACAGAAAGTATCAGTTTTTGTTTAAGACTACCTTCTAGGGGACATGAGTTCTAGTTATAAAAATTCTCAGTACATGTGGGGACAATGAGTTCTGAAAGGCTAAGTCAGGTCTCTTACAAAGAGATATGTTGACTTTGGGGATTAAAGGCACAAACAAGTGTATGTGTAAAAAAATGGAAAAAGTATCATGGGTGAGCCATTGATAACATCTTCTATGGTGATATTTAAAGCTCTTTAGGAAAGTGGTATTTAAAAAAGATTGATATCCTAAATGCCCATCATTGAAAGAATGGCCATGTGCAGAGGGAAAAAGAGTGATGAAAATTGAAGATGCTTAGAATCAATTGTCCAATGGGCCAATGGAGTAAGTAAACATCAGACAACACAACTCTGAAACCAGAAGAACAAGATGGTGCCCATTTACCACTACCAACTACTCTGAAAGGGATCACATTGAAGATCCTAGAGAGCATGGGAGAAAATGGGGAACAAATTCAAAATTATATAAAAAAAACAAAAACCGACAGAGCTTACTGGGCAGAAAGAGACAACCCTTCAGGTCTAGAATTGTACTCATCCTAGTGGCCCAATTTTCAACGAAGCAATCAATAGGTATATAGGGGAACATAATCATTCAAGATTAAAAGGGCAACGATTACCTAAGGACAAAAATGAGAAAGAATGGAAAGGATGTTGGAATGGAAATAGAAACCACAGGTAGTAAGTGGGATCTCTGCTGTTGCATGGAGGCAATTGCAATCCTTGAGGTGAAACAAAGTATATGATTTGTTGAATGTAAAGTTGATGGTATTCTATGTAAACTTGGGACTTAATCCACAATGAAGAGTTTAAATAAAACATCCATTTCCTAAGAGTAACTCTGGTAGGGTGAGTCAAAGCAGTGACTTCAAATACACGTCTTCTCTTCTACTTGTTAGTTTTGTAGGTTGCTTCATCATTATATAATATCAACAGTTCTGAAAGGGCTAACTGCCCATTTATTATTTATTCTCAAATATTTTTTATTAAATGATGAAGAATATGCATTTATTTTCTCCTCCATATACTGTGTTTTTATGTAGGTTTTTCAGATCTGTTTCTTTCAACACCTTCCACTTGGTTATTTTATTAAAAGGGGATAGAATTCAGACAAGGAGATTGACTAAGAAAGACAGTGACCGTGACACTTTTTTAGCTGATGTCCACTGAGCCTATCCCCAAACAGACTTGGGTCACATCATAATGTGAATGCATTCATTGTGAACTATAGATGAATTGATAAATCTATCATTTGCTTCATTAAGAATTATGTAATAGTTTACATGGGAGAACAGTAGTTTTACATTCATCCTATCTTGTATTGTTTCATTGCCATGGTTACAATCCTCTCCATGCATCATCAACCAATCAAAGGGTATACCCTGCACACCTGCTCCCTACACTACCCCCTCCCCCCTAGGTCTTCAGCACACAGTCGCTCTCCCTCTCTGGATCTAAAGTCCCCAGCTGCTCCAGCACTCCA
>NW_006408523.1:27658977-27661413 GCF_000296735.1 Chrysochloris asiatica | reverse complement strand
TTTTTCCCTCATTCTGACCATTCTAACCATATCTCAATGCGTGTATCCCAGAGCCCTGTTGTTCTAAGGTTGTGTATACATCATTATTTACCTGTGTCCCACTTAGCCCATGTAAACCTACCTAATTGTATCCTATCTGCTTTGTTCTTCCATTCCCCTCCCCCTTTTTATGTATTGCCCCCCTTCCTAGCACCCAAACTCTCCTACATCTATTCTCTACCCTGTGATCCACCTTTTCCTCTCTCCCCTCACCCAAGCCCCCACATCCCTGTAACCAGCAAATAATCCCCCCCCCCATTTAGTATGGGTTTTATTTCTTAGTCTTTTACAGTAGTGGTCCTATGCTGTATTTCTCCTTTTGTGACTGTCTAATTTCACTCAACATAATGCCCTCAAGGGTCATCCATGTTATTGCAACTTCCTTGTTATTATTCAAGGTAGCATAATATTTCATTGTGTGTATATACCACAGTTTGTTTATCCATTCTTCAGTTGATGGGCACTTAGGCTGTCTCCACCTTTTTGCTATTGTAAATAGTGCTGCTATGAACACTGGTGAATGGTACAGTAAGAGCACACAGAACTGCCAATTAACTCCATAGGAGGATCAGGAAAGAGTTTTCTGAGAATTTTGATTGGGTATAGAGGCAAAATAGAGGCGGTAAAAGGAGAAAATTATTTTAACAAGGATGAACAGAAGTTTGAAAGCATAAAGCTGAGAGAGAAAAAAAAAAAAAAAACATCAAAAATCAATTTTTGAATGGTTGGTTTAGAAAGAGTGAGAGAAGAATATGTCTGGCTAGGCTTAGATTCTGTAATAAACAACTTATAAGCCTCATTAAAGCATTTGGAATTTATCCTAAGTTTAAGGAGGAGCCATTCCAGGGAGAGGTAAAAATTGATGCTTTAGAAAATTCAGTCCAGGCTGCTTTCAGGGTAGCAATTGAAGTCTGCCATTTACCCAAATAAAAAAATAACAATTGCCTGCCCTATAGATGTTTGAAGGAAGAGGTATGAAGTAGAGGACCTAAGGATTTAGCAACTGATTCAATGGTATTCAGGGTTTGACTCCTTAGTAATCAGAATTAGAGACCTGAATTGCTATGCCCTAACTCCTGACACTGACAATTAGATGCATGAGTATGGTGCTTCCAATTCCTGGGGAAGAAAACCTAGGTGATGAGTTCATTTCTTAAGAAACTGTATGTAATTTAGACACAAATATAGTTCATTGGCATTTAAATTCCTTAAATTGAAAATGAACAATTTGGGTAATAATGTCAATCCAAAACAGATGATGCAGCTTTGTGGAACACCTCAGCAATGGAGGAGGAGAACAGCTCTAAAAGCCACAGTATAAATAACAAGAATTGCAAGTTAAAAAGATTTTTGGAATACAGACTGGACTAATTGAACAATGTTACACAGATCATTTTAATTATCCACATGGTATAACCTATAAAAAAATAAGGTTAAATAAGTTTACAGAAAACCTCCAATGGTAACCATGTAAACCTGAAAAAATTGCACCAGTCAAATATGCCAATTTGTGTTAGCGTTTAGACCTTGAATCTGGAACACATGTGTATTTATTTCAGCACTGAAAACAGAACATATTAAAATTAGTGGACTAATTTCCCTTGTCTCCTTCCAAATAGGGAATAAAATTCTAACATTGGTATACTTTCCACTGAAACAATATTAACCAATTGTTTGGCAGAAATTTTCCAGGAGCAGTAGCACACTCTTATTCTTAATGTTTCGTCTGTACATACTGAACATGGTTTTGTGCCATAAGAATGTTTTATTGCCTCATGCTAAGTTTAAGAAAGAGTAGTTACAGTGCACTTAGTACAAACAAAAACAGATTGAAAAATATCCAAGAAGCTCTTTTATAGATAAACTCCATTACTGCATAAGCGCAAATTTAGAAATTAGTTTTTCCTAAGTATGAGTATATTCCCAATGTGTTCTAGTGGAAAATACCCTATTTAAGTTACAAGGTACACTGGTAGTCTACGGGTTATACATTGGGCTGCTAACCCCAGGGTCAGTACTTTGAATCCTCTGGCTGCTCCACTGGAGAAAGATGAGGCTTTCTGCTTCATAAAGATTTATTTGAATGTATCTGAAACCTTATTCAGAGTTGTTTTGAGCCAGAACCCACACTTAACACACAGCTACCACCACAATTTAAGTTATCCCTGTCCCCTGCTCCAAGGAGATTTAAATATTGAATACATAGATTCTAACCATTTGTAGAAGAGCTCCTAAGAAAATTATTTTTTTACCGAAGCACAACTGTTGCTTAATTTTGAAATAGTTCATAACTACCTTTAAAGGAGATCATCTGAAGAACAGATTTGATGCATTAAACACTAAAGACCAAAGACCAGAAGAGTTGTGGGATGACATCAAGAACATCATACATGAAGA
>NW_006408523.1:27646009-27657225 GCF_000296735.1 Chrysochloris asiatica | reverse complement strand
CGAGATGGATTGGCCAGGTGACATCATTGATGGACTCAAGTGTGGCAGCAGTAGTGAGGTTGGCCCAGGATCAGACATTGTTTCGTTCTGCTGTGCATGGGGTCGCTATGAGTCGGTTCCGATTCGATGGCACCTGACAACAATAACAACCTTTAAAGTGTATGTTACTTCTGCATTTAAATAGATCTACTTAATAAGCAATGTACTTTGGAGCTGACTTGACAGTTCTTAACAACAATTCCTTGTTAAGGACTCACTATAGGATCAGCAATAGACTGTAAACCACAAGGTCGATAATTCAAACCCACCAACTGCTCCTTGGAAACTCTATACAGGGTCGCTATGAGTCGAAACCATTTAAAAACACAATTCCTCTTTAAATAGAAACATAATATTCTAGATCATTATTTTCAATAATCAGATTATGGCTCACAATTTAATTGTACACAAACAGACTACTGTAGTTGTTGTTGCTCAGTGCCATCAAGATGGTTCCGACCTATAGCAACACTGCCTGGTCCTGCACCATACTCATAACTGTTGTTAAATTTCAGCCTGTTTCTGCTGTCACTGTGCTAATTCATCTTGCTGGGAGTCTTCCTCTTTTACTCTGACCCTCCACTTCACCAATCATGATATGCTTCTCCAGAGACTGATCTCTCCTGATAATATATACAAAGCATGAGAGAAAAAGTCTCACTATCCTGGCTTCTAAGGAGCATTCTGGCTGTACTTCTTCCAGCACAGATTTGTTTGTCCTTCTGGTACTTTTAGTATTCTCCTCCAACACCATAATTCAAATGCATCCATTTTTCAATGTTTTTGCTTATTTGTAGCTCAATATTTACATGCATATGAGATGATTGAAAATACCAAGTCTTGGGCAGGCACACCTTAGTGCTCAAATTTTAATCTTTGCTCTTTAAAACTTCAAGAACTCTTTGGTAACAGATTTGCCTAATGCAATATTTCATTTGATTTCTTGACTGCTTTTTCCATGAGTGTTGTTGTGGATGCAAATAAAATTGAGTTTTTGACAACTTCCATGTTTTATCCCTTTATCATTATGTTATTTGTTGGACCATTTGTGATTTGTTGTTTTATGTACAGTGAGCTGTAATCCATCCAAAAGCTATAGATTTTGATCTTCATCAGAAGGAAGATTAAATCATTTTTACATATCACAGTTGCTAATGAGTCTTCCTTTAATCCTGATGCCATATTTTTCTTCATATAATTCAGCTTCTCGGATTATTTACTCAGTATTTCAATTGAATAAGTGTGGTGAAAGAACACAACCCTGGCACATATCTTTCCTGATTTTAAACCATTCAGTGTCACCTTTTTCTATTCAGTACTACCTCATGGTCTAGTTACTGGTTCCTCATGAGCACAATTAAATGTTCTGGAGTACCCATTCTTCGCAATGTCATCCATAGTTTGTCATGATCCACACAGTCAAAAGTCTTTGCATAGTTAATAAAGCACAAGTAAACATCTTCCTGTTATCCTTTGCCTTCATTTAAGATCTATCTATTTTCATCAGTGTGCATCTAGTTTCATGTCTTCTTCCGAATCTGGCCTAAATTTCTGGCAGTTCCTTGTAGATATATTTTGAAACTGTTTTTGATTCATTTTCAGCAAATTTTACTTGCATATGATATTAATGATGTTGTTCGATGATTCCACATTTCATTGAGTCACCTCCCTTTCGAATGGGCACAAAAATGGATTTCTTCCGTCATTTGACCAGGTCTTCCAAATTAACCCACAGTGCCACACTAGAACTCCCTATTTAAAACTATAGGCAGCATGATTTATTGTTAAATGCTGTTGAGTTCGTTCTGACTCTTAGTGATCCCCTATAGGGTTTCTGAGGAGTGGCTATGGATTTGAACTGCTGACCTTGTGACTAGCAGTCCAGTGTTTATCCTAGTTCTAAATAAAGTATTGCTGTTATGGGCAGCCATAGGCACAGATTTCTAGAAGACACTTATTTCTCCCGTAAAGATTTATAGCCTCAGGAACCCTGTTCAGGGTCACCATGGGTCAGAATCAACTCGACAGCACTTAACAACAACAACAACAAATAAGACATTTATAAAACATTTCTGATTTAATCATCAGAGAAGGCAGATTAACATATATTCTCAAGTAAGCTACATCAAGCTCACACTTCAGTACTTTTTTCTTTTGTGTCTTGCACAGCAAAACAATAGTTTAGCAATCATGTTCACAATTGTCATCTTTTCCAGACAGCAGAAGATAATTATTTTTTTGATTGATAGAAAATGTACAATTTATAATAATCTCTATGAAGTACTATTTTCTTCCTTCCTACATTCCACCCCATCTAAGAAAATTTTCTAAAGGAGACCCCAAACGTCCTCACCAGACTCCCTTAATGTATGTTGTTGTTAATTACCGTGGAGTCGGTTACCGACTCATAGTGACCCTGTACAGGGTTTCCGAGGCTGTAAATCTTTACGGGAGCAGAACGCCTCATCTTTCTCCCGCAGAACCGCTGGTAGTTTCGAATTGCCAATCTTCAGGTTAGCAGGCCTATTCGTAACCACTATAGCCCCTGCTAAACAAGTCCTGATGTGGTGCTCTAGGATAAGCACTTGATTGCAAGGTTGGTTTGAACTGTAAGGCTCACTAGCTGCTCAGTTCAAACTCACTAGCTCTCCTCAGAAAATTCTATACAGGGTCATTATGGGTTGGAATAGACTTATCAGCACTTACTCAATAACAGACGAGCCCTGTGAACACGATAAGATATCATTCCCCCCATGATTAGATTACAATATATGGCAATGGAGATGAGATTTTCCAGATAGAATTAAGTTGCTAATAAGTTGATTTTGGGTTAACAGAAAAAGAGATTATTCTGAGTGGTCTTGAGCACTTTGAAATGAGCTCTGATATAGTGCTATACAATAAATACCAGACTGTTAACTGCAAGATCAGTGGTTCAAACCTACTAACCACTCCTTAGAAAGCCTACATGGGGTTACTATGAGTTGAAACTGACTTGAATGCACTTATACTAACAACAGGTATAAGACAAGAAGCAGCATGACTTTCCTGTAGTCCTTGATGAAACAAACTCATGTTGTGTAGAGGGTTTCATGACAGAACCAACCTTTTGGAATTGAAGACCTTAGTTCTTCAACCACATGGAAGTGAACTCTTATAATGCCCACATGAATTTGGAAGAGACTCTGATGAAATAGTATCTCATTACAGCATTTCTACTTCTTTTGGAAACTTGTGAAACACTAAGCAGAGAACCCATATAAGCCACATCAAGACCACTGACCATAAAAACTAAGATAATAATTGTGTGTTGTTTGAAGTCATTAAATTTTTTGTAGGTTTTCGATTGTGTTTTTTAAACATATTATAAAAAAAATTAATACATAATACCAAAAAACAAAGCCACTGCCATTGAGTCAGTTCTGATTCATAGTGATGGAGAAGAACTATTGCTGAGGGTTTCCAAGACTGAATCTTTATGGAAGCACCTGGGTAATTTTGAACCACCAACTTTGCAGTTAGCAACCCAACCCTTAACACCACTGTACCTCCAGGACTCCTTAAAATATGATATGTCAAGCTATTAATTTATTTCATAGACAAACACAGTCCTTAGAACATAAATTCATAGGTTATATTGAGAAATTAGTTGGCGATAAGTATTTATAAAGTAGGTTGAAGTTTATCTTTTGGTGAAGTCACTGTTTTTTCCTCATGAATTTGACTTTCAGTGCAATACCAATGGATGTTTTTAGCAATACACAATGCTTTACAAAACTTTAGTGTTTTCAGTCAACTCAGATTTTGAAGACAATGCTTATCAATTACACTTATTAATGTCAAGATAAAAGCTTGTACTCTGAGTGTAAAATGCATACTTTTTTTTTCTTTATTTGCTTATTTTCTTTCTTTATTTTCCACTTTCATTTTTGCTATCTCCCCTTTGTCTTACTTGAATTTTCTTCACTAATTAAAAACATCCCTTATAAATATCAACTCTAATTGTGCCTACACAATTCACATTCTACTTGTTGTTGTTGTTAGGTGCCATCGAGTCGGAACAGATCCATAGTGACCTTATACACAGCATAATGAAACACTGCCTGATCCTGGGCCAACCTCACTACTGTTGCCACACTTGAGTCCATCGATGCTGCCACTTGGCCAATCCATCTCATTAGGGATCTCCCTCTTTTTCTCTGATTCTCCACCTTACCAAACATGATATCCTTCTTCAGTGACTGGTCCCTCCTGACAATATGTACCAGCTCAGATTTTGCCTCATTTGTCGAACTATGTTTTTTTATTTTTTAAAAAATATAGAGAACTGGTACATTCTCACAGGATCAATGGCGGTATTGCAGAATAAACAGTGGGCTGCTAATCACAGGGTCTGCAGTTCAAATCTATCAGCCCCACCAGCCACACAACAGGGGAAAGATGAGACTTTTTGCTCAGGTAAAGATTTTCAGCCTCAGAAACCCTACACGGGGTCGCTATGAATCAGAACTAACTGGACTGCGCCTAACAACAACAGCATATTCTCACTATCTCTTTTAGTCTCTGCCCTTTGAAATCAGCTGTAGCTACCTCCGGAAAGCCTCATGTTGTCAAAGGGCAGACACAGAGGAAATCCTAGTGATCTTTCCGTGCTGTGAGCTCTCCTGCCTGTGTTCTTCATCACCACTCCATATGACCTTTGTCCTGTGGCTGTCCGCCTGGTGGACTTATCATCATCATACATTCATGATAATAAACTACTGTGCCAAAGCTGACTCCCACAGCACTAATTGTGGATAAGGTCTATCTCTGACTCCTGGACATATTTGCAAGCTTTAGAGGTAACAAAATTATCAACAAAGGAATAAGAAAGATCTTAATCCCAATGAGCCATATCCAAATACCTGATCATATAATACAGTGGTAATTAATGAAAGTTGTTCTGATTTGGGATAGTATGTTGAACTAAGTCCAGTATTTCATAAAGGGGTATGTAACTTACCTTTTTTTTTTTTTTAATTTATGCTTTTTCTATTATACCTTAGTCATTATAAATTGTCTGGGATTGTAAAAATATTAAAACACCTGTTTCTCTTCAATTTTTCTCTCCTTTCATTTTCCTCCTTCTCTTTTCTCAAATCTCTCCCTAGTTGCTAGCTATCTCTTTCTCCCCTGAACAATGAAACCTTAAGTAAGGGACAATCCACAAGGCTTACAAAAGCAGAGCTGAAGAGAAATGTTCTGACAGTTGCCAGAATGGGATTGCACCAAGAATCTCATGCAAGAATAATGAAAAATGGAACAAACTCCAGCCACTCCATCACAAGTTTTCTAGCAGTTACAGTTGAAAACATTAAAAAAAAAAGGAAAGAACTATGACCTGGGCTAAGACACAGTGTATGTGCCCTGTAAAAGGATTCATCCTAGTCTGGTGCTGTAGGATAAGCACTGGACTGTGAATCACAAGGCAGGCAGTTCAAACCCACCAGTATTTCCTCAGAAACCCCATATGGAGTTGTTATGAGTTGGAATCACAACTGAAAAATGACTTTAAATTCTATTTGTGTAATTTAACTATTGTTTTCTCTTGATAGAAAATACAACTAATTCTCACATTTAATAGTATGAAGCACAATTTTGTGTGTGGACAAACAATATAAATCTTGTGAGTAATGAACTTAGGCATACGAAGTTGTGATTGTTGTTAGCTGCCGTGGCATTTGCACAACAGAACTCAATACTGTCTTGTACCATTCCCATGATTTATTGCAGGACAAACCATTGTGATCCATAGAGTTTTCAACTGCTGATTTTCAGAAATAGCTCACCAAGCCTTCCTTCCTAGCCCGTTTTAAGATGGAAGCGCCGATGAAACCTGCTCACCATCATAGTAACTGACAAGCTTCTATTGACACATCACGGTGGCTGTGTTGGAAGTACATTGACTGGGAATTGAACCTGGGTTTCCTGCCTGGAAATTGAGACTTCTGCCACTGCCCCACCACTGTTCTCTGTTTTATTCAGTTCCACGATGTCTTCTTGGGCTGTAATTGGATTTCATACTGCTCATGTATTTTCAGTGAAACAAGGATAGAAAGACATGTCACCATTCACAAATCATTAAGGCATAGAAACGTATTGCTATTTCTTGTTATCACATGTATTTCCACAAAGCTATTCACATTATAACTTGACTCACTAACTGCTTTTCTAAAATAGGCCTGAGATGGCTGCCTTAGTTTCTCACTGAAATAATAGCCTATTTTATAATTTAATAGAATTGAAGCCTCCTGAGAGTAGGCTACTTGTCTATTCCTGGATTCTTAGTAAAGACACACACCATACGCATATACATATTTCTATATATATGCATGCATGCATATATTACACTGACATAAAACATTTTTATGTGTTGCATTTTTAAAGTCTTCAAATATTGGAGGATAATGACTGAGTATAAAACTGTAAAGATTATAAAAACTGGATTTTCTTTTACATATGAACTGAAGCCAATGCTGTTATAGATAATGACTCCAATTATAGGTTGTTTAAGAGGAATACTTAAAATAAGTGCATTTTCTAGAAAAGTTTGCATCCATTGCAGAAGCATTTTTTACACTGACATGTGAGTAAAAATAAATGAATCCAAGAGGATTCATTTTCACTTAACATTATAAATTCAAAACGGAGTGCTTATTAGAAAGTTGAAGAATATTCTGCAGAGTTCCTGAAGGTCTGACTAAGCGTATGGATTACTTCTTCTTCCAGGGAAACAATGCTCAGGAAGTTTTGTGCATACATATTTTGTAATAGCACAAAGAAAGAGAGAAAAGGAAAGAGACGTCTGAACTAGAGACATTCTGAAGATGATAAAGGAAATAGTGTCACATTAAATTATAAACCCCAGCTAGAAACCTGGGTTGTAAAAAAAGTAGCAGTAAAAATGGTAACCACTATTTCTTTGAATACTGAGAATTTCTGAACAGAGTTTTGGCAGCTTGAGAGATGGGGGCGGATAGATACCAAATGACATAGAAATCAAGGTGATAATTTGAAGGGCTATTTATAACTGTTAAAGTTAGTACTCTATTTTGATAAAAATTAGTCCAGTGGTAGCCAAGACAAAATCCAAAATGACCTAAAGTTTCATAAAAAACTTCTTTATAATAAAATGAGTTGTTATTGAGCTGCTCATTACTAAAATCTGATGTTAGAAGAAAAATAAGATATACATTTAAGCTGTTGGAATTCTATGTTCACTAAAACGATCTGCTAGGAGTAAGAGCAAGACTAAAGGCCTTTTCTAGAACTCAACAGTTATGACATTTTCTGATGGTGAATTGAATGTATTCACCTTCATTCTCCCAAAATACAAAATAAGTTTGGGTCTCAAAACATGTTCTAAAGGGATATCAGCAGAAAACAAGTTGTTTATTTAAAATGTAAAGGTATACACTTCTTCTCACTTTTCAAACAAAAACATACACATAGAGACTAAGAAGACATGGTTCACACGTAAAACCAGGCATCATTTCAAGTTAAGAGATGCTATTTTCCCTCAGTTCACACATACAGCTGCCACACAGTAATGGGCACAAGAAACTTAGCTGCCAAACTAGCAAAGAAACGTCAATGTTCCAGAGGTTTCAATCCTAAAAGAGTGCTATTCCAAAGTATTCTCAAAGCATGATGAGAGGGGGAGCAAGTGACTTTCCAAATCTTCCTTATTGGTGGTGAGGACTCAGCAAAGATCATTTCAAGTTGGTAATTCAACAAATACAGCTCTAAATATGATGCGTACATATAAATGGGACAGTAAGGAGTCCTGATGTGTGTGGTGCTGTGGGTTAATGCACCAGACTGCAAAGCTGTTTGAACTTCAAGGTCAGCGGTTCAAACTCACCAACTGCTCCTTGGAAACCCTATGCAGGGTCGCTATGGGTTGGAACCAACTGGATGGCACTTCACAACAACAACAATATATATTGTAAGACCTAATACCATAAGTGACTAAAACAATGTATCTTTGGGTGTACACAGAATGAATGTAGGGGAAGGAATGAATTTTTGCTTTTCCTTTTATACTTTGTTTTTCACTTCCTTTTTCCCCTGCACTGATTTCACTATTTTATAACTATTAGTATTTTTTCATTTATAAATAATTTCTGAATATAATAGATAGTTCAGTTGCATATGTTAAGACATATCAACATCTAATTTAATTTGTCAAACTTATTATTTGGTCTTAGTACTTGTGTATGTAAAATACTCTAAAAATAAAATTCAAATTAAGAATTAAATGAAGGAAAGAAAGAAAAAAAGAAAAGTAGCAAAGGAGAAATTGGGAGGAGAGAAGGGAGAAGGGGAAGGAGGAAATGGCTTTAGAAATAAAAGAGCAGTCAATTTGAAAAAAATGTCATGCAATATTCAAACATCAGAGAAAAAGCACAAGCAAGAAATAATTATTGAAAAGTTCATTTTAAAATGTTCTTAAAATTCTCTGCATAAACAAGAGTCCAACATGGCTTTATGTTTTGGGATCTGTTGTTTGTAATGTATATGTATATGTATATGTTGTTGTTATGCACTGTGGAGTTGGTTGACTCATAGTGACACTGTGCAGCTCCTTTCCGAGGCTGTAAATCTTTATGGGAGCAGAAAGCCTCATCTTTCTCCCGCATGTAATATATATACTCTTCAGGAAATGGAGTTTCTGATTTACAAGGACATCTTTACAATTTACCACATCAGCATTATGCATTACACATTGCACAGAGATTAGCTGTGTGCTCATCTGTAACAAAATGACTTCCAGCAAGAGGAAGATAGTTATTTTCAGCACCTCCCAGAAAATTCAGTAAAACATGTAAACATCAATTTACCTCCTACGTATAAACTGCTATGTTTTTATAGAAGAAGGGATTATATTGTGATATTTAAGGGAATGCATTGTTAGCATCATCATAATTTCTTTGAAACTGTTTTTCCACGTAACATATATCTCCTTGATTAAAAATGTTATGCTAACCTATATTATATAATTACCATTACATATAAACTTAAAGTCATCAATTTTGGTACATACATAAGTAACAAAACATTTGTCTTATTAAAAAATCTTAAAATCAAGTCTATTAATTTTCTATTGCTGCTGCACATGATAAATTGGCACGTTCTTGTTGTTAAGTGCCTTCAAGTTGATTCTGACTCATTGTGACCCTATGCACAACAGAACAAAACACTGTCATGTCTTTTACCATTTTCAAAATTGTTTGTTTGAACCCACTGCTGATGTTACTGTGTCGATTCATTCCTTTGAGGTTCCTCCTCTTTTAAACTGACCCTCCCCTTTACCAGGAATCCTGGTGCGGTGCTGTGGGTTAATGCACTTGATTGCAAAGTTGGTATGAACTACTCGATGGCATACTTACAGAAAAAATATAAATATATACTGTTGTTGTTGCTAAGTGCTGTTGAGTCCTTTCTGACTCATAGCGACCCTGTACAGGGTATTCAAGGAGCATCTGGTAAGTTTGAACCACAGTCATTGTAGTTCTCAGTCCAGTACAATCTTATAGTTTCACATTTCATATATATGAGACACACACACACGTCTATGCATACATGACTACCAACATATCCATATGCTGTTGTTGCTGCTAATATATATGTTGTTGTTGTTGTTAAGTGCCGTCGAGTCGGTTCCGACCCATAGCGACCCTGTACAGGGTTTCCGAGGGTGTAAATCTTTACAGGAGTAGAAAGCCTGATCTTTCTCCCGCGGAGCAGCTGGTAGTTTCGAACCGCTGTCCTTAAGGTTCGCAGCCCGATTCGTAACCAATATATATACATGAGCTAATTATATATTAATAACTAGTAATATAGACAAAGTAGAGCACCTGAAAGCCAATTTGAAGACTACGTTTTCCATCTTCCTTACAGCTAGATCTCACTGGATTGCTCAGTCCAGGTCAATGGAATCTTTAAAATTTATGTGGCACTTCGAGGTTATGTCTTTAAAAGGAGAAATAGAAGCCTTGTGCTTACCTTTCTTCCTTTCCTGCAGACTGTAATAAAAATCTGATGAAAAAGGTCTTCAGCAGCAAAGCTATAACATGGATTGTAACATATATGGTGAAAATAATAAAGCAAAAATTTGAAGAAAATTTCATTTTCAATATGGTGGATAATTGATATTAATTTGGACTGATTATGTTGTTGTTGTTAAGAGTAGTTGAGTTCGTTCTGACTCAAAGAGACACTGAATAGAATTGGTAGGTTTGAAATATTGACCTTCCAGTTAGCAGTCCGTTGTTTATCACATTGCACTACACCAGGACTCCAATATATAAGAGAAAAATATAATTAAAATGTATTTTGTTAGTTGCCATTGAGTTCAGTGTGACTCATGACGATCTCATATATTTTAACAACTTGATAGATAGGGTTGTTAAAGTTTTGTGATATTTAGAACATCAGGATTTTTTCTGAGATACATGAATCTTCAATATTTCAACCAGTAATTAAGAGTTTAATTGTATTGTTGTTTTTGTTAAATGCTATTGGGTCATTTCCAACTCATAACAACCCGGTACTGGGTTTTGAAGAGTGGTTGGTGGGTTTGAACTGCCGACCTTGTGGTTAGCAGTCCAGTGCTTATCCTACAGCACCACATCAGGGCTCTGCTTAACTGTGTACCACCCAAGGACTATTAAGTTTATTTTAGTGACTATTTTTGTTCTAGATTATAGCATTCTAATCAGCAGATACATGAAACTATCATACAAGGCACACTGTAATAAAATATTTGATGAATATTTCTAATTTTAAAAAATATTAAAAAAAATTTAAATTAATCTTATTTCGTTGTTAATTATGGGATAAACGTCCATGGTACAATTTTTTTTTAAAGAAATGTAATCTCTAAACTGGATCAAAAGATCTGTGCAGAATATGCTGATGTATATAACCAGAGTACCCTTTCACCAAAATGCTTTCACCAAATAGTTCTAACAATAATGTTGTGATGCCTGATTACCAACATACACTCTGACTTAGTGTGTTGTCAGAGATCTGTAATTTCTTTGTAAAACTGGTGACCTGTCTTCCAATTGTATTTTAATAAACATTCATCTTAGAAGTGAAAATAAATGGTTATTATTTAAAAGTCACAAATA
>NW_006408523.1:27643565-27645901 GCF_000296735.1 Chrysochloris asiatica | reverse complement strand
CGCTCCGCGGGAGAAAGATGAGGCTTTCTACTCCCGTAAAGATTTACACCCTCGGAAACCCTGTACGGGGTCGCTATGGGTCGGAACCGACTCGACAGCACTTAACAACAACAACAACAATTATTAAATATTTGTATTGTTATGTGTTAAAGTTTGTCCTCTAAACTATGTGTTAAAAATCGGAACCTCTGACCTTGTGGATTCACTTCTATTTGGGAATAGGATTTTCTTCATATATTACTGAGGACATATCAGTACAGGGTATATCTTAAATCAATTAATTCTGAGATAGAAAAGAAGCAGATTAAACACAGAAGCAAGCAAACAAGGAAGCACAGATGGAGAAAAACAGATGCCAGGACACAGAAAGATTGCCAAGAAATGAAAGACCAGAAAGTGAAAGGAATCCAGGACCTTCCCCCAGAGCTAATAGAGTCTTTCACTGGACCCAGCACCCTGAGTTCTGACATTTGTCGTAATGTGATGACTTATGTGTTGTTGGGCTTCTGGACGCTATGCCATCGATATTTTAAAAGTGTGAGCTAAAGCCCCATCTTCCTCCAGTGGGGCAGCTGGTGGACTCGAACTGAGGTCCTTGTGGTTTGTAGTCCAGTGCAGCCACTGTACTCCCATAGTGGAAATATATCCACAAATATGTGAAGGATTGTCAAGGGCTACTTGTATATGAGCATATACCTTTGCTGAAAGCATCTATGCACATAAAGTAGCATTGTTAGGTGCTGTAGAGTCAGTTCCAACACATAGCAACCCTCTGCACAAGAGAATGCAGTCTGCTCATTCTCACAAGTGTATGAGACCAAGTGGAGGAGACATCATGTACAGGGTCCTCTCTTGGTGAAGGATCTGGCACAGGGCAGATAGACATAGATGTTGTTGTTGACATGTGCCGTCAAGTTGGCTCTGATCCACAGAGACCCTGTATAGGATTTCTGAGGAGCAAGTGGTGAGTTTGAACCAACAACCTTGTGGTTCAAGTTGACTTTGCAGTCCAGCGCCACACCAATAGACTTCCTTATCTCAGGAACTACAGGGCATACACAATGGTTAAAAGAACCTTGGTGCAATGGTTGAAAATCTTGGCTGCTAACCCAAAGGTTGGTGATTTCAATCAACTAGCTGCTCTGTGGAAGAAAAGGCCTGGTGATCTGCTCAAGTAAAGTTAAAGGTGTTAGCCTAGGAAAACCTTGGAGCAGTTCTACTCTTTCATTTAGGGTCTGCTAGAAGTCAGAACCAACTCTTAGACCCACAGCAATAAAAGCAGTGGTTAAGCATTGGACTGCTAATTGAAATACCTGCAATTCTAACCTACCAGAGACTCCACAGAAGAAAAGGACTGGCAACGAGATTCTATAAAGATTACAGTCTAGAAAATTCTATGGGAAAGTTCTATACTGTCCTGTTGGTTACTATGAGTTAGAACGCACTCTAGGGCATACAACATCAGCAGTATTTAATGCCAGGTACAAGGGTAAAAGAGAGGGAAAAAAAGAAAAAAGAAAAATAAAAAAATAAAAAAAGAATCTCTACACTGGAAGCCATGAGGTTTGGGGAGAGGGTTCTGTTGTTGCTGTTAGGTGCCATTGAATCACAAAATAATGAAATACTGCCCAGTCCTGTGCCATCCTCACAGTTATTGTACCTATTGCTGCAGCAATCATGCCAATCCATTTCATTGGGGGCTTCCTCATTTTTGCTGATCCTCCATTTTACCAAGCATAATGTCCTTCTCCAGGGACTGGTGCCTCTGATAATACATCAAAAGTATGAAAGAGTGAGACACAATGTATATGAAAATATTATAAATTTCCTAAACAAAAAAAGATTTTTGTCAAAGATGACTGGCTTGCAAAGAAAAGCAAAGATTTATAGACTATTAATCAAACAGTTTGATTTATGTCATATATTACATAAGCAGTTCTGGTGGTGCTGAAGGTTAAGCACTGGGATGAAAACCGTAAAGTCAACAATTCAAAGTTTCCAACCATTTCATGGAGAAAGATGAGGTTGTCCGCTCCCTTAAAGAGTCACAATCTCAAAAACCTTGTATAGGTTCACTATGACTTAGAATTCACTCAATGACAGTGAGTTTTATACATTGTATACTTTTTTATAGTGTATCCTTTTGTGTTAGTTGAATTAATATGCCACACTAATTTAATTTAGTAAAATTTAAGCAAAGAAATCTATGTCTACTTTAAAAGAATTCTAATAGTTCACACACTGTCATTCCCAATACTGTAATTTTCCTAATTATATACCTTTCAAGAAAATTTATAGAGGATATAACACATTGTGCTAGTTTTAAATGATATTTT
>NW_006408523.1:27620438-27642215 GCF_000296735.1 Chrysochloris asiatica | reverse complement strand
CCTCACTTTCTTGAAAGATTTCAAGTTGTATGTTTTCAAGCCCCTAATACATATTCAACAGTAAACTTTAAAAATGTGCTTGATAGCATCACATAGTTGGGTAGGGTTATTTGACATAACATCTTTGAAAACACAAATACTACAAAGCCTAGTATACTAGTAGCATCTGCTGCATCTGTATAGTTGAAAAGGCTGTAGCACAGGGAGAATATTTTGCAAACTGAAACTGTTAATGAAAGATAAGTTCACACGGGCATTTTATTAAAAATAGCATTTCTTTCCAGTTTTAAATCCACTAAGTATTGCTCACATTCTTTGATACATATATTTGTGTTTCAACAACTAAGTCTGTCTTGTAATCCCTTTGAGATAGATAACTTGAATAGCAGTTTTCTCAGTAGATGTCTTCAAATGAGACCTTAATAACTGTGTAGCTGTCTTTAGCCCAGAAAGGTGGAATTTGGATTTATACACTAAGTGAAGCATGTCACTTTACTGAGATTGGTATGACAGTGAACTAAATTTAACACTAGCCCCCCCCCCCCCCCGCCCCAATCCCCATAGTGGCAGAAAGGGGTTTTGTTGGTGTGCTGCATTAAGTTGTGGACTGTCATCTGCAAAGTCAGTGGTTAAAACTCACCAGCCCATTTGAGAGAGAAAGACAATGAGGGAGTCCTGGTGTGGCGCTGTGGGTTAATGCGCCAGACTGCAAAGCCGTTTGAACTACAAGTTCAGTGGTTCAAGCTCACCAGTCACTCCTCAGAAACCCTATACACAGTCACTGTGGGTCGGAATAGACTTGACAGCACTTAACAACAACACAACTCCCATAATGACTTATAGTCTTAGAAACCCTAAGGAGCAGTTGTACTGTGCCCAGTAGGGTCGCTGTGAGTCCGAATTGTCTTGATGCACTGGGTTTAGTTTGGTTTTGGTAGTGGCAGAAAAGTCAAAGGGGAATCGTAATATTGTATAAACATTACCTTGTATGTTACTGTTATTAAGTGCCGTTGAGTCAGTTCGGACTTATAGCGACCCCATACAGGGTTTCCGCGGAGTGGCAGGTGAGTTTGAAACGCCGACCTTGGTTGGGTTGCAAACTTGGTCTAGTGCAGTATCACACAGCGTCAAACCAGAACTCCTTACCTTGTATGTTGTTGTTGTTTTAAGTGCTGTCGAGTAGGTTCCTACGATCCACAGTGACCCTGTATAGGGTTTCCAAGGAGCGACTGGTGAGCTTGAACCACCGACCTTGCAGTTCAAACGACTTGGCAGTCTGACGCATGAATCCACAGCGCCACACCAGGACTTCCCTTATCTTATATACTTATCTCAATTACTGGCACAGTATATGCAAACTGCTTATGAATCACAATAGATATCAGTCTAGCTTTTTATAATTATTTTATAACGAAAATAATTTCATTCTTTTACTTTAATACCCCAAAACAAAATGCAAACAAACAGCAACCAACAAAACCAAACTCAGTGGTATTGAGTCTATTCAGATTCATAGTCACCCTACACAGCAGAGTAGAAGTGTCCCAGAGGTTACTAAGGCTGTCATTCCTTACGGACTCAGACTGCTACATCTTCTCTCACACAGTGGGCTGGTTAGAACCACTGACTTGCTGTTGTTAGTATCCCAGCAGTTAGTTAATCACTGAACCTCAAGGTTTCCTTTATTTTATCCTTGTTAAATGCTACTCTGTAGGTTCAAATTCAGAGTCCCTTTATGGGTTTCCAATGTGCTGCTGGTGAGTTTCAACGGTCCACTTTGTGGATCAAATTGACTTTATAGTCCAGTGCTTTATCATACACTGTGTAGCAATTACAAGCCTAAAGGGTGAATGTTGTTAGAACCAACATATTTTTTAATTAAGTAAATTTTTTCATAAAACACCAGGCAATAAGAAAAACTAATCTTTTTTTTTTTTTTTTAATTTCTCTACTAATATTATGATTTTAGGAATTCAGTATAATTACACAGATAAATTGGAGGGTCAATATTAGAATTAAAAGATAAAAGAAACAGATTAGCGAGTGCTATAGCACAAAAATAATTAACGAAGAGGGAACAGTAAGTAATGGATTTATAGACAATTCAGCTTATCACTTTCTGTTAGAAAATAACATACTGCGTAATTTTTTATAATAATATCAACTAACAACAAAACTGATAGAATATGAATTATATATAACAAAGAATACAATAATACAAAATTTACAAAGAAATAACATACATTTGCTAATTCAAGTTGAACCATATATTTATGGGTTTTTTAATATTGGGGACTAATTAGTCCCAAATACGCAAATACTAAAAAGCTGAGATCCTAGACAAATATGGTGATTTTAAAAATAAATGTAATTCTTGGATATATGGGTTGTAGATCTATCACTTGTCTGTCAGTTTGTTGTCTGTAGTGGCTTGTGTGTTGCCATGATGCTGGAAGCTATGCCGCTGATATTTAACGATTAACCCAGCCAGTTACCCTGATGATGAACAGGTTTCAGCTGAGCTTCCAGACTAATAAGAAGGAGAAGCAAAGTACTTCTGAATGTTTAGCCACGGAAAACTTTATCACTAGCAGTAGGACACAGGCAGACATCACCAGAATACTGAATATTAAAACATGATGAATAGCACCAGAATATTTTCAGACATAGTGCTGTAAGATGAGCCCCTCAGGTTGTAAGATATTCAGAATATGACTGGGGAAGAGCTACCACCTCAAAGTAGAGTTGACCGTGCTGACATGAATGGAGTAAAGGACCTGTATTTGCTGATGGGGCACAACTCAAAATGAAGAGAAACAGCTGTAAACATCCATTAAAAATCAGAACATGGAATGTTTAAACTTTGAATCTCGGAAAATTGGAAGTTGTCAAAAATGAAAACGGGATGTATAAAATTGATATTGTAGGTATTAGTAAGCTGAAATTGACTAATATTGAACATTTTGAATCTGATAATCACATGGCTTATTATACCAGAAATGATAAATTGAAGGAGAATAGTGTCATCAAAAAAAAAAATAATAAAAATTCAAGATCTTGAAGTATATTGCTGTCTGTAATAGGATAATATCCACACAAGTACAAGGGAAATCAGTCACCATTACTATTATTCAAATTTATGCATCAACCATTAAAGCCTATGATGATGCAACTGAAAAAAATTGCCAACTTTTTCAGTCTGAAACTTATCAAACATACAATCAAGATGTATTAATAATTACTGGTGATTGTAATGCAGAGGTTGGAAACAAAGAGGAAGGATCAGTAGTTGGAAGATAGGGCCTTGGTGATAGAAACTGTGATGAAGATGATAGAATTTTGCAAGACCAATGACTCAGGCATAGCAAATATCTTTTGTTAAACAACATAAAAGATGACTATGTGCATGAACCTCACCAGATGGAATACTCAGAAATAAAATTGACTATATCTGTGGGAAGAGACACTGGAAAAGTTACATATCTTCATTCAAAACAAGACCAGGGACAGATTATGGAACAGAACATCAATTGCTCACATGCAAGTTCAGACTGAAGCTGAAGAAAACAAAACAAGCCCATGAGAACCAAAATTTGTCCTTGAACATATCTCACTTGAATTAAGAGATCATCTTAAGAATAGATTTGATGCATTAGAATCTAATGCATCTAAGACCCTAGGAGTTTTGGGATAACATCAAGAACATCATATAGGAAGAAAGCAAAATGTCATTAAGAAGACAAGTGAGAATTAAAAGACAAAAACGGATGTCAGAAGAGACTCTTAAACTTACCCTCAAGTGTACAGATGCTAAAGCAAATGGGAGATATGAGGAAGAAAAGTACTGAACAGAAAATTTGGAAGTGTAGCTCTAAAGAACAAAGTCAAATATTATAATGAAATGTGCAAATATCTGGTGTTAGAAAACTAAAAGGGAAGGATATACTCAGCATTTCTCAAGCTGAAAGAACTGAAGAAAAAATCCAAACCTTGACTTGCTATATTGAAGGAATCTATGGGCAAATTATTGACTGATGCAGAAAGCAACAAAGAATATGGAAGGAATATATAGAGTCACTGTACCACAAAGAAATGAACAATGTTGAATCATTTCAAGAGATAACATATGAAAAAGGGCCAATGATACTGAAGGAATAAGTTCAAGCTGCACTGAAGGCATTGGCAAAGAATGAGGTTTCAGGAATTGATAGAATACTAATTGAAATTAAAAAAAAAACTGAGGCAGCACTGGAGACACTCACTTATCCATGCTAAGAAATTTGGAAAAAGCTATCTGTCCAACTGATTGGAATAGGTCCATATTTTGCTCTTCCAAAGAGAGGTGACCCAATGGAATGCAGAAATCATCTGACAATATCATTAAATCCTATGGGTACCAGGGTTATATTCTTTCATATGTATTCAATCTGAATGCTGAGCAAATAATCTGAGAAACTGGATTATAGGAAGAACATGGCATCAAGATTAAAACACTCATTAATAACTTGTGTTATGAAGATGTTTCAACCTTGCTTGCTGAAAACAAAGAAGAATTAAGATCAAATCAAAGACCACAACCTTTGTTATGGGTTGCATCTTAATATAAAGAAAGGAAAATCCTCACCACAGGACAAATCAATAACATCATGATAAATGGAGACGAGATTGAAACTATCAAAGACTTCTGTTTGCTTGGATCCACTACCAACACTCATGGAAGCAGCAGACTAGAAACTGATTGACATATTGCATTAGGCAAATCTGCTTCTCAAGTCGTCTTTTAATTGTTCAAGACAAAGATGTCAGTTTCAGGACTAATGTCAGGTGAATATGGTCCAAGCCATCATATTTTAATAGCTTCATATGCATGTGAATAAGAAAGACAGTAGAAGACTTGTTGCATTTCAGTTATGGTTCTGGAGAAGAATATTAAAAGTACCATAGACCTCTAGATAATAAGAAAATCTGTCTTGGAAGAAGTATAGCCAGAGTAGTCCTTAGAAGACAGCATGGCGAAACTTCATCTCTCATATTTTGGACATGTTATCAGAAGGGGCCAGTCCATGGATAAGGATACTATGCTTAGTAAATGTGAGCTTCAGAGAAAGAGAGGATGTCCTGCAGTGATATAGATTTGCACAGTGACAGCAACAAAGGACTCAAGCATAGCATAGATTGTGACTATGAACCAGTAAATAACATCATAATAAATGAAGAAAAGATTGAAGTTGTCAAAGTCTTCATTTTACTCAGATCAACCATCAACACTAATGGAAGCAGCAGTCAAGAAATCAAAAAAACATTGCATTCAAGAGCAAAGATGTAAGTTTGAGGACACCTCTTCCAAGCCATGGTGTTTTCAGTAATTTCATATGCATGTGAAAGTTGGACAGTGAATAAGGAAGACTATAAAAGAATTGATTCATTTGAGTTATGGACTTGGAGGAGAATATTAAAAATACCATGGACTATCAAAAGAACAAATCAATCTGTGTTGGAAAAAGTACAGTCAGAATGCTCCTTGGAAGCATTCTGGGAAGCCAGAATGGTCAGACTTTGTCTCTCATACTTTGGACATATTGTCAGAAGGGACGAGTCACTAGACAGGGATATAATGTTTGGTAAGGTGGAGGGTTGAAGAAGACTAGGAAGACCCCCAATGAAATGGATTAGCAATGTGGCAGCAGCGATGGACTCAAATGTAACAATGATTGTGAGGTTGGTGCAGGATTGGGAAGTGTTTTGTTCTGTTGTGCATAGAGTCTTTATGAGTCAGTGCTGACTCGATGCACCTTACAACAATAACAACATGGTACAGGACCAGGAAGTATTTGTTCTGTTGTGCATGAAGTCGCTATGAACCGACACGATAGCACCTGCAATAACCATATGGGGAACCATGTATGTCTTCCCCTGACTTCACCAGGGGGAAAGAGAATCAAACTCGAAATCAGCCCAAGGTCAATTTTTGTGAAACTGAAGGTCAGACATGCTTCCATCTTACAACCTTTTTTACCCTAGTCTGATATCAACCATTCCTTCCAAAGCATTCTCTGCTTCACTTCTGGGTTCAATAATCCATTGCAATTGCCACACAGAACTCATAACAATACTCATGATTATGGGGTTTATTAAGGAAATGAACAGGGTACAATTTAGGATTAAAACCAACTCAGGACGAAACAGTTCTCCAGTCAGAAATGCCTCTTGTCTTTCATACTGTAGGCACGTCTCTTTTCAGTCTCTCAGCCATGTGATCCCTTGGCTTCTGTCCAGCTCAAGCACATGTTGCAGTGTTCTTTTAGCCAGTCTGTGAATGTCCAAAGGGCACATTCTTAAAGCCAGTCTCCTAAACAGAGGCACTCAGCTTTACTCAGTCCATAGGCCTAGAGCCTGAAGCTGCTGTGTATCTTCATGCCACCATTTCTGTCATCACCTCTGGAGTCACCTCTGCTGTAGTTGTTTCTCAGCCTTCACTCATGTTCTTCCTTCTTGATGGTCCTGGGATCTTTCATATCTGCTTCTGAGATGGCTCCTTTTAACCTTAGCTGGAGGGAAAAACTAGCCATAGTCTCCTGTATACCTATTTGCATGGTAAAGGAGCTCTGGTAGCGTAGTGGTTACAAATCAGGCTGCGAACCGCAAGGTCAGCAGTTCGAAACTACAAGCAGTTCCGCAGGAGAAAGATGAGGTGTTCTGCTCCCGTAAAGATTTACAGCCTCGGAAACCCTGTACAGGGTCGCTATGGGTCGGAATCGACTCCACGGCATACAGCCACTACCACTACCCAATCACTTGGGGTCCTAGTGTGGTACTGTGGGTTAATGCCCTGGACTGCCAAGTTGATTTAAACCACAAGGTTGGTGGTTCAAGCTCACCAGCAACTCCTTGGAAACCCTATATGGGATAGCTATGGGTCAGAACTGACTCTGTGACACAACAACAACCTAATCACTTGGTGGGAATTAAGAAGACTTTGGATAGAAAAGTCACATTAAGTAAATTCAAGGCACCACAGCACCTAACAACTGCAACATTGGTCTTAAATACTAATCGTTAGAATCTTATGTACGAATGCATGTTTTCCAATTGTTCCCCTTTGTATTTTAAAACAAAACTATTGGCTCACAGGCATTTTGAGCTCCTTTGAGTGAATTTTCTTATTCATAATTATTCCCTAGCTTTGTTCTATTGTGGTCACAGGGATACAATTTTAAGGTGAAGCAATGATTATGAGGTGCCATCTGTTACTCTATATAATATACTTTTTGCTTGATGTGCTGTATAAGGATCACACCCTCAAACTTGACCTCATCAACATCATGATCTAGATAATGGATCTAGTTAGTGACAATATAATTCATTCATATTCTATTGCTGAACACAGTCAAGTCTCAACTCATATTTGATTAAATTTCCATTAATCATTATTAAAGATTCCTCTGTGCAAATGAATTGGCATTTAGTTCATTTAACATATAATTGAGTTCTAATTGAGCAGCAACTGTTTTATAGAATTGTTAAGTTCATTTGAATGTAAAATTACACAGGTACCAATTTTATCAGTAAAGTTTTATGTACGGCTTGGTTTGTCCATCAACTTCTTTTTCTAGATGGTAGAGCGATCACTATTGGTTCATTCTGTTTAACATTGTCCCCTTGACTAGCTTTATTCCTCATTAATTATGTGTTTTCATGGGTTTTGGAAATAAATCTCAACTTCTGAATGACTTTTAAATTGTAAATATATTTTTCACAGTACTCTATGGAGAAATAATTTTCCTTTATGGCCTGTTCTGTTACAGATAACTTTTGACTCTGGATGTTATCCTTAGTTTTTGAACAGTGCCCCCGAACAGAACAATCTTTTATTTAACCTTATCAAAATCACAAATCCAGTGTTTTCATCTAGAATCTGTTACTGCCTATTACTAGAATCTGTTACTGTCTATTACTAGATGGAAAACAGAAACCCTATGAAAACTAGATTTTTCTTGTTGCATATTTTTTTTACATTTTTACATTTACATTGTCACTGAGATGATCATTTTTAGAAGTTACCATGTTTAAGACATGTTATACAGTCTTACGGAGTCCTGGTGTGGTGCTGTGGGCTAATGTGTCAGACTGCAAAGTCGTTTGAACTGCAAGGTTGGTGGTTCAAACTCACCAGCTGCTCCTTGGAAACTCTAAAGTTGGAATTAACTCAACAGTACCTAACAACAACAACATACAGTCTTATATGTCATCATTTGTTTACTTATATTTTCATTTATTAATTGAATTGAACTTTCAAGTGATTGGCATAAATTCAATGCTCTGTATGTTTTAAAATATGTTTAACTCCTATAGAATCTAGAGGCAATGTCATTGTCTCAATGCATATAAGAAAGTAAGTTAAACATTTACCTAAATTCTTAGCCTGGATAAGTTGAGGACATACTTATACGATTCTTGGACCATTACTTTATTTATTAAGCAAAAAGCCATACTTGAATTTTAAATTCAATTCTGACTAGATCAAAAACTCCATAACTAAATCTGGGAGAGTATATAGGTGTAGTAGAAAGTGTATAGTTATGATGTTGTTGTTGTTAAGTGCCATCAAGTCAGTTCCTATTCATACTGACCCTGTATAGGGTTCCCAAGAAGTCACTGGTGAGTTGAACTGCTGACTTTATGGTTCAAACTGACATTTTAGTCCAGTGTTTATCCTAAAGCACCAACCAGGACTGCATGTATAGGTATAGCTGAAAGAAAAGGCTTAGTATTAAAAGGTCACAAAGGTACCCAGATTCCAAATAGGGATAAAAATTAGTAGTAGTAGTATTTGGTTTTTGTTATTTTCCTCCACTAATGTTGTTAATCCAGCTTTGATGTCAAAGTTCCTTCTTCTATAGGCTTCCTCTACCTTCTCTATTTAACTCTCTTTTTTTTAGTTTCCAATGTCCTCAGAAGGAATCCTTGAGACACTGTGCATTAGGTGTTAGGCAGCTAACCATAAGTTTGACAATTCGTATTACTAGCTGCTCTGCAGGAAAACGATGAAGTTGTCTGCTTCCATAAAGAGTTATGGTATAGGAAACACCGTATTGGGTTGCTATGAGTTGGAATCAAATCAATGACCTTGTATTTGGTTCTGCTGGGCCTTCCCTCAGAGTCCTGACTCCTGTATTCCTGAGGTTCCTTGAGATCTTGAAAGGTTCTATTTTCATCTTGGAATACATTTTTCTGCTTTGTTTGGAGGGTTTCATCTCTTCTGACTTCATGTCAGCTTATTGGCATGCGTTCTTTATCCTGTCCCATTGTTTGTTATTTCAACATTCAGACTCTTCAAATAAGAGTTTTCAGAGTATAAATAAACAGCCCTTTTGTAATGTTGATCACACTGGCAACAAAACTTCAATGAATTATGCTCCTGGAATCTGTTCTTTTAATTCTTGATAAGTCAAGTGGAAGTAAGAAAAGAGATAATTGAGTCAGGATGAAAACTTTGTTTAGTCATATATGGTTTAAAATTTTTAATTTAGTCTTATAAATTTGTTTCTACAAGTTTCCAACAGTTAGAGATAGGGACTTCAAAATCAGTAGATACTCCACAGCTCTGAGCATACTTGTTGTTGTTAAGTGCCATAGATTTGATCCCTACCCATAGCGACCCTGTATAGAATTTTTGAGAAGCAGCTGGTAAGCTTAAACTACCAACCTTGTGACTCAAACCAACTTTGCAGTCCAGAACATTAACCCACAGCACCACACCAGAACTCCAAAGTATACTTACATTTTTATAAGTTTTATTTAAGTATATTATTTATGCATAATAATCCAAGACTCCATTTTTTAAAAAACAAACAAATGGACTTCTTCTGGAAAAGTGATCCCTTAAATATTTATTTCAATAGTGACCTTTTTTTGTGCTGTGTTCAAAATAAAATTTTAAGGAGCCTGGTGCCATTGTTCAGCATTTGCATGCTAATAGAAATGTTGGTGGATTGAATCCATGGGAGAAAAGACCTAGCAATCTCGTCCTTTAAAAATTACAGCTTAGGAAATTTTATTAGGTCGTTCTACTCCATTCTATTTTGCCAATCTAGTGAGATGGATTGGCAAAATGGCAGCATCAATGGGCTTAAATGTGGCAACAATTGTGAGGTTGACCCAGGACCAGGCAGCGTTTCTTTCTGTTGTACATAAATAGGGTTGCTATAAGTTGGTACTGGCTTGATGGCACCTAACAACAACAATAAAAACTCCATTCTATAGGGTTTCTAGATGTCAGAATCAACTTGATGGCACCCAACAATAACAAAAATAAATCTTTATTCATATGACATAAATAATGATTATAGATACTACTTTAAAATATTGACTCTAATGTATAACCATAATGTAAAGATTAATGTATATATGAGAGAATGGAAAAAAAAAAGTCAATGATGAACATATGGATGTAATAGTGCTATCCCTGAAATTAAGTATTTAACATTTCAGTGCTACACCAAAGTTGGAGGTGGAACCAGCAATAAGCAATGTTTGAAGAGCTAGCTGGCAGGTGAAATATGTCACCCAGAAAATATAGTGACAGGCAATAGCTGGATGTTGTTGCAGAAAGCAGTCAAGGAGGTAACAGATGGCATAATAGAATGTGGATGGATCACAATAACTACATGGATGGGAGTAGTGAAAGGGGACATAGAGGTAGATAATTAGGATTAGAGACCTATGTCTACACTTGTTATTCCTTCAGTTACCATTTTTAATTGAGCAGTGGTATATTTTATTCACTTGGTGAACTATTATAAACATAAGAGGGACTTCAAAAAAATCTGTGGAAAAATGGAATTGAAAGTTAATGGCAATTTGTAGGTCTGCCTCCAGTCTATACCTGATTGGATTTTCTAAAAGGGAAAAAGGAATAAGCCTTTGTAGAGTGTGGGATCTTACATGGAACCCTGAGGTCCACTCAGAATCTGCTGAGTTTGGACATTACCAATTGAAAAGACACTCAGAACAACCAAGAACTGCTGGGAGAACAGAAGATTCTTACTGAAAGAAAGATCTGCAGGAAAAGAAGTACTCTGTTCAGTTGTTTGAATATCAAACAACATGTTTGTTTTGGAGGCATCAAGGAAAGAATAGTCAGTCCCTCAGGAAAACCCCCTTCTAGCACTGAAATTCAAAGGGAATCCATGAGAAGTATAATATGCTCACTGGTAACCACCTGGGTCTATTTGTGAGTGGAAGTGGGGGACATGCAGAAATGAAGACATGGGCAGAGCTTGCTCATGTTTAATTGGCACCTGATGATCTTGAGATGAGAGATAGAAGAGAACTTGCTGGCTGATCTGAAGTTTAGGAAGATGTGTGAACTCTTGAGCCAATGGGCACTGACTTAGTCGCTGGGGGCCAGAGCTGAGAGTGAAGTGGCCAGTTGATCTAAAGTACAGGGAGGTGTGTGTGAACTCCCAAACTTGCAGCCAGTACCTATTTGACCTTGGATGGCTAGTTGATCAGAACTTGAACCAAGGAAGATAAAAATGTTGATACTGAGAATAACTGACTTTTACCTGTGAATGCAGTAGCTCAAAATTCCAACCGGAATGGAAGGATTCTTCAGACTGAGGAACGACCTGTTTCCTCAGTGCACTGAGTTGATAGGGACGAGGAATTTAGACATTGGATATTAAAACTGTCGGGGCTACAAAGGCATGCAGTAGTTGGCTTACAAACTTTCATGAATGTGCTTAGGTGCGGAATGATGAGGATAAAAAGGAGACAGAGGGAACAGAATGCATAAGAAAACAAGATCCTTCAATACGCTGTCTACAAGACAGTCTAAATACCCATCAACAGACAAATGGCTAAACAAACTGGTACACGCACAAAATGGAATACTACAAAAAGCTGAAGAACAGTGATGAATCTGTGAGAAACCTCACAACTGGGTTGAACCTGGAGGACATTATGCTGAGTGAAATTAGTCAATCATAAAAGGACAAATATTGTATCAGTTGTAAAAAGTTTTTAAAAAAGGTTTTTATAATAAAAGGAATAATATATGATGGTTACAGCAGAGAGAGAAAATTATTCATGGGCTAGGGGGTAGACACATGTTAACATGGGTGGCAGGGAAAACAATATACAAGAGGGATTTTACCAAAGGAAAGATGAAGGTAGCAGGAGACACGGGGAAGAAAGTTATAGAGAAAGTGAGTAGAGGTAAATATTGTTAACTGTTGTTACAAGTAGGTGATTGCAACCTTGTAATGAAGCAAATTATATGTCAAACTGATGCTCTGCTCTGTAAACCTTCACTCAGTTCAGAATAAAAAGTTGAAAGCAAAAGTTAATGGCATTTTTCCATTAACTTTTGAAGCCCTGTCATCCTGATACTTTTGCATCATAAGGAACATAAGGAGGAGAGGATTTGATAGACAATAGACAACTGGAGATGGTAAATAACAGTTTCCATGGAAAGGATAAATTATTGTGTTATCCCCAAAATAGAATTGTTTCCTTATAGGAACTGGAATAATTTAAATACCAAACAGAAGGTAATGTTTGCTTTTATTACATCAACTTATGTTGTTGTTGTTATGTGCCGTGGAGTCGGTTCCGACTCATAGCAACCCTGTACAGGGTTTCCGAGGATGTAAATCTTAATGGGAGCAGAAAGCCTCATCTTTCTCCTGCGGAGCAGCTGGTAGTTTCGAACTGATGACCTTGCGGTTCATAGCCCGATTCGTAACCACTATGCTACCAGAGCTCCTTACATCAACTTATAATAATCTTAAATATGTTGTGTTTTAGTAACATTAGCCCAGAATTCTGAACATTAGCAAAATTATTATCACATTTATGATTGTGGGTTTCACGTCATTTTTGTTTGTTTGCTTGCTCTGTTTTGTTTTGTTTTTTATCCTTTTACCTACGTTCTGGACTCATCTTTCAATTTGTTGTTTTTTAAAAGAGGCTTATATTTTGCTTCTTTTGTCTATGCCCTGATGTGGTGCTGTGAGTTAATGCGTTGACTACAAGGTTGGTTTGAACTGCACGTCAGCAGTTCATGCTCACCTACTGATCCGCAGAAACCCAATATAGGGTTGCTATGAGTCTGAACCAATGCAATGGCACTTAACAACAACAAGAAGATCTATATACTGAAAACATTCAATCAATAAGTCCAACAACATATTGCATTAGATAAATCTGCTGTGAAAGACCTATTTAACATTTTCATGAGAAAATATCAATCTGAAGACTAAGGTATGCCTGATCCAAATCATAGTATTTTCAGTTGCCTCAGATGAATGTGAAAGTTGGACAATAAATAAGGAATATTACATAAAAGAATCAATACATTTGAATTACGGTGTTGGAGAAGAATATGACAAGTACCATAGACTAACAGAAGAACAAACAAGTGTGTCATGGAAGAAAAGACAGCCAGAATGCTCCTTAGAGACGAGAATGGCAAGACTTCATCTCTCAGACTTTGAACATGTTATCAGGAGGGACCAGTCCCTGGAGAAAGACATTATGCTTGGAAGGCCCCTTACTAAATGGATTGCAGTGGCAGTAACAATGGACTCATATGTAACAATTGTGAGGGTAGTATAGGATCGGACAGTATCTTATTCTATTGTGCATAAAAGTTTTCGATGAATTGGAACCTATTGAAGGCATCTAATAAAAGGAGTCCTGGTGTTGTGCTGTGGGTTAATGTGCCAGACTGCAAAGCCGTTTGAAGTGCAAGGCCGGTGGTTCAAGCTTACCAGTGGCTCCTCGGAAATCCCATACAGGATGGCTAAGGGTCTGAACCAACTCAACAGCACTTAACAGCAACAACAACAAAATAACAGCAACAAAACAAATTTGTATAATTTGTCACCTGCACCATCTGTCTCTCTCCCTTCTTTCCTCAAACAGGGACCTGAATTAGATTTTGGCAGTGAAAAATTAGAAAATCTCTCACAGCTATTTGAAGATACCAGAACCATTACCAGTTGCCTATAAATTAATTCCAACTTATGACAAACCTATGCGTGCCAGAGTAGAACTGCTTTCCATGGGAACTTTAATGGATGGTTTTATAGAAATTTTTGCCAGGCCTTTCTTCTGAGTAGCCTCTGAGTGGACTCTAACCTTTCAGTTAGTAGCAGAGAGCGTTAAATGACTACACCACACAGGTTTTATGTTGCAGGGTTTCTGCACTGAAATCTTCACAGAAGCAGGAAGCCTCATCTTCTCCCATGGAGCAGCTGGTGGGCTGAATTTACAGATGTGATTCACAGTCCAGTGCTTATCGTATGGAGCCACAGTACTCCCAGGTTCTGTTACTCCAGGGTAAATGCTCAGAAGTCTATCTTTCTGCAATGCCCAGCATCATAACTCGCTGGTAGTCTCTATTGCTTTGCTCTACAATTCCAGATATCCCCACTTCTCTGAATTGAATCAGTGACCACTTGTTCGAGCTATATTGTTGTCAAGTGCCAGCACATCCTTTCTTAATCATAGAGATCTTGCATAGGGTTTTTGAGGTGCAACTGGTGGGTTGGAACTGCTGACCACTGCTGATCATACAGTGCCACACTAGGACTCCGTTGCTTGAACTATAATCAGCTGGAAATATAATAATATGTTTGGTACAACCCATCAGTGTCATGGAATTACTGATAAACTAAGTTCTGCAGCTTGAACTGTGTCCTGGTGCATATCAAAATTGAGGTTCAAAGTAGCAGCACATATCTCAGCCCATTGAGTCTAGAAGTCTGTGGTATTAGAAGACTGTTTCATCTTCTGGCATGTACTTTATGAGAAATTTTCACTGGAGCATTTAATACCTGAATTAACACCTTCTTTTGAGTTCATGGATACAATCTATAAAGAAGCCAACCTGTCTATGACTGCTTTGACCGTTGTATTTCTCCAATATTGCCTTTGTCACACAAAGAGAGTCTTGCCCTGTGCTATCTTGTTTTGTTTGTTTAATTGCCTAAATGGCCAAGGATTGAGGAGTGCTGTATGGATCCAGTCATGCATATCTTTTTGCTTTAGGTTACATCGTACATGTGAATAGAAAGATCAATGTTCTGAAGACTTGGTTTGACTTTAAACCCAAGGCATATTTTCCAATCAAGCTTTTACTGCTGTTTTATTCATGACATAAAACTGTTTTGTCTTTTTCTCCTTATGTCCTTATTTTAGAACTCTTGTACGGAAAGAATCCTATTTGACAAATAAACCCCAAACCATAGAAATCTTTGAGAAAATTCAGTTCAGAACGAAAATCAGAATTGATATAATAATACTCAGAAAGTTCAAATGTGGGATGCAGATACAGGGAAAGAAGTCACTATTATTTTGTTTCATATCTTTGATGAAGGACACAATCTGAAGGCAAGTTTCTAGCCAGTATTCTGAATTAAATGAAAAAAGAGCTGAACAATTGAACTGGAAAGGCATACAATCTCACCACCAAATTTCATAGCTGGGGTATATTCAAACTATGGAAATATAATATTTATAAGCTTGAATAGATAGATGTGTTCTTAGAAACAATGTATTATGCTAATACACTCTATATATGATAGGAACAGGTCTAATTTATTTTACTATCTCTATTACCATGCACAAGAACTGGCTTGCAATAAATGTCCTACTCCAAAATTAAGCAGTACATTGTCAAAACAAAGAATAAATGTTAGACCATATTTCTCAATATTTATGTACCAAACAGATGGCAAAGTGTAGGACATGCAAATTTAAATGCATTGCTTTCACCCTGAGGTCTTTTGAGTTTTAGTGAAAAATGGACGGACAAGAAATATGAGTGTTGAATGAAAGTTATGTAAAAGTGGAAGCAAAGCATGGAAAATGGAAAACACATAATAAGGAAGATTTTTTTTTTTTTTAAACTAGTGGGAAGAAAAGGAAAAGAAGCAATGTAGTGAATTCCAAAATGATGAGAGAATACTGAAGGGTAGAAAAATAAATGCAAGTAGGAAGGAAGCATAGAAGAATAATGCAGAAAGACAGTTTTAAAAGAAAAGTAGACTGGAAAGCAAGGCCAAATGGAACTGTAATGCACCAAAAAGGCTCCTACCAATGCTGTAAATAATTCATTACAGTAGATGAAATGTGGTTTTATTCTAATAACTTTAATAGTAAAATCCTCTTCTCCTGCCCAAACATCTCATGTATGACAAATAAACAATTACCATTGGCTTATAAAGGAAAAGTATTTGAGCATTCACATGGCCCCAAAATAAGCTGCTGTAATAGTGAGAGTTTGTGTCAACTTGATTGGGCCAGGATGACCAGTGGTTTGGCAGTTGACATGTAGTTATTCCCTAATTCAGGCATAGTTAACTCTGTGATGATTGGCTACAAGCAGCCAATCAATTGAAAGGATGCTTATTCAGGGTGTAATTAGCTCCAAATACAATGGACACATAGGAAAGTCTCACTCTTTTCAGCTGGGGACCTAGAATCTACAACTGTGAGTCATTTCCTTGATATCAACTTCTCTTTATATATATGCATACTGGTTTTGCTTTTCCAGAAAACCCAGCCTAAGACACAAATACCAAACCATAGCAAATAACACTACCATATTGTGTTCACAGACATTGTTCAAAGTTTTGGATGCTTTATGCTAAGATGTTGAGTGTAATTCCCAGAGAAGCAGCTTCACTCTTGCTGTGCAGGTGGGCATGGTCTCTTTAAGGGCTTAACTCTGCAAAACAAAAGTTGGACAATAACATCACTTTTTACTTTATTTGTGAAAGCAAAATTCCTCTTCAGATGTTTTTCAGTTAGTGAAAGCATATACTAATGTAGATCTTTCATAAAAAGGAAGTGTGGTAAAAGTTAACTTTCAGGAAATGAGGGATACCTGTATCTGACTTGAAATTATTGAGATATATAATTGTTGGATTAATTTTCAATTGTTGAAATTTGTGGCAATGCTTGAATAAATGACCACTATGTACAATAATCATGGTCAGCACTGCTTGTTAGAAAATTGCTGCACTAACAATGGCTATCTTATGTAACAGAAAACTTCCATTAACTCCAATTTCAATCAAACTGACAGGTTTCACTAACAATTTGTTATATTCTTGTAAAATTATATAAGAATTAAATCATCTAGTCAAAAAAAAACAAAAAAACAAAAAAAAACCCAGCAATCATGTACCAAAATATAGTATGAATTCTGGCTTTTTATCTCCCCTACTGAAGGTTTATAATTATTCATAAAATATGTTTATGTGTATGATGTGATTTTTATCTACCTAAACATTCTTTCTGTCTCTGTTTCTCTCTCACACATATTCACAAAGACTTATGTAGCTATGTGTATTATTTTAATTTCTGTTCATACTCTTTTTAAACTATCAATACCACTCTCATTTATTTTTCATTGTAACTAAATGTTCCCCACTATTAGAATGTAATGAGATGCAACAATAAAAGAAAAATCTTCATGGATTTCTCTCCCCCATTCCTCATCAAAACCAAGCCTGGATTTTTAAGCTAAGGAAAAAAAGAAGTTTTCTAAACCTAGGAAGAGATAGCACTGTCTCCTCACTGTCACAATCTGCATTCATCATTATACAGAAACACATATCAGATGGGCCCCAGCATTGCTTATTTGTATAGTCTTGGCCTCCAGCATTGGGTACAAACTAGCCCTAGGTATGATCTCCTGGAAGGTGGATCTAAGTACATCTGCTGTATTTTAAGAGATTCTGAAATTCAAAAATGCCTAGTAAATGGGAAATGCATGCAGTATAGGTCATTAACTTTGGTACATTGCTATCTCAAAATATGCTAAAGCATGGAAAATGATTTGCTCATTATTATCATGGATTGACAAAACCTACATATGGGCCTAGAAATCCAAATTTATCATACTGCCTTATTAAAATGGGGATGAGAAAATAATTACTACTGTGTTTAGAAATATTAATATTTATTATCATTTGCTGGATCTTAATGTAAAGTATTTTATAATTATAAAATTACTGACATGCAAATGATTATTATCATTTTGTGGTAAAATCAACAAATGGCATTATGTTTAAATGACCTGAATTAGCAGTAGAATGGTCCAGTAAATCTATATTGAAACAAATATGTTTTTGTTTCTCCAGATTAAACTGAGTTCTCTAAACAGCCAGTGGGAACATCTAGGCTGGGAAGGCGGTCCACTCCAGATAGAAGTAAACTAATCCTATCTCAGAGATATTGCAGGTTCCTCTCCAGACCACCACAATAAAGTAAATATCACAATAATGCCAGCAACACCCATTTCTAGGTTTTCCAGTACATACAAATGTTATGTTTACTGTAAACTATTAAGTTCTTATTATGAAAAATCTTACAAAGTTGTGAGAGTTACCAAAATATGACACAGAGACTTGAAGCAAGCACATGCTGCTGGAAAAAGAGGCCAGTCAATGCTCCACAGAGAGTTCCAACAAACATAAACTTGTAAAGAAATGCAATATCCTCAAAGTGCAATAAAGCAAGGTGTGCCTGTATATGCTAGTCCATATTAGTATAGAACTCCATATAATTCTTGAAAATCTTGGAACTGAACAAATGATTAAACTTTTTACATCAATGCATCATCTCAGATGAGCTAACTGTTCTTTGGACCTTTCAAAAGCATACCCCTCTGTCTAAAATTAATTCAGACTCTCTGAAATTCATTTCCTTCATAGTATGATAAAAATGCACTTTCCCACTTTCCCTATCCTTTCCCTTTATCTGTTATTTTTAATTACACTACCTTTTGTTTCCTCAGATGTTATTATTAAATGCCATTGAATCATTTCTGACTCACAGCAAACTTCTATATGGTTTCCAAGGATTGAAATTTTCATGGGCTCAAAGCACAGACGTTGTGATTCATAGGCCAGTGCTAATTGTATACCGCCACCACAGTCCCTGTTTCCTTAGTATATACCACTGAGTCTTTACACATGTAAATATAAAACTTTAGAATAATCTCATCAGCTTCCAAGATGCCTTGTTGTTAGATACTGTCAACTCAATTCTTACTCATAGCGGCCCTGTGTACAAAAACACTGCTCTATCCTGCTCCAGTCTCACAATTCTTGTTACACTTGAACCCATTGCTGCTGTTAATGTGCTAATCAATCTCAATGGATGTCTATTTCATTTTTGCTTACGCTCCACTTTACCAAGTACAATGTACTTCTCCAGGGACTGGTTCCTCCTGATAACATATCCAAAGTATGAGAGGCAGTCTCAATATCCTGGTTTCCAAGGAGAATTCTGGCTGCACCTCCTCCAAAACAGATTTGTTTGTTCTTTTGATAGTCTATAGTATTTTAATATTCTTCTCTGTTACCATAACTCAAATGTATCAATTCTTCTAGAGTCTTCCTTATTCACTGTCCAACTTTTACATGCATATGAGGCAACTGAAATACTATGGTTTGGGTCAGGTGTATCTTAGTTCTCAAAATGATATCTTTGCTCTTGAACACTTTAAAGGGATCTTGTGCAGAAGATTTTTCTAATGCACTACATCATTTAATTTCTTGACAGATGTTTCTATGAGTGTTGATGGTGGATCCAAGCAAAATAAAGTCTTTGACAACTTCAATCTTTTCTCCATTTATCATGATGTTATTTATTGGTCCAATGGTAAAGTTTTGCCTGCTTTACATTGAATTGAAACCCACACTTAAGTCTTTGATCTTCATCAGTAAGTATTTTAAGTCTTCTTCACTATCATCAAGCAAGTTTGTATCATCTGCATATCGCAGGTTGTTGGAGAATCTCCTCTAATCCTGATGCCACACTTCTTCATATAATCCAGTTTCTAAGATTATTTGCTCAACATACAGATTGAATGAGTACGGTGAAATGATACAACCATGTTCAAGGTCCTATTTTGGCTCTTGTAGACTTATTTTCATTGTTTTCAGATTCAGCATTAACTTGCATATGAGCAATTGATGGTCTGTTCCACACTCAGCCCATGGTCTTGTTTTGGCTGATGATATATAATGTTTTCATTGTAACTTCCCACAAATGTAGTCAATTCTATTTCTGTGTATTTCCTGTAATGAAGCCGATGTATAGAGTCATATGTCATGTTTTTCAAAAAAGTCATTTGTCTTCCAAAATTCTAGCATATGATCTTTAGAATGATTTCTGTCACCAAAGCAAAGTTTTCCACCTACTGATCCTTAATTTTTATGTTCAACCTTTTTATTCCAATTGCCAGTAATTCTCAATATATCTTGTTAGCAGTTTTGATCAATTTCATACTGAAGAAGTTGGCAGAATTCGTCAATTTCATCATCACTGGCTTTAGTGGTTGTTGCACAAATTTTAATAATCTAAGATGACTCGATATTTCTAAATTCTCCATTTCCTCATCATCTTACCTTTTCAAGAATTTAATATCAATTCTTTTCAAGAATTTAATATCAATTTTTTTCAAGAATCCTACAAAATTCCTGTATAGACTCCTGGTGTGACACTATAAGATCATCACTGAACTTCAAACCACAAGTTCAGTAGTTCAAATCCACCAGCTGCTCTAGGAAGCACTATGCAGAGTTCCTATGAATTGGAATTAACTGGATGGCACTTAACAACAACAAAAACATATGCTTAAAATCTTGTTAGATTGGATCATGCATTCTCAAAACTGGTGATATTGTTCCCTAAGGGAGCTAAGATTGGTTCTTCAGAAACAAAAATATATTAGATATTACAATGATTTGTGGTGCTTAAAAATTTAAGCCATCCAACTAAATATTCATCTTTAATATTTAATTTAATGGGGGTAGGGTGGTAATTGAGGGAGAAATTTTATGAAAGATTCCTTGTCTGTAGGTGAGTAGCAAAAGGGAAGAAGCCTGAATAACACTGGACGAGATCATCTTCCCAGAACTCACCATTTATTTGTAAACTTCTTGTCAGTATTTGTTTTGTCTACCCTGTCATAACTTTCTTAACATCTTGGTTAGTTCTCTTGAGGAAATTCTCCCATTCTTCTTTTTGATGCTGCTCAAATGTGAATCCTTTGTAGCTTCCACGACACATTCATCCCATCAATCCCAGAAGGAATGTTTTTACTTGTGACACATAACATTTTTCAGGTACTTTATTACATTCCTTATAAAACTGTTCATTTATATATTATTTTACTTTAATAATAATGTAAGAACCTCAATAATAATGTAAGAAACTTTATATTAAGTTCCATATTTTATTCAAATTTTAGCCTCTCTCTAAGGAGCACATCTGACACTTAGTAGTAAAGTAACAATTGACAGCAGCATTGTTTTCTTCCATGCATATTGAACACTTAGCTTTGCAGTTTATATGTAATTCCAAAGAAACACTCAATTGTTTTCAAGCCCATTGCAACTCATGTGTTATAGTGTAGAACTGCTCCATAGAATGTTTTGGGCTCTAATGTTTCCAGAGGCAGATCTCCAGACCTTTATTCTGTAATGTCACTGGGTATCTTTGAACTGCCAACCTTTAGGTTAGTAGTCAAATGCAAACTGTTCTACCCAGGGACTAGTATACTTAATAAGTGATAAATAAGCATATAGAACCTACATGATTGAAAACGTATCTCCATTACATTACATACTTTCTCCCAACCAAAATATAACTCATATTCTAAGATGCATTTCCAAACCTGAGCATTCCAATAATGCTTTTTAAATTGCCTTCAGTTGAGTCTACACATATTTTTATACTTATACTAATATA
>NW_006408523.1:27619015-27619988 GCF_000296735.1 Chrysochloris asiatica | reverse complement strand
ACTCCATGAGACTTAGCAACAACAACGACATATATATACCTAATCTAGTTTATTTTAAAATCTCTATACATATTTCCCATGATTTTGTGACTCATGGAGTTTTCAGGAATTGTGCCTTAACTATAACATTTGCTTCACCACAACACATAATGACTGGGTATTTATTATTCCTTGTATCAAATGGATTATGTATTATAAAATGTCAGGATTAAAATGGACAATCTTTTAGAAATAATTTAATAAATGTGGAAATAATTGAATAAAATAATTTTCCTTGGAAACATGGCAAAACAGTTTTAAATACAAATATTTAAGTATTGTATTTAGTGGAGATAAATTATTTGCTAGTTTTGTTTGTTTGTTTCATTTTCCTAAAGCAAAAAGAAGATATATGAAAAGGTCTGTAATGCGTGAGAAAGAGAGGTATGAAAATAATGAAAGGCTTAGCAGATTAGATAAGATGCTTTGGGTGAGGAAAAGGCTAGCCCTTTCATAAGTAATAACAAGTGTGATATTTGATAATTTTGATGTAGACAAAGAAGAGCTAAGAACAGTTGTGGTGATGTCTGGCTATTAACCAAAAGATAGGCAGTTTGAACCCACCAGTCACTCTGCAAGAGAAATTTAAAGCAGTCAGCTCCTGTAAAGATCACAGTTTTTGAAACCCTGTTGTTAGGTGCTGTCAAGTTGATTTCGACTTGTAGTGATCTTTTATAAGGTTTCCGAGTAACAGCTGGTAGGTTTGAACTGTTGACCTTGTGGTGTCCACTCCAGGGTTGTTCCTACAGTACAAGTTTCCTATAAACTATAGGGAAGATCTATTTTGTCCTACAGGGCCAATGAGAGTCTGAATCACCTCCATGACAACAGGTTTGGATTTTAGTATAAAGAATAGCTAAATGCATAATCACGCTTAATTCTAGATTGATTGTAGCCTATTCTACTTACCTTGTATGAAAAGGGAGTATTAAAT
>NW_006408523.1:27580762-27618734 GCF_000296735.1 Chrysochloris asiatica | reverse complement strand
ATATATATATATATACACACACACACACACACACATATATATAAATATAATCTATAGCTAACAGACTGGACTCCTAGTGTGGCAAACCACAAGGTCAGCAGTTCAAACCCACCAGCTACTCCTTGGAAACTCTTAGCAGGGTCACTGTGAGTCGGAACTGACTCAATAGCGCTTAATAACAACAACAAAATAGCTAACTGTATCTATCAATCTGTGTATCTATCTATCTATCCATCTATCTATCTATCTATCTATCTATCTATCTATCTATCTATGTATCTATCTATCTATTTATATGTTATACATAACATAATAAAATTAAACTCACTTTTGTGGTGCTATAGCATAAGCACTATGCTGCAAGGTCAGTTTGAATAAAAAGATTAACAGCTCAGACTCACCAGCTGCTCCTCAGAAACCTATACAGGGTTGCCATGAATCAGAACTGACTCCACGGCACTTATCAACAACAACATACAATATGCATTACATGAACTGTTATATTTTTATATTTATTATATATCTATCTTATCTGTAATATATTCATGTGTATATTTACTTATATTTGAGTCCCAGTACTGTAGTTCATTGTTTCATCTGCATATTGCAGGTTGTTAATGAGTCTTCCTCCAATCCTGATGCCACATTTTTCTTCATAGAACACAGCTTCTCAGATTATTTGCTCAGCATACAGGTTGAATAAGTACGGTGAAAGAATACAACCCTGTCTCACACCTTTCTTAATTTTAAACCATTCAGTGTTCCCATGTTCTCTTCAAACAACTGCCTCTTGGTCCACATACAGATTCCTCATGAGTACAATTAAGTGTTCCAGAATACTCATATTTTGCAATGTTGTCCATAGCTTGTCATGATCCACTCAATTGAAAGGCTTTGCGTAGCCAATACAGCACAGGTAAACATCTTTTTGGTATTCTCTGCTTTCAGTCAAGATCCATTGGACATGAGCAATGATATCTCTCGTTCCACGGCCTCTTCTGAATCTGGCTTGAACCTCTGGAAGTTCTCTGTCAATGTATGCTTGCAGCCGTTTCTGTATTACCTTTAGTAAAACATTGCTCTCATTTTTAGCTTAAGCAAAAATTGCATTCACACTAATTAAGTAACGAAAAACTATTAAACTTACCTTTATCATGTTGTAAATACTATAAATGTCCTTTCCATACCAAAAAACAAAAATCCATGAGATATTTGAGTCCAGTGGAATCCTAGGTCAATCAGCTTTAGAGATCAAATAAAATGTTTAGAACAGCTAGTTCAATTAGCATTCTCAGCAGGATGAGCTTTTCTTTGTTGAATAACAATTTCAAAGACACATCAAATCTTTTCATTTGTTAACAATTTAATGCATACACAAAATATTCTCCTTTTGTAATGATTAACACATTTCTTGGGAGAAGCCCAATAAGTAAAAACAGTTTCTGTCTTCATTGTACTCTGGACTAAGTCTCAACAGGATGTCCCTCCTGGACCACTCTAGTTAAGAAAACTGGCAAATGAACCTTTTTGCAGAGGGATCAACAGCAGGACCTGCATAGATTTTCTTCATGGGTGTAATAGTTCCATCAGCTCTCCATAACACTTGAAAATCAGTGCTGCAGTCTCCACACTGTTTCCTGGAAATGCTTCCTCCAGGATTACTAACTCAGATTCCTTTAAAAGTTCTCCATCCCACTCTTCTCTGTGTCTTTTTGCTATTTTCATGTTAATTTTCGACACCATGGGTTTTGTTGTTGTTGTTTTGCTCTGTTTTTCTCTTTAATTTTTTTTCTGACTCCCACATACAATATTGTTCTTACAAGAGTCTATTTCTGCCATCTTAAAATTGTGCATCATTACATTCTCCAGATTGAAGAATAATATGAGCAAAATGGAACAACTTAAAGTTAAGCAAATTTTGCGGGCTTACACCTGATTTTTCAGTCTTGTACCACAATTAGAACATATATATATATATGTTGTTGTTAAGTGCCATCAAGTCAGTTCCAACTTACAGCAACCCTATATAGGATTTCCAAGTTGTGACTGGTGGGTTTGAACTGTCAACATTGCAGTTAGAAGTTCAGCACTTATCGTACATTACCACACTGGGACTTTGTGTGCGTGTGTGTGTGTGTGTATATATATATATATACTTATATTTATATTTATATTTATATTTAAGTGAACATATAGATAATTTTTTTCCACGTTTGCAAATGTTACTTCAGAGAAGCAGGACTTGATATAGCTTGACTCAAATGATATTTGTCTTCTATCAAAAATGAGCAAATCAAAACCAAGTATCCTAATTTCCTTCCAGCTACTGCCATTTAGGTATTTCATCTTTCTTTCCTGGCTTGTTGATAAAAACATGAGTAATGCATCCCTTTGGTTTTCTTACCCTTTCCTGGTACCTATCAAAGATGAAAGATTCTCTGGGAAAATTATTGAATGATGCAGAGGGCATCAAGAAAAGATGGAAGGAATACAAAGAGTCATTGTACCAAAAGGGAATGGTTGATGTTCAACCATTTCAAGAGGTACCATATAAACAAGAGATGATGATACTCAGGGAGGAAGTCCAAAATGCATTGAAAGAATTGGCAAAAAACAAGGCACCAGGAATTGATATAATAAAATTTGAAATCTTTCAAGAAAGTGAGGCGGCACAAGAGGCACTCGCTCATCTCTGCCAAGAAATTTGGAAGACAACTGTCTGGCCGACTGATTGGAAGAGATCCATATTTGTGCCCATTCCAAAGAGAGGTGACCCAACAGAATGTGGAAATCATCGGACAATCTCTTTGATATCTCAAGCGAGTAAAGTTTTGCTCAAGGTAATACAGAAATGGCTACAATCATACATTGACAGAGAATTTCCAGAGGTTCAAGCTGGAATCAGAAGAGGCGTGGAATGAGAGATATCATTGCAGATGTCCAATGGATCTTGGCTGAAAGCAGAGACTATCAGAAGGATGTTTACCTATGCTTTATTGACTATGCGAAGGCTTTCAATTGTGTGAATCATGACAAGCTATGGACAAAATCGAGAAGTATGAGTATTCCAGAACACTTAATTGTACTTCTGAGAAATCTGTACCTGGACCAAGAAGCAGTTGTTTGAACAGAGCATGGGAACACTGAATGTTTTAAAATTGGGAAAGGTGTGCGACAGGGCTGTGTTCTTTCACCATTCTTGTTCAATATGCATGCTGAGCAAATAATATGAGAAGCTGGGTTCTATGAAGGAAAACATGGCGTCAGGATTGGAGGAAGACTTATTAACAACCTGAGATATGCAGATGATACAACCTTGCTTGCTGAAAGTGAAGAGGACTTAAAATATGTACTGATGAAGATCAAAGAGGACAGTCTTCCATATGGATTACAACTCAATGTAAAGAAAACAAAAATCCTCATCACTGGATCAATAAACAGCATTCTTATCAATGGAGAAGAGATTGAGGTTGTCAAGGACTTCATTCTTCCTGCATCAACTATCAACACTCATGGAAGCAGCAGTCAAGAGATCAGACGACATATTGCATTGGGCAAATCTGCTGCACAGGAACTTTTGAAAGTACTGAAGAGCAGAGATATCAGCTTGAGGACTAAGGTGCACCTGACCCAAGCCATGGTATTTTCAATAACCTCATATGGATGCGAAAGCTGGACAGTGAATAAGGAAGATCATTGAAGAATTGATACCTTTGAGTTGTGGTGTTGGAGGAGAATACTGAAAGTGCCATGGACTGCCAAAAGAACCAATAGATCTGTTTTGGAAGAAATGCAACCAGAGTGCTCCTTGGAGGCCAAGATGGCTAGGCTTCGTCTCTCATACTTTGGACCCATTGTTTGGAGAGAACAGTCGCTGGAGAAGGATGTCATGCTGGGTAAGGTGGAGAGTCAAAGAAAAAGAGGAAGACCCCCCAATGAGATGGATCAGCCAGGTGGCAACTTTGATGGCGTCAAATGTGGCGGCGGTAGTGAGGTTGGCCCAGGATTGGACATTGTTTTGTTCTGCTGTGCATGGGGGTTGCTATGAGTCGGTTCCGACTCGATGGCACCTGACAACAACAACATCAAAGATGAAGCCTACTGTTGAATACGTGGAGGTGAAAAAGTGTTGTACTTAGAACAAGCCCTCATTGCCTCTGTGGCGTTCTGCCTTTATTAACAAGCTTTCTAATATAAGGAGACATTGAGAGAAACATAGATACAAGCATTGATTCTTATTAGTCCCAACTTTTATATGATCCACAAACTTAAGAAAATCTTGAAAGGTTTCGATTTATAATATATCAACATACATTCTACTTGTCATTGAACAGAGTAGTGGGGAACAATCTAATTTAAGAATTTAGAATAAGTTGAATAATTGTAAGGTTCTATCAGTGAGAACTGTTATTTACATGAAAGATATCCTATTTTAATTAATGAAGCAAAATAAATATGCTAAATCCTCTTAACTCTCCCAGTCTGTAGGAACACCAGAAAGCTGGGCTTGGAGAATATATATGTTTAGGAAGAATACCCAAATAACATTTCTCATATCTCCCCCTCAGAATGAAGACGCCAATAGCATTGTAGCTAAAGGTGAAAAGGTAAACCTCAAGGAATTGTTCCTAGCCAAATGAAGACCAAGTTTGATTATGGACAGTCATTAGAATTAACACACATCTGACTGTTAACTTGAGTTATAAATCCTAGTCATCTTATGTCAAATTTTTAACTCTGAATTGTTATCCCAGTTTTTGACAACCCATACGATAGGCTTAAGGTTGTGCTGCAACTTCATTTTCTCAATACTGGGTCCTTCAGTTTTTAAATTTAGATTCCTGTAAGCACATCCAGTCAACTTCTAGCTGGGATAGCTTTATTTCAGAATCTGTTTTCCAGGAAATCCCACCAAAATCATGGAAGATCTTGAGGCAGAGAATTGATCAATGGCACCAAAGCACTGAGGAGGCCGTTTATTACCAGTCGTATTCCAAGTGTCTTTAAACCTGAGAAACTCATCTTCTTACACTATATCTGGCTAATCATTCACAAATAGTTCTCCTTTTAGTTTTCCAAGTCTTTGTTAATTTGTGATCTCTGCTGAAACCTGACCACCATGGGTGATCCAGTTGATATTTAAAATAACAGGGACAGAGCTAACAGCATCACTGTATGGCAAACTGACCAATGAGTAGTAAGGAACTTGGACAAAACTCCCCTGAAAAGAAAACACCGTTTGAATATATGCAAGTGGCATTGCATAGGTCATATGTCTATGCCTTTATCTGTAAGGTAGCATGATAAATCAAATGTGTACTTTTGTGATGGTTGTGTTATACCAAATCATCTACCACTTATGGTGACCCTGTATGGTTTCTGAGGCTTGGAGGAGCAGAAAACCTCCATCTTTCCCCAGTTGAACAACTGGTAGATTTGAACTGCTGACCTTGCATTTACCAACACAGCTAGTAATCCATTACACTATGAGGGCTCTATAAATATCTACTTTTAAGAAGAATAAATATATATTGTACTGAGTTCACCTATAAAGGAAGTGATACTGGTCATAGGTTATGGCTGCTATGAGTGCCTGCCAAAGGAAATGGACTAATATCTAAACGTTTAGTAGAGACTTTCATTTAAAAGCAATATTAAGAGATAGGTGATATGCAGATACATTTCTGGCATATTGGTGGCAGTTTCTTCAATTCAGTTTGTTAAAAGATTTCAATTTGTCAGTCATCAGGCAGACAGGCAGGCAAGTATTAGAGCAAGCCTAGAGAACCGGAGGTCAGAAGACAAGTCAAATGCAAGATCCAGATGCACCAGAAAGCAAGCAAACTTTACCTGAATGTCTCATATATTGAAATAGTCAACCAAGAGAGAAAGTTCCATTCAATAGATTGGGTGTTCATATCCAACTTCATCCTAGAGTTAATTACACTATATTAGATCTTATAACTACATTTCAACAGCCAAACCTCTGAGAATCCTGGCCCAGTCAAACTGACACAAAACCTTAATTATCACAATCCATCCCTTGTAAACTTGGCACCTATACATATCTGTTTAAACCATATATGCTATCTCTAAAGAAAGACAATTGTAAAGTTATATTCAGTCTAACAATATCTTAAATTTCTCAAATGAACAAAGCAAAAATATTTGATACACACAAATTCATAACAGTTACAACTCTTGTTCATTTGGTTGGTTCACTGAAGTAACACTTTGAATGAAGAATATGCTTAGTGGACCCATATTAATAAACACAGACTGATTCAACCTTATGTCCATGCACTGTTATCCCACACTCTTAGTAGCTATTCACACGCATATTCTTCAGGTTTGTTTGTACATTTTAGAAAAATTAGTTCTTTTGAAGTATAGCATACTTCTCCCTGGTAACCTTTTGGGGTTCACTGGAACCTCAGTCTAGATGGAAGTCTAGATGCAATAATTAGTTTAGATGTTTCCTGGAAACATTCAGACACTCTTACGATATGACTCGGTATTTTCATTTTGGCAATACCAGCTCAGTTACTGTAGGAAACAATGGTCTATTTTGGAGCATAAGTGGAAACTTTAAGGTTGCTTGAGGAGTTGAGTAGTAACCCCAAAGCCCTATACTGGTCTCTTTCTACCTGGTGTATTGTTAGTAGGAACAATCAATCAACTTCCCTATACGTCTCATTCTGACAAAATTGCAGAAAAATATCAAACACAGGATAACCTGGAATCTCGCTTGTCATTAATATTTGATCTGCAGGTGATGATGTTTTGTGTATTGACATTGCCACCTCACTCCATGGATTAGCAGCACCCTCTTTACTAATGTTGCTGTTGTTGCTAAGTACCATTGGGTTGAATCCAACTCACAGTGACCCTGCATAGGGTTTCCAAGGAGTGACTGGTGAGTTTGATCTGCCAACCTTGCTTGCAGTTAAATCTGACCTTGCTTATCATACAGCACCAGACCAGCGATCCTCTTTACTAAAAGAAGCGTACTTTTCAGTGCCATTAAAACCCATCAGACTTGAGAACCAATTTAGAAAAAGTTAAGATTTTGTTTCTCTAGAACCATTCCCTGTAACAAATATCTTAGGCTGGGTTCTTAAGAGAAGCAAAAGGAGTGAAACTTACATATGTATATATAAATAGAACAGAAATCACACACAATTGATCTCCAGCATAGAAATGCTAAAGCAAATAGAAGAAACAAGGAGCTAAAGATCTGAATAGACAATTTCAAATGGCAGCTCGAGAAGACAAAATCAAATATTATAATGAAATGTACAAAGACTTGGAGTTAGAAAACCAAAAGGGAAGCATATCTCAAACTGCAGGAACTGAAGAAAAAAATTCAAGCCTTGACTTGCAATATTGAAAGATACTATGGATGAAATATTGAATAATGCAGAAAGCATCAAAAGAAGATGGAATGTATACACACAGTTACTGTTCCCTCAAAAACTGTCAGTGTTCAACCATTTCAAGAGGAGGAATATGACCCTCCAAAGTGCATGAAGGCACTGGCAAAAAACAAGACTCTGGGAATAGACAGAGTACAAATTGAAATCTTTCAACAAATTGATGCAACACAGGAGGCACTCACTCATCTATGCCAAGAAATTAGGAAGACAGCTATCTGGCCAACTGATTGGAAGAGATTCATATCTGTGCCCATTCCAAAGACAAGTGACCCAACAGAATGCAGAACTCATCAGAAATATCATTGATATTGCATGCAAGTAAAATTTTGCTTAAGATAATTAAAAAGTGACTGAAATAATACATTGTTTCTTTGTAACCCATTTAAAGAGGTATTTTACAGCAGATTTGCCCAATGCAAAAAGCCAATTGATTTCTTGACTATTGCTTCTGTGGTCTGTGCAGCTGTCTGTTAGGGTGACATACTGTGATGTGGCTTGTATACTGCTGTGATATTGGGATCTATGGCACCAGTATTGCAAATCTCAGCAGGGTCACCTATGAAGGATAGATTTTAGACAAGTTTCTACACTAAGATTAAGAAAAAGGACCTGCCAATCTTCTTCTAAAATTTTTTGTCTTGTGAACATCTTATGAATAGCAACTGCAAAATATAGGGAAAGTGAAATTCAGTTGTCTCTGTCTCCTTTCTCTTTCTCAAGGTGATGTAATAAATTTCAAGTCTCTGCCAAGTACAGTGTTGCACAGGAAGTATTTTTAGCCCAATTATACAAATGGTTTAATTTTTTTTTCATTTCATAAATAAAATGATAATGTATAAACCACAGGTATTTTTCATAAGAATTTCTTGTCAGAATTAATAGTAATTATGGAGTCCTGGTGTGGCGCTGTAGGATAAGCCCTCAATCATAAGGTCAGTTTGAACTGCAAAGTCAGTGGTTCAAGCTTACCAGCTGCGCTTTGGAAACCCTATACAGGGTCGCTGAGTCAAAACGACTCAATGGCACTTAACAACAGCAGTAATACATAGTAAAAAAAATAATAAAAGATCATATTTGAGTAGAAGCTCCTATACCAATTTGTTAACCACTTATAAGTAAAATAAAGATTCTGGACCAATTCAATTCCATGAGTGATGCACACAGTTTGTGCTCAACTACTATACCACCAGATTTTGTTGTTGTTATGTGCTGTAGAGTCGGTTTCGACTCATAGCAAACTTGTACAGGGTTTCCGAGGCTGTAAATCTTTATGGGAGCAGAAAGCCTTGTCTTTCTCCTGCAGAACAGCTGGTAGTTTCCAACTGCTGACCTGAAGGTTCGCAGCCCGATTTTTAACTACTACGCTAAAGGTTTGGTGTTCTACATCCAAAAGCTTATGGCCATGTAAGCCCTCTGTAGCAGTCTACTCTGTAACATGAAGTTACCATGAGTTGGAATCAACTTGATAGGAAAATGTTTCTTTGCTTTGAACAAATATAATTTTGGCATAATGTGAGTCTTTTTTACACAATATTATGAATATTTATGCTCCTAATATTGCATCCGGGCATGACACATCAGGATAATGTACTGGACCACAAGGCCAGTTTGAACCACAAGGTTGGCAACTCAAACCCATTAGCCGCTCCTTGGAAACCCTTTACAGTGTTGTTATAGATCAGAACCAACTTGATGGCATTTAACAACAAAAATATTGCATCATTCTATGATTCCAGGTAATGTTGCTGAAATTATGATATACTTCAGGTGGAGCACTAAAGTAAATAAATTTTTAATTTGGCACCAACAGAAGATAGGGTTCTTTTAAGGCAGAAGGAAAAACCACCACCCTTTGCACAATAAATGTTGGCAAATTTACTGAACAACAGGCAGGCTACAGGCAGCATTGGAAGATCTGCAACATCTCTGTGGCTTGTCTCCAATTCCAAAGTTTTCTCTCATCTATCCTGCTTTCTTGGTCAAAATAATCTCTAGTTACAGGCTTAACTCTGCTCATGTTTCTGAGTAAATTAGCATTGTAGGAAATCATATTTATATACCCCAAATATCATATAACTTTGTATCTTGTCCAAATGCCTAGATCAAAAATCTGTGTTATTCAGAATGGATTTATTCCTTTATTGATATAATCCAAATGACAATAACTAGTTCCCAATTTTATCAGAGAAACACAACATATTATTTCATAATATTCAATTCCTCAGAAATTAGCTTCTGTGTATATGCCTTTATTGCCTTCACTTTGGTTTTCTACAACACAAGGATTACTGATAGATTTCTTCTTATTGTTAAGTGCTGTCAAGTCTGTTCTGATTCATAGTTGCCCTGTTTAGGGTTTTTAAGGAGTGGCTGGTGGGTTTGAACCACCGACCTTGCAGTTCAAACTGACCTTGAAGTCCAGCATATTATCCTGCAGGGTCACACTAGCTCCCTATTATTCTATTCCACACCCATTATTCCCTACTGAGAACATTTAATATGTACATGCATTATGACATATATTACAGTCCTCAATTTCATATAACATACTAAACCATTATGATTCTATTATGATATATGTATTGTGTTCTCATTAGACAGATGAGAAATGGCCTCAGAAAAATCAAGTAATCCAAGACCATATTACTAAATAGCATTAGAGCGTAAATGTTAAAAATAAAAATGAGTAAATACATTTCTGATTCTAAAGCTATGCTCTTGAATCATTTGTGTGTGGGGGGGGGCACAGTAACCTAACTTTATCATTTTCCTCATTTAGATAAATTGTTTTAATTTTGACTGAGATCATCATACTTTTGGATATTGTGACTGATAGCTAAACCATCACTCTCAGACCTTTTCTGTTCCTTAGCAACTCTGCTATACAAATCTTGGTGAACTTTAACACTCACTCTATCACAACCTACAGAAAAGTTATTATCAGTTTTTATTCAAGATAAAATGTATATTTAATACCATTCTATGCCAAGATCAGCCAGTATTCTCTGTAGCAGGGGTCAAGTGTTACATAGAGCATTCAGGCATGTTTGAGTCCTGCCGTTTGTCAGATTCCTGCTCACCCTTTCCCGTCTTCTTGTTTAACGTCTTCCTTTCCCAGGATGATACACTCACGTACTTTCTTTCTACTCCCTATTTCTTTTTTTCAGTAAAGAAATAAACAGGAGAATTTCACATGAACTTTTACTAAGTATATTTTTCCTTAAATTTTATTTACTTTGTTGAAGTTGAAAATATGCACAGCAAAACATCTACCATTCAACAGTTTTTACAAATAAAATTCAGTGACATTGATTACATTATTTAAATTCTGTGACCTTTCTTTCCTACTTTTCTTAGTTCTTCCTCTCTCATTAATGCAAACTTTCTATCCCCTAAAATTACTGTCAAATTTTCCACTTGTTGTTGTCAATTTAATATCATATAGACAGTTCTTCAAAGAGCAGAATGTTTAAGGCAGATATTTTTTTCTAGTTAAACTAATGTGGCGCTCTGGGTTAATGCACCAGACTGCAAAGTCATTTGAACTGCAAGGTCGTCTGCTCAAGCTCACCAGCTGCTCCTCGGAAACCCTATACTGGGTGGCTTTGGGTCGGACTGACTCAATGACTCGATGGCACTTAACAACAACAAGAAGACATCAGGAGAAATTTTGGGATTAAGTTTTTAAGATTTTTTCAGGGCAACAGTTTCAGGGCTTTATCCACTCCCCATAGGTGTAGAAGTAGTCCTGGTGTGGCACTATAGGGTAAGCACTTGACTTCAAGGCCAGCTTGAACTGCAAGGTCGGTGGTTCAGACTCACCAGCTGCTCCTTAGAAACCCTATACAAGGTTACTATGAATCAGAACAGACTCAATGACATTTGATAACAATAATGTGTGTCTAGAAAGCTTTTCATGGAGGGTTTCTATTGGACCCTGAACTTGCACTGAAACACTGTGAGGACAGATGTGGCAAGGACTGTATCTGGTGTTCTAGGAAAACAAGGGAAGCTAAGAAAGCCTTCACTCTTTTGTGTTCTGGGAAATGGGAATCATCCTTCCCCTTATGACTTCTCCATATGACTTGCCCATCATTCCAACTCATAGTGACTTAGACAAGTTGCTTAGATAAGATACCTCCCATTGTTGACTTTTGACAAGGGTAGTCACAGACACTCTGAATTCCCATTCTTTGCCTCATAAGTGATTAGCTGTACTCTTTGCAATCAATGATTAATGAGGACAAAATACCTGTTCGCTTGACTTGACCAAACTTTAGTTCAACTTCTTTCCTTACTCCAGATCACAACACTTTACCTCCCCTCAGCCCATGTCATCACAGGAATGTGGAATGACCCTAACTTAGTGGTTCCTCCTCAGAACTGGATGCTCACAAGCAAAGACACGTCCTAACCAATTGTCTGATGACGCCAGTCTCTGGTCCCATCTTCTGCCTTTCTAGTCTTGTTTGTTGTTGTTGTTGTTAAGTTCCATTGAGTCAGTTCCAATTCATAGAGACCCTGAATTGGGTTTCTGAGGAGTAGCTGGTGAGTTTGAACCATCAACTTTGCAGATCAAACTGACAGAGTGGTCAGATGTTATTCTAAAGCACCATACCAGGACTCCTTGATTATCCCTCCCTATAAAGAAAATTCCATTCTGTCAAACCTTGGCAAAACTTGCAGATCTTATGGTTGACATATTCTTCCAATTGCAACAGTAGCCTACCCTTTACTGCATTTAAATACAATTATCTTCTTACTTGAAATTTGTTTATATTTGACACACAAAACAGAGAAACCCACTGGGGCAACTTGCTTTCTTTCCCATATAAGTTACATGCCTTCTACTGCATCAATAAGTGTAATGGTGCTAGTAAGTAGCCAGGCTTTTCATAGAGCTTCCCACCTGCTTGTCCCCTAAAGTAGCTTTACAGCTCTTCTGTTGTGCACAGGGTCACTATGAGTCGGTACTGACTCGATGGCAGCTAACAACAACAATGAGTATATTCCTGCTCCTACTGCAGACTCCTATTTGTTTACAGAGCTACTGAAATCCTTTGTCTCTAGTGCACAACCACTGATACTAACAAGAGAGAAGCAGACCTCTGCTCTCCCAGCACTCACATCAGTACAAAGCTCCCTGTCCTCTGGTTCTTCTGAGTCAGGGGCACCTTATGTGTGCAGAGGAGACTGCTCTATAGGGTTTTCAAGGCTGTGACCTTCCAGAAACAGGTCATCACACCTGTCTTCTGAGGTTCCTCTGGGTGAATTAGAACCTCCTACCTTCCAGTTTATAATAGAGCACTTAACTGTGTGAGCCAGTCAACAATTCTTGAGTGAGCTAAGCCCAAATTCTACCCTTAGTCTCTACTGAGGTAACTGTTTATCCTGTATATCACAACCATGCACATATGCAATGTTGTTGTTGTTATGTGCCGTGGAGTCGGTTCCAACTCATAGCTACCCTGTACAGGGTTTCCGAGGCTGTAAATCTTTACGGGAGTAGAATGCCTCATCTTTCTCCCTCAGAACAGCTGGTAGTTTCGAACTGCTGACCTTGTGGTTTGCAGCACAATTCGTAACCACTACGCTACCAGAAGTGGTCATTAAGTGCTCACCCGATTGCTGAAAGGAGCCCTAGTGGCCCAGTGGTTAACTTCTCAGCTGCTAACTGAACGGTTGGTGGTTTGAACTAACCAGTTGCTATGTGGGAGGAATATGTGGCAGTCTGCTTCAATAAAGATGATGACCTTGGAAATCCAATGGGGCAGTTGGATTCTGTTCAGTAAGGTCACTATGACTCTGACTCCACAGCAATGGGAGATTGCCAAGTCATCACTCCTGCTGAAGCTTCCTGCTGTTCCTAAGCCAAGATCAAAAGGGAAGTCTTTCTAACTATGAAAAATGCATACATCAATAGCCCCAGCAATAAGGGTTCACCTGAGGGAGTCTGGCCACATGGCCTCTGGAATACTGCTCAGCTGCCTTTAGAATGACCTAAAGAGGTCCGCTTTGCTGATCGGAGACCTGTTCAAAAAAGAAGACAGAAATTATTTAAGTGTGTTCTACATATCAGGTGTATGAGGTTAGGTTTGCTCTTAGTTTACAAATTAGGTTTGCTTTTCGTTTACTAATTAACCTTTAGTTTATATCATTTGTCTGTATATTATTAAAACACTAACATGATTTCAATATCAAATGTATATAAAATGTTTATTCAGAGAATTCTAGGCTTCATTCTTGTCTGTTTCTCCCCCTTTAATGTTGTTATTGTTAGGTGCTGCAAGTTGGATCCAACTCACAGTGAGCCTGTACAACAGAACAAACACCACCCAGTCCTGTGACAGCCTCACAATTGTGGCTACACTTGAGTCCATTGTTGCAACTGTGCCAGTCCATCTTCCCCTTTAGGAACTATGATTTTTCAGTTATTTTTGCTGTTGTTATTTTTATTACACACACACACACACACACACACACACACACATATATATATATATATTTGTTATTAAATGTCATTGGTTCCAACTCACAGAAACTCTGTATAGGGTTTCCAATGAGCAACTGGTGAGTTTGAACTGCTGACCTTGTATTTCAAACCCACCTTGCAGTCCAGTTCTTTATCCCACAGCACCATGTCGGATATTCAAGCTCACCAGCCACTTCTTGGAAACCCTATACAGGGTTGTTATGGTCAGAATCGACTCGACAGCACTTGATAACAGCAATATGGAGTCCTGGTATGGTCTTCTAGGATAAACACTGGACTGCGAACCACAAGATGAGCAGTTCAAATCCACAAACTGCTTCTTTGAAACCTGTACAGTGTGATTATGAGTAGTAACTGACTTGAGAGAAATTAATAACAGCAATAAATATATACATATAATCATATTCATATATTATTGTCATATAAATGGTAGCTACTATAAACTCTTTTCAAAGGTCTGAGGCTGAAGTGATGGAAAAAGCACTGTGGTCTTAGGAGAGGGCATGATGTTGTGCTAGATAAATCATGGCATTTAGGCTATTATCCACTTCAACTACACAAATAAAAACTCTTAAAATTTGCTGTCTTTTTGTTTTATAAGCATAATAATAACTATTAAATATCTTGTGTGGACCAGGAACTGCATAAGTTGATTTATATGAAACATCTTATTTAACTCTACTGTGACCTTTTGCACTAATGGCCTCCATTACTGCTGTTACTATTATCATGTATATTTCAGTCAATTACAATTCATACTGATCTGATATGACATAGGAGAATTACCCCATATGGTTTCTTATGCTCTAAGCTTGAAAGAAGCAGATCACCAGATCTTTTCTCCTGTGGGTTGCAGCCTTCAACATTTCATTTTAGTTTTCAATTAAACATTTGATCATTGCACCATCAAAGAAATCAAGGTTTAGAAAAATGAAGTGACTTCCCAAGGTCATAGTTGGAAAATGGTGGCAACCATATCTGACCTCTCTTTGGACTAATTTCAAGCATATGGATTTTTATCCAATTATTTAAGTGATTTTAACACTGAATATTTGTAAGTATGACTATTTGTTGAGACCAAAGAATTTTTAAAACATCCACAGAGAAAGTAGAATTTTAGAGATTTCTAGCACCTGAAGTTTTGTCGTTGTTAAGTGCCTTTGCACCAGTACTGACCCATAGAGGCCCTGTGTACGGTTTCTAGGAGTGGCTGGTAAATTTGAACCACCAACCTTGTGGTTCAAACAGACTTTGAGGTCCAGTGCTTTTCCAAGCACCACACCAAGACTCCTAAATTACTTATATATAAGGACTATGTAGTCCTGGTGTGGTCTGAACCATAAGGCCGGCAGTTCAAACTCACAAGCAGCTCCTTGAAAAGCTATACAGGGTCACTATGATTTGGAACCAACTAGATGACACTTAGCAACAACATGGCCCTCAGGGGTCATCCTGGTGTGGTGCTGTAGGATAAGTGCTGGACTGCTAACCAGCAGATCAGCAGTTCAAACCCACAAGGCACTTCTTTGAAACCATATGCAGAGTCACTATGGGCTGGAAGAGATTCCATGACCCTTAACAACAACAAATACCCTCAGGGAGGGTATTTACAGGGTATTGATTTTGATAAGTGCCATCCAATGTCTTCCTACTCATGGCATAGGAGCAACTGGTGAGTTTGACGATCTTATGGTTCAAATTGATTTTTTTGTCTACAGATAAAAGCTTTTTTTCCTGATTACAAAAGCCTTTCTTTTGAAGAGTCCTGTTGGATGCTGTAAGATAAGCATTAGACAGCACTAAACAACAATCAACAGCTTTTTGGGAAAGTAATTGGGAAATAGCTGACTATATAATAATGATTTCCAAATTATGGACACTACCAATATTCCATTAATTAATAGTTTCACTTCAAAATCTGAATAAAATGCTATCACCAGTGGATGGATGGATGGATAGATAGTTAGATAAAGATAAGATATTGAATTAATGATTAATATTTGTTGTTGTTGTTAAGTACTGTCGAGTTGGTTCTAACTCATACCAACCCTATATCAGGTTTCCAAGGAGCTACTGGAGAGCTTGAACTGCTAACCTTGTGGGTCAAACCTATCTTGCAGTTCAGCGTATTAACCCACAGTGCCAGGAATCTATTTTGGCTTTTGAACTAAACACTTACACCTTTTTCTAAATTAATATTTTGTCTCTTAATCCACTCATTTATAAAATAAGAAAAGGCATATTTCTCTTAATCTGTATGACAAGGCAACAATGATACATTTATAAATATGTGAAAGTATTAAAAAATACAGACAGCATTCAATCGTTAGTATTCAGTTTGCTCTTATAATTTAACTTTCAAATTTATTTATAAGGAACTGCTAAATGGTTTATTTTATTGCTAAAGCTTCCTAAAAATGACCCAGAACAAAAAGAAAAAACAACAGCTGTTATAGAAGTTGGTAGCCAAAGAGTGTTGTTATAACATCCAAAGTGGATGCAATCATGGACATGCAAAGGGAATAGTTAGAGTACCTACTGAAATTCTATTGCAAAGGTATAAAGTAGAATACTATTTTGTGCATTCGACTGCAGCATCAAACTCTGAACCTGTAAAGACCACTTCGTACAATGGGACATTCTGTGGAGGAGTGTTTGATGACATTTTTGAAGTGATCTGTGATGAGATGGGTCACTCACCCAGACTTCAACTATCTCACCCTCACTAGGGTTCAGAAGAGGAACTTTGAAGCAACTCAATGAAAAGGTGCTATTGACATTTTCTAAAAATAAGACCAGAGAAAAGAAAGTTTCAACAAACTTCTTTAATTCATTTCAACTCAATAAACATTTTTGAAGGCTCACTAATGGGTACCATCTCTGCTGCTCTTTGCATTTCTCCTATCTGTGAAATGTCCATCCTGCTTAGGTGTCTGTCAATTCTATCCTCCATGCTGTTGATAACAATAATCTGTTTCAAGCACACTCCTGATCAGGTCACTTCCCCACTTAATATCTCCAGGATAAAATTCAATAATCTTAGCAAGATGGAATGTCATTAATGATTGGTCCCCTCCATGTCCTGTCATATCATTTACTTATTCTCATGCCCCTGGAATGTAAAGCTATTTATATGTCTTCTGGTGCCAGACTCATTTATACCTTTTATACAAGGCTTAAGCTATATCCTCCTCCCTAGAAGAGTCCTTCTATCCTGATATGACTATTCATTAATTGGTCTTTTCCAGATTGCTTAATTGTTTGTGGGTTGTCTCAACTGGAATATGAGCTCTTAAAAAGTAATGTCTTTGTACAACCAGCACACAGCTCTGCCACACCATCTGGCATACCATTGGTTCTTATTAAATAGTGGAAATATCACAAATGTAAACTTAAAAAAAGTGAACTTTTAAATTAGTCAGTCCTACAATATCAAACAGCTGTTATTCTATCAGAGAGGTCCTTGGTTGGTATCTTAAAGAAATATATAGCATTTGTGTTTCAAAAGGATTTGAAAGAGAACAACTCTTAATAGAAAGCTTTATATCTGTCCGAAAAGCAAACAAAGATTGTGAAGCATGAAATAGATTATTCAGAGTAGTTTTACACTTGTCAGAAAGAGACTGATTACCTTTCTAAATCTTCAGAGTGGCAGTTCATTATTTTATTGTTTTCTAGTACATGGGAGATACCCACATTCAAAATGACTCCACAATCACATTCAAATTTCATTTGCACTGACAAGCATTATTGTCTTGGACTAGGACCAAAACATCTTTCATGTTGTCTCTCTTAGCATACCACTGAAAAAGCAACAGGCCTGGGGCTAAGGTAACTTACAAATTTAAATAGACAGTTAGTGACAGAACCAGAATCCTGCCTCAGTTTCTTAAATCTAATCTAATGAATAACATATGATTATACTAAATATATAAAATGGCAGAATGCCTTCATTAGATAGTGTTTCCTTTTTAGTAAAAACAGAAAATCATTATTGATAGAAACTTGATATTTAAACTAAAATTAGTAAAAATCATAAGTTACAAATTTTCTTATCACATACATATTTTAAAACCTACTCTTCTAGGGTTTTTTGTGGACTTTTTAATTGAATTATGTTGTAAATTTTCATATATACAGCTTCATACTCCTAAGAAATATATTTAGTGCTCATATGAAAAATATATATATATTGTTTTACATCAATATGTTATAAATAAAATTATTGAGGGAGAAGTGAACTAGCCAGCTTTTTATACAAACAGGTAGGAATTATTTCAAGGGAAATAGAAGGAAAAATGATATTTGAGTAAAATGGAAGAAATAAGATTTGAGTGAAATAGAAGAAAATAGAAATAAAGGAAATGATAATGTTCAATACTGTCAATAAACATGAAAAAAGAGGATAAATAAGAAAGTACAATTGACATAATAGGGTAAAAATAGAAGAAAAAATGTGTATACCTGAGAGCATAGCTAAAATAATAAATCAGTGATATGACAATGCTTGGCAGTTTAAATAACATCAAATAATGTTAAATGTTATCACTGTGCACAAAGAGGTGGCTGTGGAATCCCTGAAGGAAGTTAATAAATTTTATATTAACATGAGACTTCAGGAGTGTTAATATAGGAAGAGGTCTAAACTGAGAAATATTTTGAATACATTTTTTACTCTAGAAAAAGAGTAAATGAATAACATCAATATAATATAATACAATAAAAGTGATGATTCATACTTATAATGGTGTATACATAGGGATATAGATAATTTGATATAATGTGAGGGGAATAAAGCTAATGAATTATTACTCTGAAAATGTCCATTAATGTTAATGCTAGCTATGTTGTTGTTGTGTTTCACATTTTTATAAATGTATCATCATTGCACTGTCATACAGAAAAAGAGGAATATACCTTTCCTCATTTTATAAATGAGTGGATTAATATCCAAAAGATTAATTTAGAAGAAGATGGTAAAAGTGTTTAGTTCAAAGGTCAAAATATATTACATTACCACTTATCACTATCTCAATATCCTAACTATCTAGCTATCCATCCATCTATTCATCTACCCACCCATCTATTAACATTTTATTAGTTCAGATTTTGCAGTGGCACTATCAATTAATGGAATATTGGTAGTGTTGTTGGAATATTGGTAGTTGTTGTTATTAAGTGCCTTTGAGTCATTTTGATTCACAGTGACCCTGTATAGAGTGATTGATGGCTCAGTTAGAAAACCTTGTGGTTCACAGTCCGATGATTGGTCCTATGGCATCAACACTCTTCCAATACTAGTTATGTTATTGTTGTTAAGGACATTGAGTCTATTCTGACTCATAGCAACACTGTATAAAGTTTTCAAGATGCAGCTGGTGGGTTTAAACTGCCAACCTTGTGGTTAGCAGTCCATTGTTTATACACAGCACCACACCATGGTAGTTGTGTTGTTGTTGTTAGGTGCCATGAAGTTGCTACCTACTCATAGCGTCCCTATGCATAACAGAATGAAACACTGTCTGGTCCTTGGCCAACCACATAATTGTTGCCATGCTTGAGCCCATTGATGCTGCCACTTTGCCAATCCATCTCGCTGGTTATCTTCCTCTTTTTCTCTGACCCTCCACCCTACCAAATATGATATCCTTCTCCAGAGACTGGTCCCTCCGGACAATATGTCCGAAGTATGAGAGACAAGTTTGGCCATCCTAGCCAGCAAGGAGCACTCTAGCAGCACTTCTTCCAATACAGAACTCTTGGTCCTTTTGGCAGACAATGGAGAATCTCCTTATCATCAGTCAAAACAAGGCCAGGAGCAGACTGTGGAATAGACCATCAATTAGTTATATGCAAATTCAAACTGAAGATGAAGAAAATGAAAACAAGTCCACAAGAGCCAAAATATGACCTTGAATATATCCCACCTGGATTTAGAGATCAAATGAAGAACGGATTTGATACATTAAACACTAAAGACTGAAGACCAGAAGAGTTGTGGGATGACATAAAGAACATCATACAGGAAGAAAATGAAAAGTCATTAAGAAGACAAGAAAGAAGGAAAAGGTCAAAATGGATGTAAGAAGAGACGTTGAAACTTGCTCTTCAGCATAGAGATGCTAAAGCAAATGGAAGAAATGAGGAGTTACAAGAGTTGAACAGAAAATTTCAAAGATCAACTCAAGAAGATAAAGCCAAATAATACAACAAAATGTGCAAAGGTCTGGAATCAGAAAACCAACAAGGAAGAACATGCTCAGCATTTCTCAAGCTGGGGACTGGGGTAACTGAAGAAAAAATTCAAGCCTCAGCTTTCGTTATTGAAAGATTTTCTGGGCAAATTATTGAATGATGCAGAAAGCACCAAAAGAAGATGGAAGGAATACACAGTCACTGTACCAAAAGAAATGGTTGATATTCAACCATTTCAAGAGGTAGCATATGATCAAGAGCCAATGATACTGAAGGAGGAAGTCCAAGGTGCATTGAAGGATTTGGCAAGGAACAAGGCACCAGGAATTGGTGGAATAAAAATTAAAATATTTCAAGAAAGTGAGGCGGCACAGGAGATACTCACTCATCTTTGCCAAGAAATTTGGAAGACAACTATCTGGCCGACTGATTGGAAGAGATCCATACTTGTCCCCATTCCTAAGAGAGGTGACCCAATGGAGTGGGGAAATCATTGGATGATATCTTTGATATCCCACGTGAGTAAAGTTTTACTAAAAGTAATACAGAAATGGCTACAAGCATACATTGATAGAAAACTTCCAGAGGTTCAAGCTGCATTCAGAAGAGGCTATGGAACGAGGGATATCATTGCTGAAGTCTGATGGATATTGGCTGAAAGCAGAGAATATCAGAAAGATGTTCACCTGTGATTTATTGACTATGCAAAGTCTTTCTATTGTGTGGATCATGACAAGCTTTGGACAACATTGCAAAGTATGAGTATTCCTGAACACTTGATTGTGCTCATGAGGAATCTATACCTGGACCAAGAGGCAGTTGTTCGAACAGAACATGGGAACATTGAATGGTTTAAAATTAAGAAAGGTGGGGAACAAAGTTATATTCTTTCACCATACTTATTTAATCTGTATGCTGAGCTAATAATCCCAGAAGCTGGGTTATATGAAAAAAAACATGCTTGAAATTTTTCTTTAGTTTCCTCAGCTTGAGAAATGTTGAGCATGTTCTTCCTTTCTGGTTTTCTGACTCCAGATCTGCAGACATTTTGTTGTAATATTTGACTCTGTCTTCTTGAGCTGACCTTTGAAATTTTCTGTTCAGCTCTTTTACCTCCTCATTTCTTCCATTTGCTTTAGCATCTCTATGCTGGAGAGCAAGTTTCAGTGTCTCTTCTGACATCCATTTTTATACTTTCTTTCTTTCTTGTCTTCTTAATGACTTTTTGCTTTTTTCCTGTATGATGTTCTTGATAGCATCCTACAACTCTTCTGGTCATCGGTCTTTAGTGTTTAATGTATCAAATCTGTTCTTCAGATGATCTCTAAATTCAGGTAGGATATATTCAAGGTCATATTTTGGCTCTTGTGGACTTATTTTAATTTGCTTCAGCTTCAGTTTGAATTTGCATATAAGTAATTGATGGTCTGCTCCACAGTCTTCCCCTGGCTTGTTTTGACTGATGATATGGAGCTTTCTCATCATCTCTTTCTGCAGCTATAGTCAATTTAATTTCTGTGTATTCCATCTGGTGAGGTCTATGTGCATAATCATCTCTTATGCTGTCTATAGAAGCTATTTTAAATGATCAAATCATTGTTTCTCAGCATTCTCTCATGCGTTCTCCAGCATCATTTCTGTCACCAAGGTCATATTTTCCAACTATTATTGAGCCTTCCTCCTGGTTCCCAATCTTTGCATTCCAATCACCAGTATTGATCAATTTGATTGAATTTTCATCAGTTTCAGATTGAAGAAGTTGGTAGAATTCTTCTATTTCATCCTCACTGGCTTTAGTGGTTGGTGTGTAAATTTGAATAATAGTGATATTAACTGGGTGACCCTGCTGGTATTTAAAATACCCATGGCATAGCTTCCAGAATCACAGCAACTCAGCAGCCACTATAGTATGACAAACTGACAGACAAGTGGTAGATGATAGTTACAGATACTTGTATATCTGTGGGTTTTCCTCCATTTATAATTGTGCTACCTTTGTAATTGAATTCTATCATGATAAATAGCTATAAAATTATTCTTCTATAAGCATATAGAATATAGCTCTTATGACTCTTAGCCTTGAAAACTAGTAATTTAAAATCTAATTATCTCATCCACTATAGAATTTTCCCTTCTTTGAATCACTACTATAAGATGCCTAAAAATAACAATTGTCTTCCTATAATTTTTATGACTCTTGGTTTATTACAGAGGCTGCTAATTCATCTTTTATCCTTACCAATGAAGTTCAGTATTAATTCTAATGGTTTTTGATCCTTTCCAATAAAGAAATTTTTTCCTAACTGAATATCAAAATTGGGTGATATTAAAAGCCTAATTCATTTAAAATCAGTAAGTTTCCTTCTTTTGTATATTTTATTATTTTTATTTATTTATTTTAATGTTTTACTGTGAATTATATGATAGTTTACATGAAAGAACCTCAGTTCCATATTCATTCCATTGTATATCATTACATTGCCATGGTTCCAATCCCCTCCATGCATTGTCTTCCGACCAAAGGGCATATCCTAGAAGCCCGTGCTCTACACTTCCCCCTCACCCTTTGACCCACAATTCCTCTCCCTCCCTGGATCCAAAGTCCCCAGCCGCTTCATCCCCCCATGTCATCATCTCTATCTCCATCTCAGGCATCCCCGGTTCTCTGGGTGGGGTCCCGTTCTCGGCTCTTATCCGTTGGTGGTCCCAGAGACCTCCGCTCCTAGACTGGAGAAATAATCGCTGTCTTCCTTCCTACAAAACATCTACCCTTGCATTTCCAACACTCACAATCCGTCTTGATAACCATTTTTCACTACAGTATCACACGTAACCCATCTGTATTTCATTTCATCAGCTCCACCTAGACAAATTGGATAGTACTCACTGGTGATTCTGCCTTCCTCCATGCCCCCTAGCTCTAGGTTCCCTCTTGAAAGTTTGTAAGCCAGTTAGTTCTTGCCTTTGTAGTACCTCCCTCTCCATTTGGGTATCCAATGTCCAAGTTGCCCCTCTCTGTCTACTCTGTGTGTGGAGGGGGTCTTTTGTATGGTTTAGAAGATTAATGAAAACTAGATTTTTAAAAATGTTTTGGTCAATGCCATGTAACTCATAATAAGGTTTCCTAAATTTAATGCACACAATATTAAAAGCAAGAGTTATAACTTAATTATAAATTTCTCATTGAAGTATTGACTTCATTTTTAAGTCAGGTCCTATGTTAACAATAGAACATTGTTGCAGTGCTGGAAACACTCACTCATCTATGCCAGGAAATTTGGAAGATCACTACATTGGTCAACTGACTATAAGAGATTCATATTTGTGCCCATCCAAATAGTTGACAAAACGGGATATAGAAATCATTAGAGAATATCATTAATATCTCATACAAGTAAAATCTTGCTAAAGACAGTACAAAAATGGCTGCAACCATTTAATGAACTTCCAGAGGTTCAAGTCAGATTCAGAAGATGACATGGAACAAGGAATATCATTGTTGATGTCAGATGAATCTTGGCTGAATGAAGACAGTACAGGAAAGATGTTTACCTGTGTTTTACTAACTATTCAAGGCCTTTGATTGGGTACATCAAGACAAGCTATGGACAACATTGTGGAGAATGAGTACTATGGAACACTTACTTGTGCTCATGAAAAACCTGTACAAAGACCAAGAGGCAGTTGTTTAAACACAACAAGGGAACATTAATGATTTAAAATTAGGAAAGGTATGTGCCAGCATTGTATTCCTTCACCATAATTATTTAATCTAGATGTTTAGGTAATCTGAGGAACTGTATTACATGAAGAAAAGCATGGCATCAGGATTGGAGAAGACCCATTAATGACCTACAATATACAGATGAATGATATGACTTTGCTTGATAACACTGGAAAGGACATAAAACATTTACTAATGAAGATCAAAGACCACAACCTTTGGTATGGTTGCGCTTCAATGTAAAGAAACAAAACAACAACAACAACAACAACAAAAACACTGGTCCAATAAACAACATCTTTATAAATGGAGAAAAGTTTGAAGTTCTCAAAGATTTCACTTTGCTTGGATTGACCGTTAACATTCATGGAAGCAGTAGTAGTCAAGAAAACAATGTATTACATTAGTCAAATCTGTTGCACAAGAACTCTTTAAAGTGTTCAAGAGCAAAGATGTCAGCTTAAGAACTAAGGTGTGCCAAACCCATGCCATGGTATTTTCAATAGCATCATGTACACACAAAAGTTGGAAAGTGAATAAGGAACATCATAGAAGAATTGATTCATTTGAGTTATGGTGTTGGAGAAGGATATCAAAATTAAAATATTCATTGCCAAATGAACAAACCAATCTGTGTTTGAAGGGCTAGAATGCTCCTTGGAAGCTATGATGGCCAGAGTTCATCTCTCATGCTTTGGACATATCATCAAGAGAGACCAGTCACTGGAGAAGAATATTATGTTTGGTAAAGTGGTGGGTCAGAGGAAAAGAGGAAGACCCCCCAAGGAGACGGACTGGCAGAGTGTCACCATACATATGCTCAAACAGACATGTAGCAATGACTGTGAGACTGGTGTAGGACACGGCAATGTTTTGTTCTGTTATGCATAGGGTAGCTATGAGTCTGTACCAATCCAATGGCACCTAACAACAACTCTGTGTCTTCACACATCTCATTATAATACTTTACATTGTCTTCTACAGCCACTCTTTGAAAGTTCTGTTCAGCTCCTTTACTTCATCATTTTTACCTTTCCCTTTCACTACTCTATGTTCAAGAGCAAGATTCAGAGTCCCTTCTGACATTCATTTTGTTTTTTTCTTTCTTTCATATTTTATTAAGTAATCTTTTGATTTATTTTTGATGTCTTTGGTGTCATCCCACATCTCATGAGATCTTCGGTCATTAGTGCTCAATAAACAAAATCTATTCTTGAGATGATCTGTAAATTCAGATGGGGTGTATTAAAGACCTTCTGTTAACTCTGGTGGATTTTTAAAAATTTTCTTCAAACTTCAACTTAAACTTGCATAGAAACAATTGATGGGTCTGTTTTGCATTTGGCCCTTGGCAATGTTTTAGCTGGTGATAGTGAGCTTTTCTATTGTCTATTCCCACAAATGCATTCAATTTAATTCCTGTGTATTCCATCTAGTGAGGTCAATGTGTATAGTCATCATTTATGTTGAAAACAAAAGGTTTTTGCAATCAACTCATTGGTCTTTCAAAATTCTAATTTACTAAGAAGAACATTTATCATAGCTACTGAATGTTTATATTTTTATAAGTTTCTTATCTATTAGAAGAGATGATCCTATAATTTCTCCTTTAACCAGTAAATATGGCAAATAATGATCATATATTTTGTACTACTAAATTATCCTTACATTTTTACATATAATTAAATCTGTTCACATAGCTTCCCTTTTCTTTAGCATAACATTTTAATTTGTTATTGATTTTCATGTTAATTGGTTAGGCACACAGGCATATTTTTTATTTTCAACTTTTTTATTGTCCTGTATTTTCTATTTTGTACTCTTTTCTGGTTATGTTAGTACTTAAGCATAATAAATTGCAAAAACAATCTTATTTTTATTGTCTTCTTTTCTATAATGTTTAAATGATTTACTAAGAGACTTTCCTTATCCTTAGAAAGGCGTCATTCAGAGTAGATGCAGATGCAGATGCAGTGTCCGTAGACCTCAGATTTTAATTAAGATTTTCAGGAGCCGATGACTGCCATAGAAATTATTAGTTGCCTTTCTAACATACATTTTCTCCATGTTCCTTAGATACAGAAACACTCTGTTATTAGGATGGTCATGTGCCCAGACTCGAACGATGATAAGGAGATGTGAAATTATAAGTAGAAGAAATCAAAACCAATTAGGAATTGCAGGGAGCTAAGTAAACTGGAGAGGTTTACATTGCCCTTTGCCTTTCCCTTTTTTGTTGGGATGAGATGTCATAAATGGAGCTCCAGTAGTCATTTGATGCCATGAGCCAAATTTGAGGAAAAAAGCCACTCATAAATGAAATGAGAGCAGGAAATTAAAAAGAATGTAAGTCTGTGCTTTCTAAGTAGCTGCCATGGCATCCCTGGACTATATTCTCCTCACAGATTTCATGTGAGTTAAAGAAATAAAAGTAGAGAAAGAAACGATTTCTTCACATGACAATTGTGGAAGTTATCATGTACTGGAAGTCAATTTATTTTCATAACTCATAGAAAGTAGTTCTCTTCTGATGGATTATATTTTACAAATGAAATATGAAACAACTTCAACTGAAAATGAGTAGGATGTAGGAAAGAATGGGGATTTGGAATGAGAGTGGAGATGTCAAAAAGAGTTTTAGGAGAAAGTTTTAGAATAAATATACTAAGAAAATTTAGTAGAAATTTCACCCAGCACAAAGGACCATCTGAGTTAGGTTACAGATTTATATTGAAGCTAGGTAGCAGTTTTGTGTGTTTTTCACCTGCCATTACTGGGGAGAGGGTTGTTGTTGTTGTTGTTGTTAAGTGCCAACGAGTCGGGTCCGACCCATAGCGACCCTGTACAGGGTTTCCGAGGGTGTAAATCTTTACGGGAGTAGAAAGCCTCATCTTTCTCCTGCGGAGCGACTGGTAGTTTCGAACCACTGACCTTAAGGTTCGCAGCCCGATTCGTAACCACTACGCTACGTACAGAATTTAATTTCTTATGGCTTTGGAGGATGGAGGGAGGTAAGAGTATGGATCCTATACCAAACTGCTTGAAATATGTAGCTATCACATTTAAACATCTCTGGTAGCATAGTGGTTACAAATGGGGCTGCTAATCTCAAGGGCAGCAGTTTGAAACTGCCAGTGGTTCTGCGAGAGAAAGATAAGGCTTTCTGCTTCTGTAAAGATTTACAGCCTTGGAAACCCTATGCAGGGTTGCTATGAGTCGGGACCAACTCCACCAAAATGGATCTTGTTGTATAGTCACTATTCTTGCTTCTGAGCAAGCCTAGTATTCTGAACTCTTTAGAGTTTGTTGTTCCTCATGAATCACCCATCCCAAGTTCAATTAATTCTAGTTGGAGTAGTACTGAAACACAGTGGTTTATTTATTTTCCTACCCCAAAGTATAGACATGGAAGGATTCTCATAGCATAATCATCTCAAAAGGGCCGTTTCATGTACATTGTGCTTTATAAAATGCAGAGGTAGGAATTACACTGATGAATTAAAGCGGTTGTTTATGCTGCGTTTGCTAGAGTAGTGATTTAGTTCATATTGAAATTTGTTTGGGAAACATTAATAAATACTTCAATGAAAACAGCCATTATCTATTTCCCCTTTTGTTTTCTTTTTTTTTAATATGACATTTTTTATCTCTTACTTTCTCTGGTAGCGTAGTGGTTACGAATCGGGCTGCGAACCGCAAGGTCAGCAGTTCGAAACTACCAGCTGGTCCGAGGGAGAAAGATGAGGCTTTCTGCTCCTGTAAAGATTTACAGCCTCGGAAACCCTGTACAGGGTCGCTATGGGTCGAAACCGACTTGACGGCACTTAACAACAACAACAACATTAAGTTAGTACTTGAGCAGAATGAATCGCAAGACTTTCTTAGTTCACTAAGGGTCAGAATTGACTCTACAACACACCACCACAACCATATAAAATCCTTCCTCTTGCAAACACTTCTTAATATACCATGAAAACTCATAGAACCACAGGGACACCAGGAAAGGTTTAAATTGCAATCTGGTCAAGGTACTTGTCTGGTATTCACAGATCAATACCTACACTAATGAATTTGTCTTTTGATTCAAAGATCATAATTACTAAATGTTACGAAGTCCTGGTGTGGCACTGTGGGTTAATGCACTGGACTGTTGCAAGATCTGTTTGAACGTCAAGGTGGGTCGTTCAAGCTCACTAGCCACTCCTAGGAGACCACTATACGGGATCGCGTTAAGTCCAACAGACTCAGTGTCTCTTAACAACAACAACAACAAAGTTTTCCCAGAAGCCTTGGTATGGTGCTGCAGGATGAGCACTGTACTGCTAACCACCAGATTGGCAGTTCAAACCCACCAGCTGCTCCTTGGAAACAAACCCTGTACATGGTCGCTGTGAGTTGAAACCGACTAGACGGCAGATAGCAATAACTACAATTTATCCCTAGGGAGGACGGTATTTCCATAAGGGAAGTACTGGACTGCCAACCACAAGGTCGATGCATGGAAACCGCCAGCCACTCCATGGGAGAAAGATGAGGCTTTCTGCCCACTTGAAGGTTTCAACATTTCAACAATTTATCCCAAAGGAGGATAACAACAATTATATTAAATATGGAAGTATTCTAAAATAATTATTTGGAACAAATAGAAGAAAAAAGACTGCAGGAATGTCACTGTGTAAAGGGATTATAACGTAAAGTAATTTAATGCTGGTGTGGATTGCTAATTACAAAGTCAGCAGTTCAAACCAAGCAACCACTCCTTGGAAAACCTATACATGGGGGCTGTGTGTTCGAATCGACTCTAGAACACTTAACAACAACAATGCCTTAAAATGAAAGGGTCATAACTAAATGTTCTCCCTCTCATTAATCACTTCTAAACAAATTTTATACTATAATACGTTGTCTAATCTTTGATAGTCACAATATTCCAGTTCTAAATAAAAATTACTATAACTAAATTTCATACCTTCTTGTAGTTTCTTCTTTCATATATAGAAAGAAAATTATTTGTGACTTGCCTAGCTACATACAACAGAGAGTGAAAGCAGTGTCAAAATATTTGTAAGATCTCTCTTCCCAATATCTTGTTGTTGTTGTTGTTGTTGTTGTTGTTGTTGTTAGTGGCCATCGAGTTGGTACAGACTCATAGAGACCTTATGCACAACAGAATGAAACACTGCCGGATCCTGGGCCAATCTCATCATTGTTGCCACGCTTGAGCCCACTGAGGCTGCCACTTTGCCAATCCATCTCCCTGGGGGTCTTCCTCTTTTTCTCTGACCCTCCACCTTACCAAACATGATATCCTTCTCCAGCGACTGGTCCCTCCTGATAATATGTCCAAAGTATGAGAGACAAAGTTTGGCCATCCTAGTCTCCAAGGAGCGCTCTGGCTGCACTTCTTCCAACACAGGTCTGTTGGGTTTTTTGGCAGCCCATGGCACTTTCAATATTCTCCTCCAACACCTATAATTGTCCAGTAAGTTGCATCTCAGATTTTCTTAGGAAATTCAATTATTAGACTTGTTCTCTGTAAGATTAATTTGCTCTAAATAATGATAAGAGATCAATTCAGAAATCACAGTTAATCTAGATTTCTGTCTCTCCTGTCAGGAAGACAGACCAAATGACAGTTTGGTTGGTAGTAGAAATAGCACCAGTTTCTCTACTTAAAATTAAAAACAAGGGACTGGATTGTATATTTCTAAGATATCTGATATTTTGTCTCCTCTAGAGTTTTCCCATATGCTCATATCTGATAAATTAATTTTATAGAAATAGTAATCTAGAGTTTAAAAGCTATCATGTTAATTAATTAATCCTTAGCAAATGCAAAGCATACACATTTTAATTCAAGCTTACTAGCACATACTAATAGGTTGATGTAAAGAAATTGGTAAAGTCTTTTTACTAAAATCTTTCCTTCCAAATTTCATCAGAAAAAAATTTATTTGATTGCACCCTTCCAATAGATTCATTAAAAGAAAATTATATACTTTATAGATATTCAGATATATTTTATGCAGTATCAAAAGAATCCAGAAATTCGATTTTGCATAGAATTATAAAGTAGAACAATTAGTTTCCTTGAGTGTTTTTATTCCTCCTTCTTAAAACACATGGTTTTTAGTTCAAACCCACCAGCTGTTCCACAGAAAACCTATAGGGTCACTATGAGTCAGCATTTAACAACAGTACAACAATTAAAAGTTTAAGATCCCCAGGGAGACATGAAGATTAAGTACTTAACAAAAAGGTTAAGTTAAAAGGTCAACTATTACCTGACATGTTAGCATTTTGAACCTATCTAGAGGAGTCTGGGTGTGGCGCTGTGGGTTAATGCATCAGATTGCAAAGCCCAGTGGTCCAAGCTCACCTCTGAAACCTATGTTCCTCTGAAACCCTATGTAAGGTCGCTAGGGTCAGAACCAAAATCATGGCCAGAGGAGTCCTTAAGTTGTGCTGTGGGTTTATGAGCTAGACTGCAAAGTTGGTTTGAACCACAAGGTTTGTGGTTCAAGTACAACAGCTGCTCCTTGGAAACCCTATACAGGGTTGCTATGGGTTGGAACTGACTCGACAGCACTTAACAACAACAACAATAAGAAGTGTGCTGCTGTAGTGTAAGCATTGCTAGCCACAAGGTTATTGGTTCAAACTCACCAGTCACTCTTCAGAAGCCTTTTACAGGATTGCTGTGAGTCAGAACTGATTGACAGCACTTAACAACAGAGACAAGTGAAATGCAGGCCTGGAAGTCGGCTACCAAAATCCCTACAGATTACATTTATTCTGCACACCTGTGACATGATGAGTCCAAGCGGCATGATGTCAGCTAACGCCCTTAAGAAGTTACTATGTAACAGATTGGAGTCTGGTGGTGCTGTGATTAAAGCACTAGGATGCTAACCAAAAATTAATGATCTGACATTGTAGCACTACTCACGACAGCAAAAAGGTGGAGACAGCCTAAATGCCCATCAATGGAATAGTGGATAAACACACTTTTGTTCATGTACACAATGGAGTTCTATGTACTGTTGTAGAATGAAGATGAATTCATGAAATACATCATAACATGAATGAATCTGGAGGACATTATGCTGAGTTGAAATAAGTCAATCACAAAAGGGCAAATATTGTACGAGACCACTATTATAATAACTCAATATAAAGTTTTCATGCAAGAAGAAACATTTTTTGATGGAATGGGTAGAAGGGAAGGAAGAGTAATTCACTGGCTAGAGGGTTGTTATTGTTATTAAGTGCCATCTAGTCGATTCCAACTGATAGAAACCCTGTATAGGGTTTCTGTTGAGTGACTGATGAGTTTGAACCACAAAACTTGCAATTCAAACTGACCTTATGGTCAAGTGTTTATCCTAGAGTGCTACACCAGGCTAGACAGTAGACACATGTTAACTTGGATGATGGGGAGGACAATATACAAGAAGAGGGAGGTTGGCAGAAAATGGTGAAGATAGGTGAAAACATAAGGAGGTATGCAAGAGCTAAAGGCCATAGAGGTAAATAGTGATTATATATATATATATATATATCTATTTATATATATATATATATATATACAACCTGTGTGTAGATACATGAACAAAGAAACAGGCTGATGTATATGGAAAAACACAGAGAGAGAGAGATCCCACAAACCCACAAATATATATAAGTTTGAAAGAGGATATTTGGATATCAGTAACCATGTTGTGGCTTGTGAGTTGCTGTGATTCTGAAAGCTATGCCACCGGTATTTTAAATACCAGCAGGATCACCCATGGTGGACAGGTTTCACATGAGCTTCCAGACGGAGACAGACTTAGAAGAAGGAGTGAAGAACCACTTCCAAATATATAGTCACTAAAAATCTTATGAAAAGTAGAGAAACACTGTCAGATATAGTACTGGAAAATGAGCCCCTCATGTTGGAAGGCACTCAAAATGCGACTGGGAAAGAGCTGCCTCCTCAGAGTACAGTTGACCATGATAACGTAAATGGAGTAAAGCCCATTGGAGAAAAGCCACGGGACCTTCATTTACTGATGAGGCACAACTCAAAATGAAGAGAAACAGCTGTAAACATCCATTAAAAATTGGAACAGGGAATGTATGAAATATGAATCTGGGAAAATTGGAACTTGTCAAAAATGAAATGGAACACATAAACTTTGATATCTTGGAAATTAGTGAGCTGAAATTGGCCATTTTGAATCCTATGACCACAGATTTACTATGCCGGAAGTGACAAATTGAAAAGGAATGGTGTTGCATTCATTGCAAAAAGAACATATCCAGATCAGTCATGAGGTACAACACTGTCTGTGATAGGATAATATCCATGCACCTACAGGGAAGCCCAGTTAATGCCACTATTATTAAAAAATTGCACAACAACCACTAAATTCAATGAGGATGAAATAGATGAATTCTACCAACTTCTTAAATCTGAAATTGATCAAACATACAATCAAGAGTGCTCCTTGGAGGCCAAGATGGCCAAACTTCATCTCTCATAATTTGGACATATTGTCACGAGAGACCAGTTGCTGGAGAAAGATATCATATTTGGTAAGGTGGAGGTTCAGACAAAAAGAAGAAGATCCCCAGGGAGATGGATTGGCCAAGTGGCAGCATCAATGGACTCAAGTGTGGCAACAGTGGTGAGGTTGGCCCAGGATTGGCATTGTTTCGTTTTGATGTACGTAAGGTCGCTATGAGTCCATACTGACTTGATGGCACATAACAACAACAATAACAACACAACCATAAGGAGGAAATAGGACAATTGTTGCATGGAGGGGATTGCAATCACTGAGATGAGACAAAATGTATGATTTGTTAAATGTAGAACTGATGATCTTTTCTGTAAACGTTCACTCAATTCACAGTAAAAGTTAAAAAGAAAAAAATAAAGTTCAGTGATTTGAACTCATTAGCAGCTGTATGATAGTATCATAGAAATATAGGACAGAATATTTCCATAAAGGTTACAGCCTTGGAAACTCATGGAACATCTCTATTCTGTGCTACAAGATCACTCTGAGTTTGATGCCAAGGCAGTGAACTATTATTTTGTTTTATGTAGCAGATCGTGTCCTAGGTAAGAAAGATATTGTTGTTAAGTGCCATCTAGTTGGTTCTAACTCATAACAACCTATTCAGGGTCCACGGAGTGGCTGGTGGGTTTGAACTGCCATCTTTATGGATAGAAATCTTGTGTTTATCCTACAGTGCAGTACCAGAACTCCAGGTAAAAATCATAGAATTGGTAAATAAACAGAGTTCTTTTCTTTATGAAGCTAATATTATTATACTTACAATCACATATATCATATTCTTGTTGTTTTGTTAAGTTTTATGAGTTGGTTATGACTCAGGTCAATCCTGTATAGGGTTTCTGAGTATTGATATGGCTGGTGAGCTTGGATTGATGATCTTTAGGTTCAAACTGACCTTGCAGGCCAGTGTATTAACCCGCAGTGCCACACCAAGGATGATAAATAATGAAGAAAATACTAGAGAAAAATGAGGCACAGAATGAGGAGATGCCAATTTTGATAATTATTAAGGAGGTAGCATTTACAAATATATTCATAAAGAGAGGGAACAAATTATATGAATATAGCATTGGCGGAATAAAGAATGCTTGCAAGAGCTCTAAAACATGTCATTGTTAATGCAGTTAGTGAAGGGAAAGGATAGAGGGATAAATGGGAGAGATGAGAGTATGTAGAATTTATTATTGTTTTTGTTAGGTGTTGTCCAATTGGCTGTGACTCACAGTGACCCTATGCACAACAGAACGGAATACTGTCTAGGCCTGAGCCATCCCCTCAGTTGTTATGTTTGAGCCCATTATTGAAGCCACTGTGTCACTGTTGATGGCCTTCCTCTTGCTCATTGACCCTCTCTACTTTGCTAATCTGGATGTTCTTTTTTTCAGGAACTGGTCTCTCCTGACAACATGTTCAAAGTACCTAGGACAAACTCTCACTATTTTTACTTCTAAGGAGCATTGCGGATGTCGATCTTACAAATTAGGTTTGGTTGTTCTTCTGATAGTCCATAGAAGTCATTTTTTTTTTTTTTTTTTTTTTGTCAGCACCTTAATTCAAATGCATCAGTTATTTTCCTTTCTTCCTTATTCATTGTTTTCACACGCATATGAGTCGATTAAAAATTCAGTGGTTTAAGTCAGGCCCACTTTAGTCTTCAAAGTGACATCTATGCTCTTTAACACTTTAAGAAGTTTTCATGCAGCAAATTAGTTCAATGCAATATACCCTTAGGTTTCTTAACAGTTGCTTCTATGAGCATTGATTGTGGATCCAAGTAAAATGGAATCCCTGACAACTTCCATCTTTTCTTCATTAAACATGCTGCTATTTACTGGCCCAGATGTGAGGATATTTGTTTTCTTTACATTGATTAATCCATACTGAAGTCTGTATTCTTTGAATTTCTTGAACAAGTGTTTCAAGTCCTCTTTACTTTTAGCAATAAGATTGTGTCATATGCATATCGAAGGTTGTTAATGTATCTTCTTCCAATCCTGATGCCACATTCTTCTTCATATAATCCACCTTCTCACCACATAGGCTGGATAAGTATGGTGCAAGGATACAAAATGAACACACACACATGAAATCAAATGCATTTGCATAGTCAATAAAACATAAGTAAATGTCTTTCTGGTATTCTTTGCTTTTAGCCAAGACCCATTTGTTGTCATCATTGATATCCCTTGCTCCACATCCTCTTTTGAATCCAGTTTAAATTTCTGGTAACATGGTGTTGATGTGCTGCTATAACCATTATCCTCAATAAAAGTTTATTTGAATATGCTAATATGATATTGCTTGATAATTCCTGCATTCTATTGGGCCACCTTTCTTTGGAATGGGCACAAATATGGATCTTTTCCAGTTGGTTGGCCAAGTAATCGCCTTCCAAATTTCTTGGCAAAGATTACTAAGTGTTTCCAGCACTGCATACGTTTATTGGTATTCTATCAATTTCTGGTATTCCACCAATCGCTAGTATTCTATCAATTGTTTTTTACCAATGCCTCCAGTGCAGTGTGGAATTCTTCCTTTAATACCATCAGTTCTTGTTCATATGCTAGCTCTGGAAATGGTTGAATGTCAACCAATTCTTTCTGGAATAGTGATTATTTCATCTTCTTTTGATGTTCCCGCATTATTCAATATTAAGCCAATAGAGCCTTCAATATGGAAACCCAAGGCTTGAATTTTTACTTCAGTTCTTTCAGCTCAAGAAATGCTGAGTGTGTTTTTCCCTTTTGGTTTTCTAACTAAAGGTTGTTGCACATTTCATTAAATACTTGACTTTGTCTTCTCTAGCTGTTCTTTGAAATTTTCTTTTATTTCATCAGTTTTTCCTTTTGCTTTTCAGTGACCTTGTTCTTTGTGTATGTTGTTCTTAATGTCATCCTGCAACTGATCCAGTTTTTGGTCATTAATGTTCAATACCTAAAATCTGCTCTTGAGACGGGTTGTAAATTTTGGTGGAATATATCCAAGATTGCATTTTGACTTTCATGGACTTGCCCTAATTTTCTTCAGCTTCAGCCTGAACTTACATATGAGCAATTAATGATCAGTTCCACATTTGGACCTTGGCCTTGTTTGGCTGATGATATTGAGCTTCTCCATCGTCTCTTCTAACAGATATAGTCAATTTGATTCCTATGTATTTCATCTGGTAAGATTTACATACAGTGCCATCCATGTTGCTAAAAAAAGGTATTTACAATGAATTAGTTGTTGGTCTTGTAAAATTCTATCATGTGATGTCCAACATTATTTCTATCACTAAGGAGGCATTGGGGTCCTGGTGTGGTGCTGTGGGTTAATGCGCCAGACTGCAAAGCCATTTGAACTGCAAGGTTGGTGGTTCAAGCTCACCAGCTTCTCCTAGGAAACCCTATACAGGGTCGCTATGGGTTGGAATTGACTCAATAGCACTTAACAACAACAACAACAAGGATGCATTCGCTAACTACTGATTTTTTTTTCTGTTTCTAGCTTTTTCATTCAAAACACCAGTACTCATCAATGCATATTGATTGCATGTTTGATTAATGTCAGACTGAAAAAGTTGATAGAATTATTCAATTACTTCCTTATTGGCTTACCTAGTTGTTTAAATTTAAATAATAGTTATGTTAACTGGTCTTCCTTGTATTCTTATACATATCATCCTATCACAAGCAGCATTATATTTCAAGACAGATCTTGAAGTGTTCTTTTTGATGAAGAATGTGATATTCTTCAATTTGTCAATCCCTGCATAGTAACCCACAGGATTGTCTGATTCAAAATAATCAATACCTACCCATTTCAGCTTACTAATAGGACATTAATCTTTATAGAATTTTATATGCCTTCATAAATTTTTAAAAAAATTTTCTAAGTGTAATGATAGGTTATTAGAATAATGTTATCATACCAATTACATGGCATAACTTATGTTTTGAATGGACGCTGTCTATCTAATGAAAATTAGAGTGAAATTATGTAAGAATCAAAGAAGGGAAACTATTTGTGACCCATAACACCTGGGAAAGAAACTGATGATGGTGGGAATAGTAAATATGGTGATAATGTATGGATTTAGGGAATTATTTCATGACTTGGGACAAATGTCTCTACCAGGGAATTATATTAGGGGCATTGGAAAAGCATAGGTTAAGGAAGACTTTGTGGATTTTGGTCTGAACAGCTTGATGCATTTTAGAGCCATTTATTGAATTATGAACATGAACAGAAGGTTTGGGGTGAAAATGTACAGTTGCGTTTTTGCCACACTAATTTTGAATTATATCTGTTAGGTTATATGTATTAAACTCTTTGTCTATACAATTTTACATAGTTTAGAAATATAATGGTCCCAATCTAAAGAATTATGAGAGATCGCTTGTTTTATTATATGTGCTTATTTTGAAAATAAGTAAAAAAAGCTTGTAAATTGTAAATAACTTTTAAGGATAACACATTAAAGACAGACTATATCTCCTAAGATTAGAATGCTTTCAACTATTGGAGACACATCAAGTGGGAAGAGTAAAAGAAAATCTCAGTGTCAAAATTTTTTGTTGATACATACATTTGTTGCATTAGAACTTTGACTTCTATTTTTAAAGTATCCTAAAATGTCCAAAGAAGACAATATTATAATAAATATCCTTTGTTTTATCTTCCAGCTTCAACAAATATTTAGTTATTGTTAACATTTTATGGCTGCCAATAGATGCCAACTATCTCAGTATAGCGTTACTTATCAAATAATATAAATATCACAGTATTAATGCTTTTTACTTTTATTTATGACACAATTACAATAAAGATATGGGGGACATATCTGACTCCTCTGCTTCACAAATTGGAGGAGGAGAGTCACCATCATCAACCCAATTCCATGAGACAGAGGTCAGACATAACGCCATCCTCCAAACGTCTTTAGTCTATGCTTATACCATCCGTTCCTTGGCACTTTATTTCTCTGCTAGATTGGCTAATCCATTGCAATGCCTTAATGAACTCAGAGACAATACTCATGATTAAGGGGTTTACTAGGAAAATGGACAAGTTATAATTCAAGATCAGAAACAACTCAGGATACAATAGTTGCAAGAGTTGAGAAACAACTCTTCTCTTTATTTCTGGTCCTTCATATTTCAGCCACATGGCCCATTACCTCTGCTCTGCTCAGGCAAGTGTTACAAATTTCTTGAGCATTGCTGATGAATGCCAGCAGAGAATTGAATTCTGAAAGTCAGCCTCTGGCCCACAGACACACAACTTTACATATTCTGTGGTCCAGGAAATCTGTTGTTCTTGTCTCTCCATATTGCTGCTTCCGCTGACTCTAGTGCCATTTTTATTACCATTGTCTCTTTGCCATGAAGGAATCTTTCACTCTTATCCCTTGTTGACCTTGAGATCCTTGTTCCTATTTCAAAGATAACTTATTTTAATCCCAGTAGGATAGCAAATTAACCAATCCCTGTATTGTTGTTGTTAAGTGCCATCGAGTCAGTTCTGACCCATAGCGACCCTGTACAGGGTTTCCGAGGGTGTAAATCTTTAC
>NW_006408523.1:27578033-27579156 GCF_000296735.1 Chrysochloris asiatica | reverse complement strand
ATATATATTAATAGTTTGTTTTGTTTTGTTTTTTAAAGAAATATTTATGAGGTCTTAATAAATGAGAAGCCCTTATACCTTGGAGGGAAGGGCAGCTAGTCTTAAGTGGAGGATATTTTGGGAATTCAAAAGCTTACCTTATTTTCATTACTTCAATTTTTATACTGACTCAAATTACATGGATATAATAAATGTGTTAATGAAGAAAAAGAAAGTTTATGTAGACAAAGACCTCTAATTTTAGCATAAAAAAGAACTTGAACTTTAAATTTCATACCATTGAAGAAAATAGTGGCTCATATTAAAATTTCCTGTTTCTTCTTTTCTAAGCTCATCAGGAAGTAATAGTAAGAAAAATGATATTAATATTCCCTACAAGAATATTCGTTTGAATAATCATCTAACTTTAAAAAATTAGGCTATATAAGCCCACAGAATTGCAGTAAACTCTTTTAATATTGCTAATTTTTTTTTTTACTATTTACAGAATCTTGACAATTTCTTTGACTAGTTATAGAAATTAGCATCAACAAAAGTCAGAATGATAGACATTTACTTGCTGAAACCATTATTTTGTGGTTTTCCTCAACAGCCTTATCTTCATCTGAGAAATTCTGGTAAATAGAAAGCTCAGGTTTTTTATTTTAAAATTTTCAATGGAAATAGGAAGTAAAAAATAATAAAGTATACAGTTATTTAATGAGTTTTGTTATCTCTGTCCCATTTTCTACTATATTCTTAATAAATGTATTTTATTTATTTATTTATTTATTTATTAACATGTCTCATAATATTGTTTATAAGGTAATTGTTGCTGACAAGTGTCTTTGAGTCACTTCCAACTCATAGCAACCCTGTATAGAGGAGCGGCTGGTGAATCTGAACCACTGACCTTGTGGTTCAAACTGACCTTGCGATGCACTGCATTATTCTACAGCGCCACACCAGGATGCCTTAAAAGTCAATAATGTATTTAAAATATGATTGATAAACCCAGATATTATCATAAAATAATGATTTTTTAAGCTTCTAATTATGTAGCTGACTCCAAGGCACACCACCACCACCATCATCAATTTGGCATGGACTCCTGGTGTGGCATGCTAGGATAGGCTCTGGACTG
>NW_006408523.1:27571896-27576643 GCF_000296735.1 Chrysochloris asiatica | reverse complement strand
TTCAACAAGTGTATATTAATTTTCACTGACATTTGAGTAGTCAAGGAAAACATACTTAAAGATTTTACCAGTCAGGAGTGCACTCACACATCAGTACAGACAGTTGATAAATCTTAGTTGATTAATTTAAACATTCTAGAAGGAAATTCTCGTTCTTCTCTCAAGAAAACTATCAATTCAAATAATTTAAATAGAGTTTCAATAAATAATAAATTAGTATACAGACTTACGCACACATACCTGGCAACAAACTTACTAAGTGTGATTCTGCAGAAAAAAAAAAGAATTCCCAACTCGTTCTTTAGTGCTCTACTCTAAAATATTAACAGGCATCCAAGAATATGTAGAGATTACAGAAAAATCTTTAACGTATGTTAGAGGCCAAAACATATCGGTTAAAAAGACTTCAATAGAAATTCTGATTATTTTTTTGAAGGAAATTTTAAAATCCAGTGACCATCTTTAGACAAAAGAGAAGTATAGCATCATGAATCAATGAATAGAATACCATCAACTAAAACATAAAAATAATAAGTTGGAGCTCCTGAAAATTAAATTTATGATAGTGTTGCTGTTGTTAAGTGCCATCGAGTCAGTTTCCACTCACAATGACACTGAATAGGGTGTCCCTGGAACTACAAGTGGCTTGGAACTTCCAGTCTTTGGGTTAGCAGACTGGCTAGTGCTTATCCAACAATGCCATACTACAGAGATTTAAAAAATCTATTAAATAACTGGATTTTTTTTTTCAACTACCAATACAACCAGCAATGTTATTTTTAATACACATATGGTACAGATTGTTTAATTACATCAGGGCAGTGATTTGAAAAGGAAAAAAAAAAAGAAATAGTTTCTTTTCAAAATAGTTTTGAAAGAAAAACAAAAGCAGAAATAAAAACTAGAATAGAAAGTTTAAATAATTACATAATCAATCCAGAGATACAATATCTCAATAAAAAGAGGGCAAGAAAGATAAAATAAAGTAAAATGAAAGGAGGAAATTATGAATGAACTAATAGAAAACATTTATTTTCAAATAACATTAGGACCTAAATTTCTAAATGGCCAGCACAGAGGCTACACAGAAAATGGACTACAAGCAAACCTCAAATTCTGATTTCTATAACCAAGAACTATTGGAGAATTCTTGATACAAAAGCCTAACTATTGTTGTTACGTGCAATTGATTTGGTTCCAATTCATAGCAATCCTTTTTAGGGTTTCTGGGGATTGGCTGGTGACTTTGATCTTCTTACCTTGCCGTTCAAACCAACCTTGGGGTCAAGGACTTATCCTACAACACCATACCAGGACTTCACAAAAGACTAATAGTACTAGAAAAGCAAAAAACAAAGAATCAAAGTAATCAAATAAACATGAAAGGTAAGGAAAACCATTGTGACACCAGTAACAGTGTAATTATCAATCTCAAGAGTTAAACCAGAAGTAAAGACACTGTTTATTCTTAGGGGAGCCCTGGTGGCACTGTGAGACAATTTTGGTTGCTAACCACAAGGTTGAGAGTTCAAGTTCATTAGCTGCTTCATGGTAGATAAATGAGGTGCATACTTTATAAAAATTTACAGTATGAAAACCCACCATAAAATTTCCTCTACGAATTAGAATCAGATTAATGGTAGTGGGGTTGGTTTGGGGCTATTGTCTGGTTATCTATGTTTTCTCTGAATTTTGCGTTTTAATTCATAATGGATAATGGATGAAAATCCCTGAACACATATACAATAAGAGTCCTGATTGTAAACTATACTCAATAGAAATCAAACTTACAAAATGTAGACTGTAATGGTGGAATAGAAAAAAAAACATAACATATCTAATAATAACGTACAGCAGAGAAAATTCTCTCAACTTTGGTTCTGTTTGGAAGTTTAAAAACAGTTGTTGGGTGCTGGCAACTCTGTCTGACTTACAGCAACCCTATCTAGGGTTTCCAAGAGCAGCTGCTGGGTTTGAATGGCCGATCTTAAGGTTACCAGTCCAGTGCTTATCCTACAGAAGTTACTGACACATAGATTTTGGATTGAAGTGTGCAATATTTGTTCTTAATTTTTTTTTCCCCCAAAAAGGTATGTTTAACAAACACCTGGCTGTGCCTAACATAAAGAAATTCAAAGCTTCCTGAGTTTGTTGTAGGTGGTGATGTTGGGCCATAGAGTCAGTTAAGGCTCATGGTGACCCTGGATAGGGTTTCTGAGGCTGTAAATCTTTTAGGGAATAGAAAGCCTCATCTTTCTCCTGCAAAACAGCTGGTAGTTTTGAACTAAGTCTTAAGTATTCAAGGAGCCAGTTTTCCATCACACCTGATACCAGAGATAAGCATAGAAAAAAAGATACAAGAAATCAAACATTCATCTATGAGAAGCAAAGACAAACAAACAATATCGCACTTGCAATTATCAAAGTTTTGAAATTAGTAGAAAATAATTGGAATAAGTATATACAGTAAGAAAGGCTCTGGAGTTGATTAGAAAACAGTAGCAGATTTGAAAAAGGGACTACATTAAAATGTTGGAATCTTAACTCCACCCTTGAGTGGAAAGCCCATAACCTTCCTTTGGTCTTTACCTTTGGGCTGTTTCCTAAGCTTTAAATTCCTAGGTGAAGATAAACGTTGAGTAAAACAAAACTTCTAGGTCTATCCCAAAGTAGTCCCTTGTTTTTCATAGCTGCAAGACTACAAAATGAAATCTTGTGTAGTCTAATTTTATGGGTCACTGTTACAAAATGAAAAATTGAATTCATGACATGACTAGGCTTCTTATGTTCAATACAAGGCATTGTTAAAGCAAGAAAAGAAGCCAGAGAACGGAACTATAGGGTTTTTGTTTGTTTTGTTTTGTTTTTTGTATACTTTAATAAATCTGAGTATGATAAGGAGCAAGGTTGGCAGCTGAAACACACCAGCTGTTCTGTGGAAGGAAGGTTAGGCTGTCTGCTCCTGTAAAGATTTACAGTTTGGAACCTATATAGGGTCACTGTGAGTTAGAATAGACTAGAGGGCAAGGACCCCTCCCCCATCTTGGTAGCAGTTTTTCCTCCACATTCTGAAAAGATGTGTTATTGTTAAGTGCTGTTGTGTTGGTTCAGACTCACAGAGACCCTGTATACGGTTTCAGAATGGTGGCTATTGAGCTTGAATCTCTGACCTTTCAGCTCAAATCAACCTTGCAGTCAAATTCTTATTCTAGAGTGCCATACCAGGATGATGTGTTAGAGTACTTTAATTGGACAGTGGACAGTATATCTGTAATTATATGTTTTTCTTATAAGCATGTAATGCACTCCCAATCTGACTCTAGGCTTGGCTATGTGACTTGGTTTAGCAAAAAAGTTTATATTGACAACTTCACATAACTAGAAAGATTTAAAAAAAGTCTGCTCATATCTACTTGTTCTTCTGTGCCTCTGACTTTGCATGAATATCCACCCGGATTAGATTGTTTGCGGATGAAAAGTCATGTGAAGCAGAATTGAGTTGTCTCATCAAGTACAATATGAAACCACCTCCCAGACTAAAACTGATGAAAACCCATGAATAAGTCAACGTTAGGCTAGGAAGAGTATACAAACTGCCTTTAACAATCTTATTTAAAAAGTGACTGGAATATACAAAGCCGCTTCAAAAAACTCATGGAAACTATTACTATTTTTTAATCTCATTTCTCCATAAATTTTTATGCAAAAGTCAAAATGATATAAAATTTAAGATATAATCCTACCAGAATATTCATAAAACCATGTGATTTTCAAATTCAAAATGGCTAATACCAGTACACTTCAGCTACTAATGCCTAGGATATCGATGTTTATGTGTTCTATTTCAGTTTTGACAGTTTCTAATTTTACTAGATTCATATTTTGTGCATTCCATGTTCTGATTATTAATGGATGTTTAAAGTTGTTTCTCTTCATTTTGAGTTGAGCCTCATCAGCAAATGAAGGTCCTGAATGATTTACTGCATTTACATCATCACAGTCTACTCTACTTTGAGAAGGAAGTTCTTCCCCAGTTGTGTTTTGAATGCCTTCCAACCTGAGGAACTCATCTTCTGGCTCATGAGAAACCTGTACCTACACCAAAAGGCAGTTGTTTGAACAAAAAAAGGGAACACTGAGCAGTTTAAAATTAGAAAGGTGAGCACCAGGGTTGTATTCATCACCATACATACTCAATCTGTATACTGAACACATAATCTGAGAAGCTGGATTATATGAAGAAAAACTTGGCATCAGGATTGGAGGAAGACTTATTAACAACCATGCAGATGATACATTGTTGCTTGCTGAATGAAGAGGGCTTTTAATATTTAATGATGAAGATTAAAGACCTCAGTCTTAAATATAATTTGCATCTCAATGTAAAGAAAACAAGTATTCTCATGAAGAAAAGCTTGAAATCATCAAAGACTTAATTTTGCTTGAATCCATGATCAACACTCATGGAAGGAACAGTCAAGAAATCAAATGATGTATTGTATTAGCCAAATGTGCTGCACAGACCTTTTTGAAGTGTTAAAGATGTCCATTTGATGAATAAGGTATGCCTGACATAAGCCATGGTATTTCCAATAGCCTCAAATGCATGCAAACATTGGACAATGAAGAGGACTTAAAATATTTTCTGATGAAGAGGACTTAAATACTTTTTGATGAAGATCAAAGACCACAGCCTTCAGTATGGGTTGTACCTCAATGGAAAGAAAGCAAAAAGTCATTAAGAAGA